>NC_056728.1:362915005-363027505 GCF_019279795.1 Protopterus annectens
TGATGATACTTTCCATAGCCTTTCAGATCAGGCTCGTGAAGCTAATGGGGCAGTAGTTCCCGGGGTCTGTGGTGGCTCCCCCTTTGTGGAGTGGGATAACCATTGCTGTGCACCATTCAGTGGGCACAAAGCCTGAGGTGAGGCTATGATTGAACATGGTACTTAGGTGAGGTGCCAGTACGTTCTGTAGTTCATGTAGAACGCAGCCTGGGATGTTGTCAGGTCCCATGGATGCTGTGTTCTTGGCTTTGAAGAGTGTGTTTTTTACCTGTGCAGCCGTGATTACAGGAACTTTGCATTCTTCCAGTATAGAAATGGGCTCTTTAGGGAGTGAGAGAGGGATAAAGTTAGCACTGAACCTATCTGCCAGGATGTTGGCAATATCAGTTGGTTCTGTATATTTACTGTCATTGTGCTGTAACTCAGAGCAGATCTGAGAGTTGCCATTAAGATTCTTGACATAGCTATAGAATGCTTTGTGGTTGTCTTTAGAATCAGTGGTGATTTTGTTTTTGTAACTAGCTTTGGAGGATTTCATGAGGGATCTCAGCTTCTTACTGAGGCTGACCATGGAATTTTTCCAATCATGGGAATTTACTCTTTTTTGCAACAGTTTCTTTCTTCTGTCGAGTTTGGTTATGGCAGGGGACCCCCAGATTGGCTTCCTTTTTTTGGAGGATAGCATCTTGGTTCTGTTAGGGATTGCACGATCCATGCACTCGTGTAAGTGCTTATAAAGTGCATTTGTATAGGATTCAGCAGTCATACCTATATTGTATGTCAGCATGGGTATTGTGAAGTTTGCCACTTCTGTCTTAAGAAGCTTGAAGTTGGCTTTGGAGAATTTTTTTACGGTGGTTTCCCTAATGGGGGGGTGGGCTGGGATGTGGATGTCTAGGGTGATTAGCTTGTGGTCGGATCTGACCAAAGAGGAATTCATCTCTGGTGTGAAACACCGGTTGCCCATGTTAGTAATGACCAGGTCCAGGATAATGCTGCCCCTGATGGGGGTATGGATAAGTTGATCCAGGGCATTAGAATTTATGAATTCCAGAAAACGTTGAGCACAAGAGTTGGTACATGAGTAGTTTTCCCAGTTAATGGTGAGGTAGTTGAAATTGCCCATTATTAGGGTGTTAGATTGTACCCTAATATTTTCCAGAAATGAGGAGTGGGAATCCTGGTGCATGATGGGAGATCTGTAGCAAGCTACAATTTGGATTGCAGTCTTGCTCAGAGTTAGTTGCACTTGGATAATCTTGGATGCATTATGCTGAGCAACTAGCCTGGAAGTGTGGATATCCTTAATGAATATGGACATGCCTCCGTCTTTAGTGTTTCTGTCCAGATTAAGTGGCCAAAATGTGTGGTATGAATTATAGCCTGGTAATGCAGGGGTGCTCTCTGGAGCCTTGAACCAAGTCTCTGTCACTGCACAGATGTCGATATTCTCCATTTTAAGGAGTGTCTTGAGAGAGTGCATTTTGAAGTTTAGACTTCTAGCATTAAGTAGCATTACCCTCAGATTTTGCTTGCTTGTACCTGTTACTGTGGTGAATTTGTCATTTGAACCTTGCCTAAAAAAGGCACTATAGGGGTGGCAAGAGCGTTAGCCAGTATCTGGAATTCCAAGGGTAAGAGGTGCAGGCCATCTCTGACAAAGCATCGTGGTTTGTCGATCATGTTATCCCAGGCAGATAGATACTGGATCCCCTTAGAATGACACCAGAAACTTAGCCAATTATTGAAGTCAATCATTTTGTCCTTGTACTGTGGTATCATTCTGGGTGATGGCAGGATGCTTCTCAGGGCTAGGGTCATACCTGCCTGGGCAACAAGATCAGACAGCTCCTCCATGTCTCTTTTCTTGTAGTCCAGGGAGGTATGTCTCAGGTCATTCACACCAACATGGACAATGACAGAGTCATATTTGCACTTGTTGTGGAATGACCTGAGCGCGTGTGTTATTTGGTGGATCCTGGCATCTGACAGGCAGCTGACAGTAACCTTCTCCTTGTTTAGCCTGGTGAGTGGAACATCAGTGTGCCTGACTATAGAGTCACCTATGACTAGAGTGTTGGGTGCATTGTTATGCCTTATGGGTTGTGGTTGAGTAGCACACTGAGTTTGTGGGCTATGTGTCATTTGGGTTGTGTTAGGGGGTGGAGTTTGCTTGCATTTGTGCTTTGGAGGTCCGTGTTGCATGGGTAGATTTTCATTGAGAGACTCCGTGAATGTAGGTGCGTGTTTTGTGTGTCTATGTGTGCGTTTAGGTGGTGAAGGGTTTGAGGGACTATGTGATGAGTGTGGTGCAAGCGTTTACCTTCTCCTCTTGACTGTCGAGTCCAATCTTGGGTGAAGAAAGCTTTGCTTCCAGTTTGGCTATATAAATGCATCTCTCACAGGTTGTAGTGTTGGGTGGTAGGAGGAGAGAGTTGTCTGTGTACATGAGACAATTGCTGCATTGCCCCAAGATGCCCAGATTCATCAGGTAGACAAGAGACAACACCGGGCGCTGACCTTTGGACATGCCTGGATAGGTACTTATTTATTAAGTACTAAAAACTGTTTTCCTCTAGACAAGTGAGGAAAGTTGAGTGCTGTAGTAATTTGTAGCTTATTTAGTGCTTACAATGAGTTCTGAACAAGTGCTGAGCTCAAAGAAACATATTTTGAGTGCTGAAACTAGAAAAATGTGTAGTTCTAAAAAACAAAATTAAGCTAGAAGGCTTCCCTCCAACACAGAAAGGCTTGGGGGCTCAGAAGCTTACAAACAGTCCTGGATACAACAAATCTGTATCTGGACTAGACAACTTAAAGGAAAGGCAGGAAACAAGCTTAGAAAAATGTTTTCCATGTGTATGTATATGGATCCATATCAGATGATTCAGTTTTCAGAAACTCAAAATTCATATGGTCAAGACCATATGAACAAGTTTCAAAAAAACCGAACACCCCCTTCCAAAAAAGAAAAAAAAAATCTAAGTAATGTATCAACTCTGAGATCCCTCTACAGTAAGGAAAATAGTAAATTTCCTGTTCCACACTGTACAACAATCTTCATTCAAAACCTCTGAATTTTTGGAAACTCGATCATATGGTTTCGACTATATGAATTTCGAGTTTCTGAAAACTCAATCATCTAATCATCTAATAGGGACTATATATATATATATATATATATATATATATATATATATATATATATACATATATATATAAACATGCCTCTTCACTCACTACCACAATCTTTGGATCTCAGACTGGGACAAAACTGAAAAATGAAATATCATATTTTCTTTACTCTTCCCCAAAGTATAGCCAGGTATATATGCATCAGATATTTATTTGTCAGGAAAATGTTAAAAAGGAAATGAAACAGCATTCATTCTAAATAGAAAAACCAAAGACAGCATTAAAAGAATTGTATTGATTATAAACTATGCTAATACATAATAAGTTAGCAATTATAAGTCTCAATATTGAAAAAGCATTTGAAATATTTGATTCGTCCTTCTAATTTGAATAATTGGAAATATATGGACTTCTAGAAGCATCATTGTATTATTTAAAATCCTACATAAATGCTCTAAAATTTATATAAAATCTAGGTCATTCCTGTCTTTTGGATTCAAAATTAACAAAGGAACTAAACAGGGTTGTTCACTTTACGCTTTCATTTTTGCATTAATTATTGTTTTCTTTTTTGTTCATTACATCAGGAACAACATTAAAAGCAGATGAATGCACATGAAATTAAACTTCCCACTGTAAGATTCATCTGTTACAGATGACATTTTATCAATAAAGGCATAACTAAATGATTTAAGAAACTGTATAGTTCTATTATACAGTTTGAAAACATTTCATAAATGACATTTAATGAAGAGATGCAAATTCTATGTATAAATCAAAAATTGGATAAGAATTAATAATCAAATTTAATTAAGGTTTAATGAAAACTAGTATCAAATATTTGAAGATTCTCATTTTGGATAATTTACGATTTGATATGAAAGGGGATTAGAATAAAGCAATGAAAAAAATCAAACCTCTTATTAATAAATACGTAATAATACATTATTAATAAACTGAATATTTTTTTCGACGATAGACGTATACTAATAAATGGTATTCTCTTAGCAAAATTTTATATATATTATATAGTCAAAAGTCCTTATTCCATAAAAAAAAAAGAAATAGTAATGGAACTAACATAGCACTATTACAGTATCCTACAGTTTCTTACAGTATCCTCCAAAACTACAATAGCCTATATAATCATTTTAGACAATATGATAAGGGAGGTATTGGATTTCAAAATACAGAGAACTATGTAATTGCCTCAGTGTTTAAAACTATCCTGTGGTTAGATAATCCTATGGTGAGATAACTCATATGCCTAGTTGAAGTTAATTCACACATGCATATGTGATGAGTTGGATCTTAAAAAAATATTCTTCCTTAGATATTGCAGATAACAAAATATTATTAGTGAACAAAAACACTTTAATGGCCTTCCAAGTTATCAAAATCAAACTATATCAACTTCTTATTAAAATTCTTTAGAAACCTTATCTTTAAATAGCAAAAACAAGAAGATTTATTGATAGGAATGCCCATAGCAAAATGTTAAAATTAAAATGATATAATTTCACATACTAGTCCAACTGTCTATAAGGGGTAAATATATTAGCAGCTGATAAAAAGTTTGCTGACAGAAAGCAAAAAATGAGATTCATCCAAATATGCTGAAGTACATTTCTATGATAATAAATGGTAGCAGAGATAAAAACCACTAAAATCTATGTTATAAAAGATAATTTGACAAACAGATATAAAATTAAGAATACATATTTAGATTTCATCTTTACAATTAAAAATGTAGTAATAATAATAATAATAATAATAGTAATAATATTAATAATAATAATACTTGATTTTAAAGTCTATAAGCCAAACAGCATTCAGTACCCTCTAGAAAGTTTTTGCTTGGAAACATTTGCATAGAGGATGCATTATCACATTCAAAAATCAATAAAATGCTTAAAACTCACAAAGTAGTATGCTGGTGATGAAAAAGAGTTTTGAATGCTGACTGACATCATATATTGCTAGAATATGAAAAAAATATCACATTGTGGGAAGATAATCAAACTTTAATACATTGTGGTCAGCTCAATGAGTTCCTTCTGAAGGTTGAACATCAATGAATACTCCATTTTTAATTGTATAAATCCTTCACAATACCCCTTGGTTCAGACACTATTAGCAACAGCAATGAAAATCAGGCATTGGAAAAATGAATTTTTTTACACGTTTTTGTATGATTCTTGGATTACTCACTACTGTGTGCTAAAAAAATAAATGAATGTTATTAGTATTAGATCAAATAGCAAAAAAAAAAGCAAATTTCAAATTTTGGACTATTTAATGTAAACAAATATAACTTAATAAATGATTATCAGCAAGAAAGTTTAAAAGAAATTATGGTTCAATATTCAAGTGTGATTCACTCATTTGTTTGTGTTTGTAAATTTTTTATACAACTATATCATAGTATAGTAAAAAAAAATACTCTCTACAATAATCTGAATAAGTCTGGACAACTTCCAGTAGGAAAACCAGAAAGAAGGGGGCTGGCTGAAATTACCTTTGGATTGTGTTAAACTGGATAATGAAAGACTGTGTTTTTTATTTGTGGGGATAACAGAAAAGCTCCTTTATATAGGATCATGCTGCATCACTTTTGTATTCAGGGAAAGTTTGCAAGAGTAATTTTTTTCTTCTGTTCAGCAAACCTTCATTATTTTATTGTTTTATGAAATGGTAATATACATAAACACACACACACACACACACACACACACACACACACACACACACACACACACCTGGAATTCAATAAAGTGAAATCTCCATGCAGGAACAGTGTAGCCACTCCTGCATGGAATATGGCTGCCGAGCGATCCAGTAAACTACTGTTCTGACGTGCAAGAGCCTGCCTGCACTATTCCTGCATGGACACCACTGCATAATACTAATTACCTAATTTGCTGGTGAAAAACATGCAAATGAGGTGAATTAGCAATTCAGCAAGTAAGCAGGCATCCATGCAAGAATAGTGTTAGTTACAGAAATGTATTCAGCTACTAGCCGAATACATTTCTGCACAAATTAAAACAGAGGCATGACAGCTCAAATGAAAGCATTTATTATAATCTTTAGGCATGCCAATGGCCAAATATATGGACATTGGCCTGGAAAGTATTTCATTTTTCTAAAAATAAAAGGGTTTCTTTTGGCCAATCTCGGCCGTTTAAGCATAGTGCAGTGGCGTGCAAATGTGATTGTGCCAAAAATAAAAAAAAAAAATGTGAAAACACAATTTTAAAGGAAATCTGCATTTTGCCATTATAGTCTATGGCATGCAAAATCAAAACAATAGCAGGGAACAGTGGTTGCTAAGGGGAAAGGCTCTGTGGTAGTGCAGTAACTAAGGACTAACACAGTGGGGTATGCAAATGAGGGGAAATTTACTGAATCACAAAAATATTCTAAGGGCCAAACTGCAACTAACTGTGTAGGTGCTCGTGTAAGCAGGAGGAGCAGCAGATATGAAAAGGGTGTGTGTCATGCATGGTGTAAGCACATTAGGGCTCCATGGCCCCCAGATGAGTTTAGCTAAGCACAGCTAAGCGAGGAGGTGTGTCTGAGGCTGTATTGACTTATTCCATGAAATGAAGAGCATGTTCGCATCCAGGGAAGGTCATTTCTCAGTGTTTACATTAGCTAAATGGGTTTGCATGGAGTGCACCAGGTCTAAAACAAACTAAAAAAAAAGGGCACTGGGTTTGCGTGTCATGCCTTGGGACTTAAAAGGAGCAGAAATGGGCAGGGCAAAAAGGAAAAAAGGAAAATAGCAGAATAAAAGCAATCACATACAAATTACATAGCTAGCAGGTGGAATCATCATAGGCAGCCACTCATATAGGCAGCATCTGCAGCACAATAGTATAAACTATGCAAACACCTTACAGTCTGTTTTTTCCCACAAACTCTGCAGCCTTGGTGTACACATGCAGGGGAATTTTAACTGGAAAAATGTTAGCGGCTGCCATTGCTTTGATCCATCAGTATGTGCTAGAGGCTAAGGGTGGTGAAGAGAATAATGCTGACGACCACCACAGACTGAGGAGGAGGTGGAGAAGAGTGTTTATAACCAGGGTAACTTATAGGGGCTACATGATTTGGAGAGAGTGGAGCACTACAGGGTGGACAGAGACATACTACAGCAAATCTTTGAGCTGTGCCAGCCTCAACTCAGACCCAGAGCCAACAGAGGGGAACCCATCACAGTGGATACCAAGGTATGTGTAGCCTTAAGAATACTAGCTCCAGGTACTTTCCAAAGACCTACTAGGGACATCATGTGGGTCTCACAGGTATCTGCATCTAAGGTAATCCACCAGTTCCTGGATGCCATGCTACCATATGCCGGTGAGCATATTTACTTCCCCAACACCCATGAGGAGAGGACCAGCAATATGCGTCTCTTCTACTGTGTAGCAGAATACCTGGAGGTAATGGGTGCAATAGACTGCACGCACATCCAAATCAAAGCACCACCTGTTGAACAGGGTAGAGTCTACATAAACCACAAGGGCTTCCCCTCCATCAACTGCCAGGTCATGTGCAATGCCCTGGGCATTATCATGGATGGGTGTGCTGGCAGCTGTGGAAGCTATCACGACTCCCACATCTGGCATTCATCACAGCTGTACCAGGCTTTTGCCAGTGGGGGCATCTCATATGGCCATCTGCTGGGGGATGCTGTCTATGCACTGTAGCCATAGATGATGACACCCATCAGAAATGCACCCAACCCACAAAAGAACACCATAATGAGGTACACGCAGAAACCATGATCATTATGGAGTGTGAGTTTGGGATACTCAAGTCACAGTTCTGCTGCCTTGAATATCTGGAAATGCCTTGCAGTACTCTCCAGCTACATGAGCACACATGTTCATAGTATGTGCTATGCTACACAATATGATCCTGCAGAAACAGTTGCAGCAGGAACAGCATGGGGAAGGGCCACACAGCCCACCACCATTGCCAAGGTATCTGCAGGCACAGAGGGACTCAGAGGAGGAGGAGGCCCCTGAGCCTGCTCCTGTTGGCAGACAGAGGTGTGCCCGGTATGCTCAGGCCTTAGCAAAGAGGCAACGCATAACAGACACACTGACACTGTGACATTGTAGAAACCCCAGGGACTGACACCTCTCTCTGACTCGCACACGCAGTAAAATGGATGACACACACATCACATTACCTGTAATTTATCATGTATAGGCAGCGTACTATGTGCATCCAACAAGCATCATCCTCAAACTGCCGCAGGCACAAGCTAGGTCAGTCTTCTTAGCAATAAATGAATGGATTATTATATTTTGGTAGCATATCTATGGTAATGCTGCATGCAAACAAGGGAATGGGGCAGCCTACTTTGATAGCAGCAGACAACTGATAGCTATGTGGGACACCAGGAAATGTCTGCCTAATACTGGCCTCCCCACACTATGCAGTAGCATCCAAGGTGGCAAATCCCACTGCAGTATATGTTTGGGAACAACTAACTGGGGGGTCATAGGTCACAGACATGGATGTCAGTGTGGGGGTCCCATACCCACCCCTCAGACCCACACAGCAAGTCAGCTGTAGAAAACCAGAGAGAAATGTCTGGCAAAGAACCACAAATGGTGGCAATGTTGAATTAATCCCCTACAGACTCACACTATGATAGCACAACAGGTATCACAGTTGGAGTAAGGCTATGAAGGGTAAGAAGTCTGAAACTCAAATGTAGGGTATTACAATCTGACCTGTGGTCTTTACTGATATGCCACTAGTCCCCAAGACAGGGCATAATAGTATGGTAAATGGAACCAAAATGTAAAATAAATATCAACACAGTCTGTGGAAATGTGTACAGTTGACAGGTGTGCCCCCCATATACCCACAGAAATGCAGTAACATATATATTTGCAGGAAAATAGCAGCATAGCACACATTCACATGGCTGTCCCAATACACATGAAAACATGTTGCATGTCCACAATATGCAGGGGTCAATGAGCTATGTGTATGTGTGGTTAACACTGTCAGGATCTGGCCAGCACGTTCTCTTGGCAGTTGTCTTGTAGTGCCCTAGCTACAGTGCTGTCTTTGACAGGGCCATGTGGCGATAACTGCAGGGCCAAAGTTTATGCACGTCAGTGACACATACTGCTCTGCCACTAACATATCTGGAAGTGACAGTGCTATGTAGAATATACCACGCATATAATGGACTTCTTGAAGGCTGTATAGCTGAGGTGCTAAAGCTTTTGTGAATATAGTGCTTTTTGGTACTAATAAGAAAAAAAGAAGCTGGAAACAGCGCACCCAAACCGCACTTTTCAAGTTCACAAAAAGTAGCTAAAAATCCACCAAATAATCCACAAAGTTAACGCTTTAGAATAAATCAATGCGTTTTCGTCAACTTACTGTTAAGACTTCATCAGACAATTTGATTTTAATTAATTAGTCATTATATAGTATAATTTAAAAAAAAGCATCCAGTGAAAACATATGCATTCTGTTTAAACCAATTACAGTCATGGGAAAACAAAAAGGGCTCATTAAAAATAAACAGGCATGTGTACTGAATGAATATCTAAAACTCTGTTAAAAACTATTCTAAAAGTTTGTTCTGAAATTTGAAATCTTTAAAATAAGTTGATCAATTTGTGCTACAATAAATATATCTGTGTTAGTTCAAATAAATAAATAAATATAGTAAAAACCTCAGTTATGTTAATATAAATGTATAAGTGTGTGATAAAACATTTTTTTATCAGGGATGAAATTTGAACTATGGAGCCACCTACTGTTATTTTTTGATAGGTCATTGCTAATCAAGCTCATACTTTGGCTGCTCTCAATTTCAAAACTGAAGCTAGAGAAATACATTCATTTAAACCCGGTTGTTTGTTGGCTTCTAGTAATATTTGCCAACATAGTTCTTTGTACTCCAACCAATCTTCCCAGGGGCCTCCTCTCGTTACTTTTTTCACCTGCTCTAGAACAAAGAAAGAAAATTTAGACTCTTTGCAAATTTTTGTGTGTTTAAATAGAGCATTCATGTCTTTTTCTTTTTGTATTTCATACAGATGTTCATATATTCTTCTCTTTAATATTCTTTCTGTTTTTCCAACATAGTAGGAGTTGCATTTTGAGCACATAGCTAGGTAAACTACCCCCTGGGATTCACAATTGTAATGACCTGTGCTGTATATATTAATTTCTCTAGCTTCTAGAAATATTTCTCTTTTGTTAGAAATAAAAGGGCATTGTTTGCAATGTCCACAATGAAATGTTCCATATGTATTATTGTTGGGGCATGTCATCTCAAACAACTTGTTGTTGTCATTGTTTTCTAAAAGATTTTTAATGCTATGTGCATTCTTATAGACCACTTTTGGCACTCTTTCTTTGATATTAGGAATGTCTGAAAAAGATATAAATTTGTCCCACTCAGTTCGAAAAATACTTTTCACTTTTGAGTTGAACAAATTAAATTCTAAAACTAATGCTGATTGATATTCAGAGTCCACTTGTGTGTTATTCTTGCTAGTGTTGGGAGACTTATCCATAGTGTCATCACTTATCTTAGGATTCATAATATTGATCACACAACCCTTAATAGGTTTGTATTTTGTCTGTCTATGTTGTTCCACCTCTTTCCTGATATCTTTAATAAAATCAGGTGGGTATCCCCTAGCTAGAAACATACCTTCCAAGGTATTACATTCAATTGCAAAGTCCTCTTCTCTGCTGGTCATGCGACACCCCCTCACAAATTGTCCTTTGACGATATTCCTTTTGCAATGTGGGGGGTGTGCGCTGTTATAATGCAGAAAAGAATTGCAAAACGTATTTTTCCTGAAAACTTTTGTCTCTAGGTCTTTCTTGTTCTCATTCTTGTTGACTTCAACATCCAAATACTGCAACTTGTCAAGTGAAGTGGAGTGTGTGAATCTTAAAAAGTGGGTAGTATTGTTGATGTAATCTAGGAATTCGGTCAGTTTCTCGTTGCCTCCTGTCCAAAAGATTACAATGTCGTCGAGGTAACGTTTATATAAAGACCAATATTGTTGGAATCCTGAGTTCAGGATGTAATTCAGTTCCCATCCTGCTAGTACTATATTTGCATAGGTGGGTGCAGGCCGCACCCATTGCTACCCCTTTTATTTGTTGGTAAAATTCCCCATTAAAGGTTAAAAAATTGTATTTCAATATTGTGTCCATTAACTCCACCGTAGCAACTTTTTCTGCATGAGTGAGGGTATTATCCATGAAGACCATGTCCTCAAATATAGTCATACCTTCTTGGTGTGGTATGCAAGTGAAGAGGTCCACCACGTCTACAGTAACAAAAATCAAGTTCTCAGTCAAAAGGTTTGATGTAATGCTACTTAGTAAGTCCCATGAATCTTTCAGAATATGTTTGTAGTTATTACAAATATGTTTAATCTTGTGATCCACAAATTTCGCCATTGGGAGACTTTTTGGTACTGTTGCTAGTGGTTATTTTCAATAATTCTATTTTTCTTATGTTTGCTTTTACATATAATGGACATGCCTGCACAACAGAGTGTACTCTGTACCAACAGCCATAACTCCCAACCTTTGAAAGCAAGACATCTGGACAAGGGCAGAAATAAAATTGGAACAAAGGCACAATGATAGGCATGTGTTATAAATATCACACTTACATAAAAAGTTGGTTAAGTGAGGGTTTTGCAGTAGCGAGAATTGTCTGAATGTTATGTAGTCTGAAACAATAATGTCTGTCATTATTTTGAACATCACTCTTTAATTATATGTAACTAACTTGCCTTAAAAACACAAGTTTACATAGACAGGGTGAAATCTATAGCCAAACACCTGGCCAATCTGCCAAAAAATGTACAGGTGAGAGGTATGGCCGCACAAGGATATGACATCTCAGGTTAGAAAGATACCACACAAGCAGGAGATCCCCAGCCAGTATATCACCAAGTTGCTGGACTGTTTACACAGCATGTCATCACTCAACTGGCTGTAGCCACACCTCACAGCTATCTTTGTTGGGCAAGATTGTACATAGCTGCCCTCATAATATTGGTTGTATGCATCATACAACTAATATTCCTCTAATAAAGCACTGTGATGATCTGAGGATGTCTGGCACTAGGTAATGACACAGTACATTGCAGTGTCAGACTACAGATATGTCAGAAAATGTTTGCTAAACAATCCCAGTACCCCAAGGAAAGTCCTGTGTACTCCTGAGAGGTATGGCTGTAGCACACAAAACCCCGGACTGGAGTACACTTATCTCTGGAATGGAGTCCCACTCTAACTAGAGAAGGTCACACTGGGCATGCTCCTCCACTTAGAGAATCACTGGACATGTTGGAACCCACATCAGACTATATGACTATATTGTGTATACATGTCTGTACATACAGACAGCTATGTACACCTTAACTGTCCCCAAACACACATATCAGACAGGAATACCCTCAGCTAGCTGTAGTTGGCCCATATATGATATATCTACATCTGTTGCATGTGGTACACAGACATATATATGGGCAGCAGATAACATATGTCAAGCATACACACACATAGATATTGGGAAGTGAGAGACAGACAGTGATAGAGAGAGACACACAGGGGGATACAGACATGGATACCCTGAATGGCATACAGTGATGTCCTGCCATGGACAGTGGCATACCAGTTATAAACAATTGGAAGTGTCACCATAAAAGGTGAGCCCCATTGTGTAATAGTACTGAGGGTGGGTTTATAATATCACATCACCTGCTTGTGTGTGTGTGTGTGTGTGTGTGTGTGTGTGTGTGTGTGTGTGTGTGTGTGTGTGTGTGTGTGTGTGTGTGTGTCCACAGGTTAAAGTATTAGGAAATTGTTCCCACTCAGTACACTTCACATTGTCCTATTTTACAAGATCTGCTGCTGTCATTTACCTTAGAAGTACCATTGGACACATGTCACCCCTATACTCTGTAGCATGTGTGATAACTGAGTAACACTATAGTACAAATAATGTAATTGGTAGGGGTTCTAATCTCAATACTGGCAACTGTGTGTGTGTGTGTGTGTGTGTGTGTGTGTGTGTGTGTGTGTGTGTGTGTGTGTGTGTGTGTGTGAGAGAGAGAGAGAGAGAGAGAGAGACAGTTGTGTGTGGAGAGTGAGGGAGTATGTGTTTGTAGGTGAAACAGTTTTAGGCCATTCCCACCCACACCACTTCCCAGTGCTCCACTTTATCAATCCTGCTGAAGTCATTCCCCTTATCAGCACCTTTGGCCGGTTGTCAGCCCAGTAAGCTCTTTAGCATGTGTGATAACTGTGTACTACTATAGTACAAATAACTAGATAGGCAGGGATTCTACTCTCAGATTTGTCAAATGTGTATGTGAGTGTAAAAGTGTAAGTGTGTATGTTTGTAGGAAGAAGTATTTTGATAACTTTCCCACCCAGTGCCCTACTTTATTAGTCCTGCTGATATCATTCCCCTTATCAGCACCTTTGGCCAGTTGATAACCCAGTAAGCTCTGTAGCACATGCAATAACTTCTTAACACTATAGTACAAATCACTAGATAGGCAGTGGTTCTAATCTCAATGCTGGCAATTAAGTGTATCTGTGTGTGTGTGTGTGTGTGTGTGTGTGTGTGTGTGTGTGTGTGTGTGTGTGTGTGTGTGTGTGTGAGTGTGTCTGTGTGTGAATCATATCCTGTGTGGGTTATACCATTTTGAGTTGTATACCACCCTGTACACTTCCCATCACCCTACTTTGCAAGGCCTGCTGATGTGATTCACCTTAGAAGTGCCTTGGGACAAGATGAAATCATATAAGCTCCGTGGCATGTCTGATAACTGTGTAACTCTATAGAAGAAATAGCTAGATAGGTAAGGGTTCTAATCTCAATACTTGTAACTGTGTGTTTTTGGGTTAGAATCATATCATGTGTGGGTTATACCATTTTGATGTTTGCACCATCCACGCCTGTTTAATACCTCCCAATCTCATTACTTTATATAGCATGTTAATGACATCTGCCTCACATGCAGCAAGTTAAACTGTTGTACAGGCCTTACTAGTCACCTGTACAGATGTGTATGGGATATCCAGATGTATGCAACCTATATGTGGCCTGTGTCCCTAACAATGGCCATGTATGTGATATTGTTGTCAAACAGGTCACAGTTAGTGTAGTGACACACATGCCAGCATCAGATATCATACCTGACTGAAACTTCATGCTGATACAATGTTTGTTACCCTATCAATTGTCCAAGCTTGTAGGAGCAATAGATGACTCCAGCTGCTATTTCTGCAGGGTATCTCACCATCCATGAAGGCATTCACAACATTACATATTGTAAGAGGTAGTGGGTTATGTCTCACACATATAAACTATGTGGGGCATGTCATGTGTATGTAGCACTATAGTACATTAAAGTGGATATGTAGGTTTATTAATTTGTCTATTGCCAACTGTGTTTATGTTACTGTATGCACATCCCCTGGGTCAGTCTTTACTGTGTGTATGCAAAGGATATACCATTTTGTCTCCCTGTTTCACCCTGTGAACTCAGGAATACATACCACAAACCTGTCATACACAGTACCATACATGCCCTCACCAACTGCATTAGGGTTGAGTGTATGGAAAAGAAATGGCAAGAGCAACAGGTGCTGACAGGAGAATCTCTTGTGGTCAATCTACTGGCTAAGTTTGTGAGGGACCTATTGACAGTACTCCAGTAACCTGTTCTGTATGTATGACCCTGTGGTTCTACACAACACTGAGATGACATGTCTGAAGGCTACCTGTCTGTGACAAGGGATATCTATACAAGGTCACACTGTCTAACAGCAGTGTTTATTGCACACTGTTGCATGCATACACACCTGGTAAATGAACATATAAAGTTGTACCTTAGCTATGAAGCAGTCAGTGTATTTCCACCCTGCTATACTCCATGTTTGTAATGTCTGCAGGGCCACAGTCTGCAGACACACAGACACATGGAACATAAACAGAATACAACATGTCAGACTACATTCAGTCAGTGGATTTAATAGCAATAATGCACCATGACTAATAAGGTACATACACTTTTATGTGTACCCATAACAAATGCAAGCAGACAGCACCTTACACAGTATTACATAGCTACACTGTACTATATTCACCCTGTGCATCAGACCCATATTAGCATGTCCCTGTATCAATGGCATGGATGACAGGGATGTGGCATGGGTATAATCATATGCACAGAGTGTGTTGTGCCTTTGTCAGAGGCCCAGGCTGGGCCATACGATTGATATCATGTGTGTGTGTTTGGAGAGGTATCTTATAGATGGGCTGTGCAGAGGTGCTGTGTGTGTCTGGAGGTGACCTGCATGTGAGACAGATGTGTGTGTGTATGTATGCACACAATCATTCCATGTGACTGCTCTACACAGGGGTATGTTGGGCAGCTGTGGACCGTACATGCCAGTTCACCATCTCGGTACATGGCCACATGAACTGGTCCTGTCAGGGGTCTCACTGGCACCACCAGGCCCAATGCCAGATGCAGTACTCTTTCCTGATGGTGACTGATGTCTGCTGGATCTGTGTTCCTGATGGGACTGGCCAGTACCATGAGCCCATGGCCTGCTCCATTGTGATGTAGACAGCAACCTCCCTTCTGTAGTGCTGGTGTCACTGCCACAACAGGAGTGTGAAGGTGCATGGCCCTGTAGACTCTCAGCTGATGTTGGTACTGATCTACATCCACGTTGCTGATGCCCATTTCCCACTATATGCTCTAGCACAGACATGCCATGGTCAAGGATTGGCAAGGTCTCACCCCACTGTCTATTCATGACCTCAGTATTTTGGCGTGTGGCCTCAACAAGGTCATGTATGTTGCCATGTAAATCAGGAAGAGTTGCATCCAACACCCTATTTGTCTGGTGTTGCATTCACTACATACCTGTCCATCCATGACAGCCCAAAACATGCATCTATTGACACCTGCTGTGACATGTGCGACAGCAGTTTGATGAGCAGCTGTCCTCCTGGGAGTACTCCTGTCCATCTGCCTGCGTGGGCCCGCACCTGCACTATTGCTATGGCCAGTGTCTACACTCACACCTGCCATAGTCACCACAGTAGCCTGTTCCATGCCACCACCTGCCAACTGTCCATCATCTGTCGCTGCTGGGGAAGGGGCATGTGTGGGCATTGTAACTGTGTGCAAGGACATTGTGGATGACTGCGGGATGCCAACTGATGGCACTGATTCAGCCCCTGACAACCCTACCTGTGCCTGACTATGACCATCATCATTGTCAGAGTCTTCAGAGACACTGACATCAGATTCTGAGCAGGAGGGACCACATCCACCATGACCACCTGTGGTGGGAAGACAACATAAGTAAATTAATACCTTCACTATACCATTTGCTGCTATACACACACACACACACACACACACACACACACACACACACACACACACACACACACACACACACACACACACACACACACACACACACACACACGCATGCACACACACACACACCCACACACACACACACACACACACACACACACACACACACACACCCACACGTGTGCATGCGCACACACATGCATGCACGAACACACACACACATATGCACACGTATACACACACACACACACACACACACACACACACACACACACACACATATACCGATGACGTGGCAGACACGCATTACACAGACCTCACAACAGCCAACTAGTGACATTCACAACACAGTCAGACCATTACATACACACCCTGGATGGGCCCTCAACATCATGCAGTGGAGCCCTTTCCACTTAATGTTACTACTTATATACACCTCTGTGATACGTGAGCAGTGTTAGTAGGTGATGGGCTTTCAAGTAACACACACTGCACCCATGTACACATAATTGCTGTTCACCTGTATAGCACAGTGGCAACTCATACAGAACATACTTCTCAACTGTGCAGAGTGTCACTGAACGTCTACATGTGTGGCTCATATTTCTGGTCTGTTTGTCATAAATCCTGTGTTTGTCTGACATATTAATGGGATGATATGAGGACTGGTATCACTAATTAATGACATATTTTGAATTTCACACTTCAAAACCTGCAGTACATGTATGCTAGAACAGAACTGGTTACACTAACAACCTTCTAATCTTACAGTAGATATTATAAGTGTAGACATCTCTGTTAACATGCCAGGTTTGTCTGATATATAACATGAGACCACAGAAATCATGTGATAACATTTCTCACCTTTAATGTGACCTAAACCTGTGCAATCCAATTGAATAACAAATACATAGGTTAGGGGCAGAGGCGGCTGGTGACTTCAAATCAAAGGGGGGCTGCAGGAGACAGCTGAATGGGTGGGGTCAAGGGAAGGGGTGTGACCAACTAGAAAGGGGAGGAGCTATGCTCAAAACCACAAAAACTAACTTTAATTAAATACGCTGCCCTGGGTGGCAAACCATCATTATGAGAGTCCAACCAAGACAAAAATAAGTGTAGAAGAATAAAAATATTTCAATGCATTGGCTGCATGACAGCTTACTTAATATCTAGATGGAAACAAAAGGTTGTGAGGCATGAAAAAATGAATTACTTTTTAAATACATTACTGGAATGCCAGTCAAAATCAAGTGTAAGAAAAACCAGAAGCACTCAACTCAAACCACTTCTCCTTGCACTACAGTTCTAATTATAATTTATATTCAGCTTTATTTAAGTACCAAGTAACATGCTGAAAGTAGAAATCTCTGTGATGCCCCCACTTGTAAAAATGTTTCTTATCCAAAAAAAACCTGCTGCCTGACAACTATCTACTTGTTTCATGGGGAAAACATGATCAAAGTAAAAAATGAAAAGCAAACAAGAAACAAGCTCAAGATACATTGCTTAAAGGATTACTGTACAGGTTATGGACCACACATGATTGGCATTCTGTTTAGTTTACGGGTAAAGTCTGTAGAGATGACTGGAAGTCTCCAACAAGTGTAATAAGCTTTTTAAAATAATGGAATCCTGTCCTTTAATACCCAAGGCTTATACATTGTCTAGTCAAGTATTCTCTGCATGGCAACAACAGAAAGACTTTCAATGTTGGCAATTTTTTAACAGTATGCTTATTAAAGCTTACTTGCATCTCATGATCTCAGACAAGCTTACCTTATGGTCATTAAAGCATTGCTACTTAAACACAGAGCAACAGGCACTTTCTGAGAAATAAGCATAAATCTGAGTAATAAGCATAAATCAACAGTACAAAAATATGACAGAAACCAGACCGTTCTGCAAAATCAAGGACAGATGAAAAGCCACTGTAGTACTTGTGTCTACCTTGGATGGGGGGACACATTGCACATTTACACTGCATAACTACTCCTTGCCTTGCTTGAACACATCCAGAGTCACTACATGGGGGAGTGGGGTGCAACAAGTATGTCACAATTTGAAATGTCTCTGGCTGACTGTGATGGCCCTGACACATTTGTCATACCTCTCAACCTCAGAGCAAGAAATCTGGACAAAGCCATACACAGAAGTGGGACAAAGGCCCAAAAATAAGGACAATTTTTAAATATTGCTCTAATAAACTTAGAAAGATAAAAGAATAGGTCTTGCATTAGTATGAATTTTCTGAAGGGTATAAAATCTGAAACTCAAATGTCTGTCATTATTTTCTAACTTCAGTCTTTAGTGATTTGTCACTAATTTGCCAAAAAACACAATTTTATGAAAAATGGACCAAAAATGTGATGCAAAAATATAAAATAGCCACACAATACAGCTGGGAACCTGTCAAAGAAGGGACACTTTAATATTAGTACTGCTAACTTGAGCGGCTGACAAAATAAAAGAATCTACATGCATTTCAAGTAATCTATAACTTTGATTATTACAGTTATTTCTTAATTGTAAACCCTCCATGTTTTCTTCCAAAATTGCTATTTTGCGGAGGGATTATTAGGGGGAAGAGCAACATTTTGAGCTAAAATCAGGGACAGTTGAGAGGTTGGCTATGCCTAATTCTATAAAGCAATGTATTTGCATGTACCTCTCAACCTGTTAATGCAGTAAATCTGAACAAGGCCAAATATATTGGGGGAACATATAAACAGTACTAAAAATTGCTCTTGTATAAATTGAGACAGTTGATAGAATAACAGTTCTTACTTTAGCATGTATTTTTCTGAAGGTTATGAAGTCTGAAACTCAGTGTATCATTTAGTGACTTAATTCCTAAATGATTTGCCAGAAAACTACACATTTTATGAAGAACAAACCAAAAGTAAGAAGCAAAAATCTATTTATTCTTTGAAAATCTGGACAGTTGGGAGGTTTAGTTCAGCTGGGCCTGTCTGAGTTTAATGCTCTTCCCCCCTGACAAAATCATGGTTGAATGGAGCCTCTGCAGCCATTCCAATGAACCATTACTTGGCTATTTCACTCCATTTACCATAATCACTAATGTGCATACTGCTTTACTTCTATGATGAGTTGGACTTCATTTGAAAGTTTTATTTTGTATTTTACAGCACAAACACTAAGTCATCTCTAACAAAGCAATGTAGTCTCACAATGAAAACTTAGCATTAAAACTTCTCTGCCCTTGAAACTCACATTCATTGAAACAGCATTGAAACCCACATTCAAAGAAAATACATTTTGCCAGTGGCAGATAAAGATGAATTTTGAGCTGTTTTCAAATCATAGGCCCCTTACATATGAAACATACATGTGCTCTTTGATACAACTTCCTCATTGTACTAAATTATATTCCTTGTACAATACAGTACAGTTGTTAGAGGGCATTTTAAATTTGTTTTGAACATTTTTCCAGTAAGTAATGAAACAAAACACATGCCCCCATAATGGCAAAACTGCCCAGTTCAGAACATTTATCACAAAAGTTTACTTAGACTTCCACAGTCCACCATTATCAGTAAATATGCACAATTCTACAGTCCACCATTATCAGTAAATATGCACAATTCTACAGTCCATTATCAGTAAATATGCACAATTCTACAGTCCATTATCATTGTTATATGCACAATCTCTGAAGAAGTAAAAGTCATCTAAATAATTCCACATTAAAGAAATCTGTAACTAATGAAGAGGTTGCTGCTAGCAAACACCTTTATATTTCATGGTTTCATTGAAAAATAAAGCGTCTGTTGCCCCTCAGGAATAAATTGCCTATATTACATTAAAAAAATGATAAGCTAGTAATATTGCAAGAGGAAAAGTATGGCAAACTGATAACAGACTCATAGTTAGTATCTTCACCAAGGAGAACATTCTCAGTACGGCAGCATCCACCCCTTGTGGGAGTAGAACTCACAGCCTTCTGCATCAAAAGCAAGTGCACAACCTGTTGTGCTATTAACAAGGAAAACTGACTTCACTTAAGCAACACTAAACTTCTGTTCTCCTGCAGCTCTCAGCTTCTTGTAAAATCTACTCAATACTCAACTGCATCTCAACTTCTCAGCACAAGAAAACTGCAAAAAGCCAAAATGTATTTGGGGGGGGGGTTAAAAGCCCAAAAACCAGGGGCACATTAAACATTGCTTGTATAATCTTGGAAAGTTGCTAGAATAAAATGCTGTGTTATCACCATACATTTTACTGCCAAGGTCCCTGTGCAAAACAGTCAGAGCAACATACCACTACGCCAAATCAGCTGCTTTGTGAAAGAGAAATGCTGCGTTACCACCATACATTTTACTGCCAAGGTCCCTGTGCAAAACAGTCAGAGCAACATACCACTACACCAAATCAGCTGCTTTGTAAAAGAGAGGAAGACTGAAACTTAAATGGCTATCATTTAGTAAATTCATTTCTCACCATAGCTGTCAACCTCTTAGTACAAAACACCTGGACAAACCCAGTAATGAGGGAATACAGCCCTCAAACATATTCAGTGAATTCAGTTCTTGCCATAGCTGTCAACCTTAGCACAAAAAACCTGGACGAAGCCAATAATGGGGGAATACAGTCCCAAAAATAGGGACAAATTTCAAATATTCATCTTATAAACTTAGAAAATTGCTAGAATTAAAGGTTGTGTTACAGTTGTGTTACTATGTATTTTCTGAAGAACATGAAGTCTGAAATTCAAATGCCTGTCAATTTTACTGCTGACAGAACAAAAACAATTTTCAGCAGAGACCCAGGGAGAAATACTGCAGACACGTCTTTGTAAAATGACAGGGTACCAGAGCAAATCCACACAAACACAGAGAGGAGATGCAGACTCCACACAGAAGGCACCCCAGCCAAGACTCAAACCAGAAAACCTATAACTGTGAGGCAGCAATACTACCACTGCACCATCAAATATGCAAGGAATTAAATATTCAGAAACCTGAAGTCTGAAATTCAAATGCCTGTCAATTTTATTTAACATTTGTTAATCAGGACAGTCTGACTTGGAACAAAAAAAAATTCAGCAGTGGCCCAGGAAGAAATAATGCAGACATGTCTTTGTAACATGGGGGAACATAAAAGCAAACCCACACAAACACAGGGAGAAGATACAGACCCCACAAAGAAGGCACCCCAGCCAAGAATCAAACCTGAGAACCGGCAGCTGTGAGGCAACAAAGCTACCACTGCACCATCAAATATCAAGCATTGCAACATTTACAAACCACAGATATTATGAGGAACAGATCAGATCAAATATGAGGCAAAAATCTGCATTTTTTTTTTTTATAAATGGTGGTGGGTAGGGAATTCAGGTCTTTAACACCTGCATACAAGGTACAGGGTTCAAGCCTGAGGTATTCCCTAACACACACACACACACACACACACACACACACACACACACACACACACACACACTTGTAGTAGCAAACCACAAAAACTAAATATACTGCCCTGGGTGCCAAACCGTCATTATGAGAGTCCAATCAAGACAAAATGAAATGTAGAAGAATAAAAATATTTCAATGCACTGGCTACATGACAGCTTACTTAATATCTAGATGTAAACAAAAAGGTTGTGAGGCATGAAAAAATAAATTACTTCTTAAATACATTACTGGAATACCAGTCAAAATCAAGTATAAAAAAACAAGCTTCTCCTTGCACTACAGTTCTAATTATAATTTATATTCAGCTTTATAAAAGTACCAAGTAACATGCTGAAAGTAGCAATCTCTGTGATATCCCCACTTGTAAAAATGTTTCTTATCCAAAAAAGATCTGCTGCCTGACAACTATCTACTTGTTTCATAGGGAAAATATGATTAAAGTAAAAAATGAACAGCAAACAAGAAACAAGCTCAAGATAAATTGCTTAAAGGATTACTGCACAGGTTATGGACCACACATGATTAGCATTCTTTTAGTTTACGGGTAAAGCCTGCAAAGATGACTGCAAATCTCCAACAAATGTAATGAGCTTCCAAAAATACTGTAATCCTGTCCTTTATTACAAATACTGTCATATTCATTTCAATACCTAAGGCTTGTACATTATCTAGTTATGTAAATATTCTCCGCATGGCAACAACAAAAAGGCTTTCAGTGTTGGTAATTATTTAACAGTATGTTTATTAAAGATTACTTGCATCTTACAATCTCAGACAAGCTTACCTGATGGTCATTAAAGCATTGCTACTTAAACACAGAGCAACAAGGCACTGGGACAGCATGCATTTTCTGAATAATAAGAAGCATAAATTAACAGTATAAAAATATGACAGAAAACCAGGACATTCTGCAAAATCAAGGACAGATGAAAAGTCACTGTCGTAGTTGTGTCTACCTTGGATGGAGGGATACGCTGCACATTTACACTGCATAACTGCTCCTTCCCTTGCTTGGACACATTCAGAGTCACTACATGGGGGGGTGGGGTGCAACAAGTATGTCACAATTTGAAATGTCTCTGGCTGACGGTGATGGCTCTGGCAATCATACCTCTCAACCTGAGAGCAAGAAATCTGGACAAAGCCATACATAGAAGTGGGACAAAGGCCCAAAATAATGACAATTTTAAATATTGCTCTAATAAACTCAGAAAAATAATAGAATAGTAATAGGTCTTAGTGCTACACAATAGTGAAGCAGGAACAGTTGGGTCTTGGGTGACGGTGAACCAGTTACTTCAGTTAGGAGGGAGTGAGACACCAATTTACAGTTTCTTTGATTTAATTTAAATAAAATCTCAGTAGAATCACACAATACAAAATATGTTACACACAACATGCATCCAAAAATAGAGACAAAGCTATTTTAACACTTTTTTATTTTCAAACTTGAAAATAATATAGACATTTTAAATTCTAAAGATGACATGTAAAATTATTTACAAGCAAATTATACTTAGCAGTTATAAAATAATTACTAGATTCAAAATATATGTAATTTGCTTTTTTGGTACAGACATAAATCCTTCAACATTATATCAATAATCCCAACACATCAGTGTAACAAATGTCAAGTCATCCACTCTAACTATATAAGCACAGGAAGCTGTAGTAATTGGTTGTTTTGGACCATTTCTAGCTCTTTTGTAGTTCACTGTTTAAAATCAGCCTCTGGGCATTTTTTTTCTGGCTATACTGCTCAGACAAGCTCCACGTGGGTTTACAGAGTGGTCCTAGCAGCAGGGAACTCAGAAAAGCGACTACCTTCTGGATTTAAGTATCTTTGCTTTTTTTTCACTTGGAATAGCTTCTGTAGCTTACCTTGAACTAGCCTGAACTGTTTTTTAACTGATTGCTGCATTATTTTAAAATCTGCACTTAAAGTTACATTTTAGTTGAATTCGATCGAAAGTTTGCTTGTTTGTTTGTTTAATTTAACTGTGGAGGCTGCCCACTAAAGTGTGCTAGCCTGTGTAACTAATTTATCACTGTTTCTGCATTTTCTGTGTGTTTCTACCAAAAAAAACAAAAAAATAATCCTTGTTTTCCCACCTTCCTCGACTAGTTTAGACCAGTTTACAGGCATTGCTGTATTCTGGGCTGTGGTGTAGTTCCTGTGTTGTCCATTACCTTACTTGGATAGAAGGAAGTTTCTTTGCTCACCAGTGGGAGTGGGGAGCCTTGAGCAGCCTACCTGTCCTTGGGGGAAGTGACCTCAGCACAAGAAGCTGTAGTAATTGGTTGTTTTGGACCATTTCTAGCTATTTTGTAGTTCACTGTTTAAAATCCGCATTTGCACGGCTTTGCGTGGTCGTGCGCATAGCGCAGCGCCGGTTAAACAAGGTTAAACTTTTTCTGGCTCCGCCAAGCCTGCTCTTCAAATTTTCCCTTAAGGAAGCTCTACTCTTAGTATAACCAGACTACTCACTGTATTATAAGCCTAGCACTTGTTCTCAATACTTCTCTACTAAGTAAGCACTCTCGTACTAAGTAAAGCACTACATCTACTTACCACCCCTGTGAATATCCACTTCCCTTAAAGGTATACCACTCCCTTATACTGTTCTAGTATGTCGAATGGTAGATTACTGGCGTCGTCTGCAGTTCAGCTGGTCAATCTGGGTATCTTGAGACAATGCTACAATTGTCTCATGTACACAGACAACCCTCTCCTCCTCCCAACAAACACAAATACATGTGAGAGATGCAACTATATAGCCAAACTGGAGGCTGAACTCTCTCAACTCAGGGCTGGCATGACCAGACAGGAGGAGATGGCAACCACACACACAACAATCCCAGTCCCACATAGACCTACCACAACTGCAAACCAAACACATAAAAACACAAAGACATACTCGGAGGCTCTAATAAAAAACTTACCAAAACAACAGAGGCTCCCAAAGCAGACATCCAAAAATCCACCACCTCAAAACAAAACACATGCAACACATACTTCAATAAATCAGTGTGTCGACCGATTGCATCCCTTAAGGCCAAACACCTTGCCTGATACATTAGTAATAGGTGACTCCATAGTCAGACACACTGATGTCCCACTGACCAGGCTGAACAAGGTGAAGGTGACTGTGAGCTGTCTATCGGGAGCTAGGATCTGCCACATAACACACGCACTCAGGTCACTCCAAAGCAAGTAGAAATATGACTCCGTCATTGTCCATGCTGGTGTGAATGACCTGAGACGTACCTCCCTGGACTACATGAAAAGAGACATAGAGGAGCTCTCTGATTATGTAGCCCAGGCTGGTATGACCCTGACCCTGAGCAGCATCTTGCCCTCACCAAGAATGATACCACAATACAAAGACAAGATGATCAGCTTTAACAATTGGCTCAAGTACTGGTGTCATTCTAAGGGGATCCAATGTCTGTCTGCTTGGGATGATATGCTGGACAAGCCACGCTGCTTCACAAGGGATGGCTTACACCTGTCACCACTGGGCTTCCTGATATTGGTTAAGGCTCTTGCCACCCCCATAGTGTCTTTTTTAGGCAAGGCTCAAAAGACAAACCCACCTCCTTAGAAAACAAAAATGGAAAAAAACTAAGGGTAATGCTGCTCAACGCCAGAAGTCTAAATCTCAAGATGCAGGCACTTGATGCACTCCTCAGCATGGAGAACATCGATGTCTGTGCAGTAACTGAAACCTGGTTCAAGGCTCCTGAGAGTACCCCAGCACTACCAGGCTATACCTCTTATCATGCTTTTTGGCCGCAAAACCCGGGCCGAACCACAAAGGGAGGGAGAGTGCCCATATTCATAAAGGACACCCACACCTCCATGTTAGTAGCAACACATGAAGCATCAGAGACCATACAGTTGCAACTAACCATAGGCAAAACTGCTATACAACTGGTAGCATGTTACAGACCACCCTCCCAATCTCAAGAACCCCACTCAGCCTTCCTGAAGACATTGGAGGATATGAATGTATCACAAAATACCATCATACTGGGAGACTTCAACTACCCAAACATAGATTGGGTACATTATTCTAGACCTAATACCCTAGCCCAAAGGTTCCTGGAATTCATAAATTCAAATGCACTGGAACAACTAGTCACCTCTCCCACTAGGGGAGATAATATACTAGACCTGATCATCACAAACATGGGGACAAAATGCTCCACACCGGAAGTATACCCCTCACTAGTGAGATCTGACCACAAACTAATCACCCTGGATATACATATCCCACCTCCACCCCCAGCACAAAAGACCATAGTGAAAAACTTCTCAAAAGCAGACTTCACTCTTCTTAAGACTGAGATGGTATCCTTTAACCCTACTGTGCCAGTGGATACCACATCCCACAATGCCGAATCCTTCACAAATGCTTTCTATGGACATCTCCAAGAATGCATGGATCATGCAATCCCAAACAAATCCAAGTCCCTCTCCACCAAATGTAAGCGCCCTGTCTGGTGGACCTCAGCCATAAACAAATTGTATAACAAAAGAAGGAAGCTACTGCACGTCAGAGTGAAATCCCATGAAGGGAAGACATCTCTGATCAACATTAGCAGAAAACTACGTTCTCTCATAAAAACATCCAAGGCAAACTTTGAGAGAAAAATCGCTAAGGACACTAAAGATAACCACAAAGCCTTCTTCAGCTATGTTAGAAACCTGGGCGGAAACCCTCAGATATGCTCAGAGTTGGTTCACAACAACAAAAAATACACTGAACCCACAGATATTGCTAACATTCTGGCTGTCAGGTTCAGTGCAAATTTCTCCCCTCCTTCAACCCCAAAAGAAGAAATACTTATCCCAGCTGAATGTAATCTCCCTGTCATCTCAGATGTCCAAGTGAGAACCGCTCTAAACAAAGCAAAAAACACAGCATCAATGGGACCTGACGGTATCCCGGGGTGCGTGTTACGTGAACTCCAATAGGAGCTAAACCCACACATAAAAATGTTATTTAACCTTAGCCTTACTTTGGGATATGTACCTGAACACTGGCGTACAGCAACAGTGGTCCCAATCCACAAGGGGAGTGCCTCTGCAGACCCTGGAAACTACCGCCCCATAAGCTTAACTAGCCTGGTCTGCAAAGCTATGGAAAGAATCATTATGGAACTCATAAACAGAGACATAGGGGACCTACAGACACTTGACCCCACCCAGTTCGGCTTTGTAAAGGGCAGATCCTGCCTTTTAAACCTGGTTGACTTTTACGAAACAGTCACTAGAGCCATTGATGAGGGCAAAGCAGTCCATACAGCATACCTGGAATTGGCTAAGGCCTTCGACACAATACCCCACTCAGGCATCATAGATAAGCTAAACAGCTTAAAAGTAAACCCTTATGTCACTCGATGGATTGCAAACTGGCTAAAGGACAGAACCCATAAAGTTAAAATCGCTGGAGCAATGTCAGACTCAAAGCCAGTCACAAGTGGTGTTCTACAGGGATCTGTCCTGGGACCCCTCTTGTTCGGCATTTATTTCTCAGATGTTAAAGCAAACATGGGAGGGCTGTGGCTGACAAAGTTCGCAGATGACTGCAAACTAGGTGCCATAGTCGATACACCAGCAGACACACACATCCTACAAAAAGGCCTCCCTGATCACGGCCTTAAACTAAATGCCAAAAAATGTATAGTCATCCCTTTTGGAAAAAACAAAGTACCCACAAATTATCACATAGACAGCAACCCACTGAGTACGGAAAAAGTAATCAGAGACCTAGGGACCCAAGTAGACAGTGACCTCTCATTTGACACCCACGTTGCCAAAGTGGTTAGAAAAACATTCTACCTTGCACACCTCATCATGAAGGGATTCACATCCAGATCCAAGGATGTCATTGTACCCCTATATTCCTCCCTCATCAGACCCATGATTGAGTACAATGCCCCATTTGGTATGTACCTCACCCGGCATTTGCAACAGCTGGAGAGACCACAAAAGTACCTCACCAAAAGGATCAAGGGTCTCCAACATATGTCTTATTCTGCCAGACTAAAGAAACTTCAGCTCTATTCAATAGCATACCGCCTGCTCAGAGGATCTGATGGACATGCTCCACCTCAAAAAATCCAAATCAATCAGGACCACAAGAGCTAAAGACTTAAACCTCGGCACAAGTATGAATAGGACATGCTGGAGGGATAGATTCATAACCCAGAGGCTTCCCATGCTTTGGAACAGGATCCCAGTTCATATTAGGCAGAACCCATCACTGACTCTCTTCAAGAGAAATCTTGATGAGTGGATGGGAGATCGTAAGTTTACCCCAGGGGTCACATCTGTGTCACTGCTAGACAGGGGCACAGTAAACTAATTCTATTATATAAGGGGACCTTCATTGTGTCACTACTAGACAGAGGCACAGTATTCTATATTTATTCTGTACATTTTTGTACCATTTCATGGGGTGGCAAAAGCCACATCACTATGGCTAGGCTTACAAATGCCCCAGGGCAGATAGCCTAGTACTATACTATGAAACTAAACTATGAAACTATGAAACAATTTTCATATCTGTTAATACATCTATCTAATCGCCTTAGCATTTGTATTCCTCGATCACCTACATCTAACATGAGCTACATGAAAACATTGCCAGTCATACTAAACTGTTTCACTTCCAGTACACAAGGCAGTAATGTGCATATACAAAAAAAAATTTCCATGTCTATAAATGTGAACATTAATCACCCAAGTCTTCTTCTATACACATAGAAGAAGACATAACTGTACTGAACATCTCTGAAAAATTTTACATGGGATATAGGGACAGGAGGGCAACAAACAGCTGAAGGTACAGTTTGCAATGGACCAATCAATCAAACAGTTGGAAAAGTGAATCATGAGCTACAATACTTACTTTACTTCTGCATCACCTTCACTCTGTTCTTCTTCTAACTTATTTTCTTTCTTCTTCTTTCTTCTTCTGTTCTTCCTTCAGGCTAGGCTAGCACAGGCTGCACAGCACAGATATTACCACCCAAATAAAAAAAAAATTAAAAAATCCAATACCAAATTAAATTATTAATAAAATCAGACTCATTGCTTAATCACAGTAATGAATCAATCCACATTCCACAAACCCACAACTGACTGATTGATTCTAGCTCTTTTCCCAGCACATAAAGCCCGGGAAGAGAGCGACAACCAATCAGCAGCATTTAGCCCAGCAAACACGTCATGACGTGCCTGCGGACGTCATAGTCCAAGCCCCTTCCAATTCTATGCGGTTTGGAACCGCATAGACTTCTGGGCATCACAATGATGCCTTCATTACTCCTCCGGGCTGCAATGAAAACAAAAAAAAAAGCTGTTTAAAACCACCGCAGCCTGAGGCGGTTAAAGTGCGCATGCGCGTACTTCCGAGTCAAGGACTCGAAGTTTGTTTTAAACAAAAAAAAGGTATTTTTTTTATATATTTTTTCTCACACTTTACTTTTTAGCTGAGGGGGCTGCAGTCCGGCAGTCCGATGCCACGAGCCGGCCCTGGTTAGGGGTAACATGTAGAAGTTGAAATACATACATAGGCTGGTTGCATGACTGTGCAGACCCTTAAACTACTACTTTGTTAAAGCACCTTTTGGTTTCATAACAGCAGTCAGTCCTCTTGGGAAGGTGTGTGTCAGCATGGCACATTTCAGCTTAGCAATATTTGTTCATTCTCCCATGCAGAAGCCCCCCAACTCTGTCAGATTGCGAGGGCATCTCTTCTGTGCAGGTGTCTTCAGGGCACCCCACATATTTTCTTTTGGATGTAGGTGTGGACTGTGGCTGAGCCATTCCAAAATGTTGATTGTCTTCTGGTGAAGATATTCTTTTTTGGATTTTTATGTATGGTTTGGGTCATTGTTGTATGGAAAGGTGTAATTCCTCTCCATCCACAGCTTTCTAGCAGACAAATGAAGATTTTGGGCCAAAAGGGGCTGGTATTTTGAACTGTTCCTAATACCCTCCACATTGGCTAAAGGCCCACTTCCAGCTTATGAACAACAACCCCAAAGCAGTACACTGCTATCACCATGCTTCACGATGGGGATGGTGTTCTTTTGGTGATGCACAGTGTTGTTATTGTTCCAAACAAACCTTTTGGTATTGCGGCCAAAAAGTGCAACCTTGGTCTCATTACACCATAACACAATTCTCCACATACTTTTGGGAGACCTGATTTATTTTTCTTGAGAAATTCCCCAGACCTGATGTTCTATGCGAGAAAAGGCTTCCATCTTACAACACTACCCCATAGGCCAGACATGTGGAGAATACGGGAGATTATTGTCACATGTAGTACACAACTGGTACTTGCCAGAGATTCCTGCAACTCCTGTAGTGTTGCTTTAAGTCTCCTGGCGGCCTCCCTGACCAGTTTAGGTCTTGTCTTTTCCACACATTTGGAGGGATGTCTAGTTATTTGCAATGTCACTGTTGCCCCATATTTTTGCCACGATTTGATGACTTTCTTCACTGTGTTCCATGGTATATGCAACACTGTGGAAATGTGTGTGTACCCTTCTCTGGGCTGATACCTTTCACAAATGAGATCCCTTTGCTGCTTCATAAGCTATATGTGAAGTATAGCTTTTGCTTTAGCAGGCAACTGAATAAATGTTAGGATACTCCTGGTAGGACAGCTGACCATTATTTGCTGTTAATTAAAGAGTCTCTGTAATTGATGGCAGGTGTGTACCCAAGAAGACATATTGCTGTAATTATATAGAACGCTGCTTCAACACAGTATTAGCTTCAGCCTGTGCACATGTATGCATCTAGCTTTTTGTATGTTTTGTATGTGTCATAATTGTTCCCCTAACAAAGTTGTTTGTTTTAAAATTGAATAATGCAGGTTATAAGTCATATGAAAGGTTGTAAGGGTTCAGAAATGTTTTATTGTGCTCTCATTTTGTATATCACAAATACCTGGGATTCTAGCAGGTGTGTGTACATCATTACATGCACAGTATAACACTAATTTATAACATATGTCCCTAGTTTTGGGCTTTTGTCCCCACATTTTGTCAGTCTTTGTCCAGATTTCTTGAAATGACAGGTTGTGAGGAATGCTACAGATATGTGACATCTTCTGCAAATAGGCCCCTGTGATGACCACTGTGATGCAATGTAGTTACCCTAACCACAAGTGAACATACAGATATGGCAAACTGGCTGAGAGTAACAGCTGTGTGCATGGTCACATGCATAACCTTAACATGTCTGGGGTACTGGTGAGCCACAACAGGAAAATCCCATACTCACTGGCTTCAGGCTGCTGTCTCACATCCAGACCAGAGGTACCTATGTGGGGGGAGAGGTATTGTCAGCAGACTCACATTTGGCATTGGTGCAAGATGGATGCTACTTTTCTGCACAGGTACAGTGCAAGCTCTGACAGTATTCAGTTTGCTGTCCTTCACCATATATGCGCATTTGTTTGCATTACTAAACCCTACCTACAAATGAAGTTTGAACTGACATATGCATCAACATACTGTATAGACGATAGTATGACTGCTACATGAATAAATTGATGTGCACTATGGGCTTACCTGGACGCTACTTGCCTCTTGCCTGGGTGCCACCCACCTCCATGACTTGTGGTTCTTGTGTTGGCTGTTGTGTGGGGGCTGCCCCAAGGTTGGCATGGAGCTCCTCTGTTGCTGTAAGTGGGGCCTATGTGGCTGGACATCCACCTGTAGCAGTACGGTCCCTAGTCACGGCAGCAGCCCTTTGCTGGGCATGACATATCAGGTCAGTTGCCCGATGCCTGACTTGATCTTATGTGTGGCTATGGTGGCCCAGGATGTTAACTTTGTGGACAACGTCATCTCACAGGGCAGTCTGCTCCTGCAGATTTTGTTGGCTACAGCCAAGCAGCACAGCATGGTGCTGGATTATGGCATTGGTGATGGCTGCATTCTCATCTGCAGTATATGGTAGCTGATGCTGCATGGCACCTGGAAGACATAAGCAGGGAAACACATCACAAGACCTCAGACATTGCCCAGAGTTACAGTGCCAGCATATCAATATTGCCTCTCATTAGCCACCACTTACAACCACATCATACCCCTGTCATCTATCAGCACAGTATGAACGTGCATTGCACTCTTGGTCCTTATGTGGCATGTTCCTCCTAATGAGGGCCAGTACATTGCATAAACCACCATTCATCATTCATGTTTGTGTAGAGTTATGACAGTGGCCATTTTCCTTGCAGATGGGAAGTCAATGGTGCTCAGGCTTTGCTTGCATAAGTGTGTAATGGAGCAGAAATTATATGCCTGAGTTCATGTAGGATTCAGACAGGAATGTTATCAGGTCCCATTGGGACTTCCTTTCATTGACTTTGATTAGGCATTATGCACCTGCTCCCTGATGATAAGAGGAGGGGTGCAGGTGCTGTGCATATCCACCTATACTGATTGCGAGCCAGAGGGTGATGTTTGCCCTAAACCTGTCTGCAGCAGGTTGGCTATAGCTATGGTGTGTGTGTGTATGTGATGTGATTGACCACAATTACAAGGTGGTTTGGGTTGTTCCCTCTGAGATTGCAGACATATGTAAAGATGGCCTTGTGATTGCTCTTGGTGAAAGTGTCCGATATGTACTCATAGTTAGCCTTACAGTAATCCACCTGTGACCTTATATGCTCATTCAAGTAAAGGCAGACTTGTCGCCAAGTTGGTGCCTGCTCCTACTTTGCCCTGTACATCCAATGTAGTGACCAATTATGTAGTTTGTGTATTGCTGCTGTCCAGCAAAAGGGATTACTCTACCTTGGTCAAGGCAGGTTTTACAAGTAAGGTATTGCTGAGTCCATACAGCTATGTAGTTGGTCATATAGCTGTTTGTGGTAGTCATGAACACAAGGTCATAACACAGTTTTGACAACTCTCCAATTTCAAACTGATAATCATGCTTATTCAAGTACCCATGTCTGTGTTAGGGCAATGCAACAACCAGTAGCTGTAGAAATCTAACTCTGTTGGATGCACAGAAACTAAGATTATACACATGAACATGTACAGCTTATTTACCTGACATTTTGCATCCCATGTCTGTTGAGACAGCCAGGTACACCTACTCATACATATATGTGCACAGGTAATACCTGATATACATTTCTGTTCTATGTCAGCATGACACACTGTATTTACACTCTTGCTGTACAGTCATTCCTCTCAACCTGTTAGAGCAGGACATCTGGAGGACACCACACATACATGGGGGGACTATAGGCCAAAATGAATGACACTTCCTTAATATTGTTGTGTCATACTTAAGTCATTTGATAGCACAGTAGCCTTTGCATTCACAGACATACCCTGGGGGATGTCCTACACTCATATGGCAGGAAGAGAGAAGAAAGGCTAGGAGTGTGGTAGTGAGAGTAGGAACATTTAATGTTAGCAGTATGATTGGTATGGGGACAGAGCTAGCTGATATGATGGACAGAAGGAAGGTTGATACATTGTATTTGCAAGAGACCAGATGGAAGGGGGGTAAGGCTAGGTGTATCGGAGGTGGGTCCAAATTGTTCTATCATGGTGTGAATGGGAGGAGGAAATGGTGAAAGGATTATCTTGAAGGAACAGTATGCCAAGAGTGTGTTTGAAGGTGAAAAGAGTGTTGGATAGAGTGATGTTTATGAAGTTGGAAATTGATGGTGTAATGATGAATGTTTTAAGTGCATATGCTCCGCAAGTTGGGTGTGTGATGGATAAGACAGAAAAATTTTGGAGTGAATTGGATGAAGTGGTGATGACTGTACCCAATGTTGAGAGAGTGGTGCTTAGAGCAGATTTCAATGGGCATGTTGGTGAAGGGAACAGAGGGGATGCAGAAGTGATGGGTAGGTATGGTGTTAATCAAAGGAATGCAGAAGGTGAGATGGTAGTGGATTTTGCAAATAGTATGGACATGGCTGTGGTGAATACATATTTTAACAAGATGGAAGAGCATAGGGTGACATACAAGAGTGGAGGAAGATGCACACAGGTGGACTATATCCTATGGAGGAGGGACAGTTTGAAGGAGATTGGAGATTGTAAAGTGGTGACAGGAGAAAGTGTAGCTAGGCAGCATAGCATGTTGGTCTGTGGGATGACATTGGTGATCAAGAAGAGGAGGAGTGTGAGGGCAGCACCAAGGATCAGATGGTGTAAACTGAAAAAGGTGATTGTGAGGTTGAGTTCAAGGAAGAGTTAAGACAGGCACTGGGTGGCAGTGAAGAGTTACCGAATATCTGGGTAGCTACAGCAGAGCTAGTAAGGGAGACAACTAGAAAGGTGCTTGGTGTGACATCTGGACAGAGGAAGGAGGACAAGGAGACCTGGTGGTAGAATGAGGAAGTACAGGAGAGTATACAGACAAAGAGGTTGGCAAAGAAGAAGTGGGATTGTTAGAGAGATAAAGAAAGTAGACAGGAGTATAAGGAGATGAGGTGCATGGCAAAGACAGAGGTGGTAAAGGCTAAGGAGGAGGTGTATGAAGAGTTGTATGAAATGTTGGACACTAAGGAGAGAGAAAAGGACCTGTACTGATTGGCTAGACAGAGGGACCAAGCTAGGAAAGATGTGCAGCAGATAAGGGTGATAAAGGATAATGAGGGAAATGTACTCACAAGCGAGGAGAGTGCGTTGAGCAGATGGAAAGAGTACTTTGAGGGGCTGATGAATGAAGAAAATGAGAGAGAGAGAAGGTTGGATGATGTGGGTATGGTGAATCAGGAAGTGCAATGGATTAGCAAGGAGGAAGAAAGGATAGCTATGAAGAGGATAAAGAACAGAAAGGCTGTTGGTCCAGAAGACATACCTGTGGAAGCATGGAGGTGTTTAGGTGAAATGGCAGTGGAGTTTCTAACCAGATTGTTTAATGAAATATTGGAAAGTGAGAGGATGTGTGAGGAGTGGAGAAAAAGTGTTTGGGTACCGATTATAAGAATAAGGGTGATTTGCAGAGCTGTAGTAACTATGGAGGGATAACATTGATCAGTCACAGCATGAAGTTATGGGAAAGAGTAGTGGAAGCTAGGTTAGGAAGGGAGGTGATGATTAGTGATCAATAGTATGGTTTCATGCCAGGAAAGAGCTCTACAGATGCAGTGTTTACTCTGAAAGTTTTGATGGAGAAGTACAGAGAAGGTCAGAAGGAGTTACACTGTGTCTTTCTGGACTTAGAGAAAGCATATGAGAGGGTGCCTAGAGAGGAGTTGTGGTATTGTATAAGGAAGTCAGGAGTGGCAGAGAAATATGTAAGAGTGCTTCAGGATATGTACAAGGGTAGTGTGACAGCGGTGAGTTCTGCGGTGGGAGTGATGGATGCATTTAATGTGGAGGTGAGACTACATCAGGGATCAGCTTTGAACCCTTTCTTATTTGGAGTGGTGATGGACAGGTTGACAGACAAGTTCAGACAGGAGTCCCCATTGACTGTGATGTTTGCAGATGACATTGTTATCTGTAGTGAGAGTAGGGAATAGGTTGAGGAGACCCTGGAGAGGTGGAGATATGCTCTAGAGAGGGGAGGAATGAAGGTCAGCAGGACTAAGACATAATATATGTGTTGCTGTTATACAGTTGGATTACTGCTAGTTTAACAGGGTTTGTGTGGGCATGGCTTCTCTGCATGATTTTTTAAGTCTAACAGTGTTATGTGGTTGACACAACTCTCAACTGTAGGGCTATCCACAGAATGGCCAGAGTATGGACTCTTATGTTTGGTGTGTTCCACATACATTTTTTTGTCTTTGGCAAATCAGTAGCATACTGTGTGGATTGCAGTCAGTAAATGGTAACATCCATTTGTGTTTCTGACTTCATATGCCTCAGAAAAGATAATGTTACAACAAACCCTGTTACACCAGCAACTTTCTCAGTTTATAACAGCAATATTTCAAATATACCCCTGTTTTTGGGCCTCTGTCCCCCAAGTATGTCAGGCTTTGTCCAGATGTCATGCAGTAAGAGACTGATAGGTATGGTATATCATTATTTAGTGCCTTCATTCCTGATATCATCCCAGTGATGTATCAGAATGCCAGACATGTTATGTAGAAGAGGCCTTATATATGATGACAAAGCCTGGACATTATGTGGGACTCTGTACTGTTGAGAGGTCTGTGTATTTCTGGTGATTGTTGACAGACTGTCAGAACTGTGTGGCAGTGTAGCGTGTAAATGTTATTTGGCCTGTGTAGGGAGGGGGTAGATGTAAGTTTTATGTTTTTACTTTTCTATCTGGCTGTGCACGCTGTTCCAGTTCCTGGTGGTCTGTCAGCTGTATATGTTTGTAGTGGCAGACTGAGACATGTCCCATACCATGGTCAGGAGTCATATTACACTGTGAATTGGGCCAGTATATGTAGGGTTACTGTGTGAGTGGCAAACATGATGATGTTTTTGTTCACACAATCCTTATACTCTACTGTTCATTTGGCTTACCGGTATGTCACTGTGAATGTGGTGAAATTGGTTGTGGGTATGCACTTTCACACTGGTGTCTGTCTTTCAGTGATGTTACATCCCTGTAGTTCCTGATTTATTTGCAAATACATGTGTAATTCCCCATAGCGGATTCGGTTTAGTGTTGTGTCAGTCTGACTGTAGTCTGGACAGTGCTTGGTGACATGCTTAGCAGCTCAGTGTAGTTTCCCTAATGTGATGTTATTTCCAGATATTTGTAGGATGTACTGTTGCCTGGCCCCCATAAGTGTTGTGTTGTGTATTTCTGACACATCAGTGGGATGATGTGAGGATTTAAGTCACTAACTAGAGAGAAGTAATTGAGTGTGCGACTTGTGCCATTTCAGTCAATATATGTTAGAACAGACAGGAGGGTGTTACTGCAGCAGCTGTGTCAGCTTATCTACTCCAGTATTTCAGATATGTCCCTATTTTCATGGCTTTCTTCCCCCACTTTGTCAGGCTGGTCCAGATTCGTTGCACTAAGGGGTTCTGTGCATACCTCTCAACTGGCCGAATTGTTTCAGAATGTCCAGGTTTATTACTCATATTTCTGGTCTTTCCACAGATTCATTATTTTTATTTCTCTGGTAAATCACTGTGATGATCTGAGGATTTCTGTCAGTAAAAGATGACATACATTTCAATTTCAGAACTTACATCCTTCAGAACATGTTCATAGGTTCATAGGTTGATACTAGGCTATCTGCCCTAGGGCATTTATAAGCCTAGCCAGAGTGTGTTTGGCTTTCGCCACCCTTTTAGATTAGTTGACTGTGCCTCTGTATAGTAGGTCACAGAAGATAGCCCTTTTGAGGTTAGTTTACTGTGCCTCTGTCTAGTAGGGACACAGAAGAGATCCCAGGGGTAAACCTACAATCTCCCATCCACTCGTCAAGATTTCTCTTGAAGAGAGTCATTGAGGGACTCTGCCTAACATGGATTGGGATTTTGTTCCAGAGTGAGGGGAGCCTCTGGGATATGAATCTGTCCCTCCAGCATGTCCTATTTATTTCTGTGCTGAGGTTTAAGTCCCTGGAGCGTGTAGCTCTAAGGGATTTGGATTTCCTGAGGTGGAGCATGTCCATTAATTCTGGGTTGGACGTGGCTTTATACGTCAGGCACAGATCGCCACAGAGTAGGCGGTAAGCAACTGAGTAGAGCTGGAGTTTCTTTAGCCTAACTGGTTAGGGCATCTGTTTGAGTCCCTTGATCCTCTTGTTGAGGTACTTTTGGGGTCTTTCCAGTTGCTGCAGGTGTCGGGTAAGGTACATCCCAAATGGGGCATTGTATTCAATTATGGGCCTGATGAGTGATGAGTAGAGGGGCACAATGACCTCTCTTGATCTAGATGTGAACCCTTTCGTGATAAGGTGGGCTATATAGAAGGTTTGTCTAACCACTTTGGCAAGGTGATTGTCAAAGGAGAGATTGCTATCTACTTGGGTCCCCAAATCTCTAATTACTTCTTCCGTACTTAATAGATTACCACCTATGTGGTAATTTGTGGGCACTTTGTTTTTCCCAAAGGGGATGACTATGCACTTTTTGGCATTTAGCTTTAGGCCATGGCTCTGGCACCAGTTATCCATCTCTGTGAGACCCTTTTGGAGGATGCTTGTGTCAGCCGGTGAGTCGTTTATGGCACCCAGTTTGCAGTCATCTGCGAACTTGGTCAGCCATAGTCCTCCCATGTTAGCCTGTACCTCAGAGAAATATATACCAAACAAGAGAGGTCCCAGGACTGAGCCTTGTGGGATGCCACTTGTAACTGGTTTAGAGTCTGACATGGCACCTGCAATTCTGACCATGTGGGTTCTATCCCTGAGCCAGTTTGCAACCCATCTTGTGACATAGGGGTTGATATTTAAGCTGGTGAGCTTATTTATGATGCCCAAGTGGGGTATTGTGTCGAAGGCTTTTGCGAGATCCAGGTAGGATGTGTGGACTACCTTCCCTTCATCTATAGCCTTGGTGACTGTTTCAAAGAAGTTGTCCAGGTTCAAGAGGCAAGATCTGCCCTTAACAAAGCCGAATTGGGTTAGGATTCAGTGTTTGGAGGTTCCCAATATCTTTGTTTATGAGTTTAATGATGATACGCTCCATAGCTTTGCAGACCAGGCTAGTCAGGCTTATAGGGCGAAAGTTTCCGGGGTCCGTTGTGGCACCACCCTTGTGGAGTGGGACCACTGTTGCTGTACGCCATTCCTTGGGTTCATATCCTGTAGTAAGGCTGAGACTGAACAGTGACTTTATGTGAAGGTTCAGTTCTTCTTGGAGTTCGTGTAAGACGCAGCCCGGGACACCGTCCAGTCCCATTGATGCTGTGTTTTTTGCTTTGGAGAGGGCAGCTCTCACCTGTGCATCTGTGATGTCAGGGAAGCTACACTCTGTTGGGATAGTCATTTGCTGTTTTGGGGGGGAAGGGGGGGAGAAGTTTGCACTGAACCTGTCTGCCAGGATGTTGGCAATGTCTGTGGGTTCAGTGTATTTTTTGTCATTTTTAACTAACTCAGAGCATATCCAGGAGTTGCCACCCAGGTTCCTGACATAACTAAAGAAGGCCTTGTGATTATCTTTAGCATCTTGTGAAATTTTTCTTTCGAAGCTGGCCTTAGATGATTTTATGAGGGATCGTAGTTTCTTGCTAGTACTGATCAGATATGCCTTCCCTTTTTGGGATTTTGCACTATCATGTAGTAGCTTCCTCCTTCTGTTGTATAGCTTATTTATGGCTGGGGTCCACCAGACAGGTCTCCTGCCTTTGGAGGAATGAGTCTTGGTTTTATTTGGGATAGCACGATCCATGCATTCCTGTAGCTGTCCATAGAAAGTGTTTGTAAAGGATTCTGCGGTTTGGGCCATATTTTCCACTGGCCTGGGGGCTTTGAAGGATTCCACCTCGGTTTTGAGAAGTGTGAAGTTTGCTTTTGAGAAATACTTCACCGTGGTTTCCTTGGCTGGGGGTGGGGAAGGGATATGGATGTCCAGTGAGATTAATTTATGGTCAGATCTTACCAATGAGGGGTATACCTCTGGTATGGAACATAGAGTCCCCATGTTGGTGATGATCATGTCCAATATATTTTCCCCTCTTGTGGGAGTGTTGACCAGTTGTTCCATAGCATTTGAGTTTATAAATTCTAGGAACCATTGGGCGAGGGTGTTGGGGCTTGAGTAGTGCTCCCAGTCTATGTTTGGGTAGTTGAAGTCACCCAATATAATGGTGTTTGGAGAGGCCTTCATATTCTCCAGTGTTCTCAGGAAAGCTGAGTGGGGTTCCTGAGTTTGGGAGGATGGTCTGTAGCAGGCTACAAACTGAAAGACAGTTTTGCCCACTGTTAGTTGCACATGGATGGTCTCCGATGCTTCATGCAGTGCCACTAACCTGGAGGTGTGGGTATCTTTGATGAATATGGATACTCCCCCTCCTTTTGTGGTTCAGTCCGAGTTTTGGGGCCAAAAAGCATGGTATGAGGTATAACCTGGTAGTGCTGGGGTGCTCTCGGGAGCCTTGAACCAGGTTTCTGTTACTGCACAGATATCAATATTCTCCATACTGATGAGATGTACGCTGAAACAAACCCTGTTACTCTGGCAACATTCTACATTTATAAGAGCAATATTTCAAATAGGTGCTTAGTTTCTGCCTATTGCTGTTCCCTTATTTTGACAGCCTTTACCCAGATTTCTTGCACTAAGTGGTTGAGAGGTATGGTTCTGAGGTATCACTCCACTACAGGTTATGAGCATATATATATATATATATATATATATATATATATATATATATATATATATATATATATATATATATATATATATATATATATATATATATATATATATATATATATATATATATATATCTAGGTTCTCTATTATATGATCGAATGCATCTTGATTGAACTTGAAAGCATGAAATGGCAAAATACCAAAATGGTATATAATTCTTTCCCTGGGAAAGAAATTGCTTGGCCACCTTTATTTTGCTGTTTTCCTCACTGTAGTACGATCTCAGAGTTGGTATATTTAAGTAGGAGGGGTTTGGGGGGGGTGTGGGGGGGCAAAGCCCCCCACTTTGTGCAATGTTTTAAAGTTTTTTTTTTCTTTTTTGAAATAGTGATTTTTTTTCCCCTAGGAAAAAAATCACTGTTCTAAGTGTTCGGGATTGTAAGCTTTCATTTACATAGGGTCGATAAATGTTCGCTGATTTAATATAGACCCTATATATATATATATATATATATATATATATATATATATATATATATATATATATATATATATGTGTGTGTGTGTGTGTGTGTGTATGTATATCTCTATTTATCTTATGCATATATTTTTCCATATATATGCATCTCCATACATACATATATACATCTGTATATGTATATATACAAAACCTGACTGATTCTACAGAATCTTTTCCCTACTGTTGAATAACTCTAATGCATGATATGTTTGAAAAAAGCATCAGAAATCTCTACAGCTCAAATGGTGTAGTGGTGCATTGCTCTGACTATCGTGTACAAGGTCCCGAGTTTGATACTTGGCAGTGCTGGTTATTTTGTTGCAAGGCAGAACAGAGGCTGATGGAGACAGAGTGATTAAAGCAGTTTTAAGTGGCTTTAATTGGGTTTGCATGGTCTTGCACAATGCTAAGCGATGCCAACACAGGTTAACCATAGAGATGCTTAATCTGTGTTGGCTTCACTTAGCATCACTCAAACTCACTTACTCTCACTTATACCCGTGCTAATTACTTTAAAAGAAAAGAAAAAGGGGTGATAGGAAAGTGGTGAAAAAGGGGAATGCAGAGGGAAAAACAATATGAAAGATAGCTAGGGATGTGCAGGACAAGTGAAGGGAAGGTCCATAGCTGTCCATTTCTTAAACAGCAACAGCTGTGTATTTGTACAGAATTTGGAGGTGAATTTGGACACTCATACACAAGAGAGAAGTGTGAGGGCAACAGAGCTGTGTTGTCAAGCCAATTGGACTGGATTATATGTGTCCAGTGGACACGTGCAAAATGGACAGCTATGTATGGGGCAATATGTTTTGGGGGGACAGATTCCCTTTTCTTTTTTTAAGGTGAGAGTGGAATTTTGGGGAAGGATTGTAGGTAAGTCTGGGGAGGTAGGTTGGGTAGGGAGACAGACAAGACAGACAAGACAGCAGGCAGGGCAATATATGACACATGAGGGGGGTAAACACATTTGACGGGTAGGATGTTTGGGAATCTGAAGCCCATGGGCCCCCATATGGTTACAGTGGGACTGTGATCCCCACCCATGGGCAGTCACCACTGCACCTTCACAGCCCCAAAGGTGGCTGTGCTGGGGGGCTGGACATTAGGAGTGACCTGCCCCTCGAAGTGTGCCAGGCAGCCTTCAATCAAGTGCAGCTGCTCTCCAAACTCAGATTGAAGGGTGCTGCACACCAAACCCTGGACCTGACTGTGGGTGACAGGATCCTGTCTGTGCCCAGTCCCAGGGGGCGATGGGCCCTGTCCCCTACAGCAGTTCCACCTAAAGGCAATTCAGGACCAGCGGATGAGTGAGATATGGGTTGGGTCCCAGACATGCTGGAGCCTGATGCCATGGCCAGATGAGGTGGGACAGGTGGCTCCACTGGGATCTGCCTTCCCAAATGCACTATGGTGTTGCGGTTTTACAAAATATATTGGTTAGTCATGAACAACAACTTTCAAGATTAGTTATAACAGCATGAGTATGTGTGCCAATTAACCCCATAAAAAGATTTGAAACAGTTAACAGAACATATGCATAAATGGAACAACAGTATGCATCATAACAGCATGCCAGTAACACTGACGGCAACAGGCCACCAACAATGGTATTTGAACAAGGTATGTTAACATGCAAGCAATCAGCATATTAACAATAATATAACACAAGTCCCAACATTAGGGTTGGAGCACAACATACCCATAGTATATGAGTAATAATTATTGATACAGATGAGGGGTGGGGGAGAGACAAAAAGTCCGTTAACAACTATTTATGCTTCTATTTTCCACAACAGGACTGCTCAATACTCTATGGGTCTGCCCTCACTTTCCATCTACCTATGCCCATAGCTACTGTAGTACAAACATACCTATTAAACTGTCAGCTTGAAATGGTATGATGCAAACTGTGACAACTCTGGGTACATGACTAGAGGGGACTCATACATGTCAGGGTTACATATCTGGCACAGGAGGGGTACCCTGAACTGCTGTTATGTGAGTGTGCTACTGGCATACATCAACTGTTTTCCTATCTGTGTCCAGGATAATTTGCAGCAGTGACCACTAGCCATGACAGCGTGATACTTGAAAGATATGTATTGGGAACATACCTCTCAACCTCTTAGAGCATGACATCTGGACAAAGCCATACATAAGAGTGGGACAAAGGCCCATAAATATGGACAATTTTTAGATATTGCTGTTACAAACTTAGAAAGTTGATAAAATAACAGGTTTTGCATTTGCATGGCTTTTCTGATGAATATGACATCTGACACTTGTATGTCTATCAATATTTTCTAACTTCAGTCTATAATGGGTTGCCACTGATTTGCCATGACACCACTACTTTATGTAAAACGGACCAAAAATCTGAGACAGATATCTGGACATTCAGTGAATATCTGTACCGTTGAGAGGTATGATTCGGGAAGAGTGCATATTGTATGTACCTATCCTGCTGTCATTTGCAGGCATGTGGTGGGACAATTGAACAGTTGTACACAGTTTATCAGCATACTCTTCAAACAGCTAATGGCAACATTTACTTACCTGTAAAACCTTTAGGGAAAATAGCTGTTAATACTACCTAACTGTTTTTACATTTATTCCTGATTCCTTGTGTGTAGTTATGCACGCATCTTTGTACCACTCCCTGAATTCAAACCGTGTCTGGGTGTGCAAGATTAACAACTAATCTATTTCTCATCACACTGAGCTACTGAGGAACTGATGTTTCTTGTTTCACTGGTTTCTGCCTAATAGTCTCTTGGTTAGACAGTCTGAACTTGTAATCCTGTGATGCATGTATAACATAGTTACTGTGCTGTGCATTACTCATTTGAATTACTACAACCTGGTAAGCAAAGGTTAACACAAGGCAATGCTGCATGGAACACACTTTAATACTTTACATATTACTATTCAGGGTTCAGAATTTAGTACAGTATATATTTCACATTTTATTTATATCTTGTTTTACAGCTACATCATCTACAGTTTCTCTTAATAGCTTGTTCACAGATGAACCTCAGTTAATGTATGCTGTCATAGCCATAGTTTTTTGTAGGCATCTTTATTGTACTTCAATATTCGTCAGTCAAGCATTTTTATTTATTCAATTCACACAGTAACAGTATATCTACTAGCAGTAACCAATGTACTCCTTCTTAGCTATTTTAACAATACACACCAGCCTGTCGGTGCAGCCTCAGCAGTCTGTCACCATGGGCTTCGATGCTCACAGCCCTCTCTGCTGCAGCTGTAGGGGAGAGAAACACACATTATGCATATCTGTCTTTCACATTCTCAGGCTAGCATTTGCTACAAGTCACTTCATAGTGATACTTACACACTACTGGAGCATTCTGGTCCCATCCATCTTGGATCCACTGATCCAAGAGTACCCCCTTCCTACGCTTTATGTTGGTATAGTGGTGCCATACCTGCTCACCAGTCTGTGGGATGCCCGTAGCACTGGTGAGGTCATGTGCTAGATGGTCCCAGGCCTCAGCTTTGTATTAGGAGCCATGGTACTGGCCCTGCAGCAGTCACTTCTCATGGATTTTACTAGGAGTTCAGCTATGACTCTGGACTCCTGAATGTTCCAGCATTGCACCAGAGAGCACACTCCCTCTCCTATGCCAGTCATTGTATCTACACAGATGGACTATAGTAGATTATGGCTGTATTCCCACTTGCACCATTTAAATAGTGCAATATTCCCACTCTTTGCTGTCATTGGACCATTTTGAAAAGGTTAAGCTCTGCTAAGCAGTGCGCAAACCCGCTAACCTGCTTTTAACACTGCTTAAAGGAGAAGTTGTTGAGCACTGCTAGTGCACAAATCCACTTAGCTGAGCTACCAACCACTTAGCATTCACGTCTTAGCAATGGTTACACCTGCTAAGCATAGCTGAGCATTGCTAACCATTGCTCACTTTTAATTTTTTTTAAATATATCAAAATACTGACTTCAATTATTAAGTGTATATGATTTACTTCGCATGACATCCTTCTATGTGATTTCCTTACATTAGCAATGGGTGTGACTATACTGTATGGGACACTTGTGTATTTATGGGTAGTTTCACATGTTATATGCACTCACACTTACATTTTACACCAGCTACACTAACCTGGTTGACAAAAAACAGTTATTGCATAATTTAAGTTTGAAAAAATAATTTTAACTCTGCTTTCCCATACAAAAATAACTTGCTTGTCTTGGTACTCAAACTGTGAACACCTGCATGTAAAGCCAGGACTCTAGCCACTACACTATTTTGGCTTGGAAATTTCAACTGTATATTTGTATTTATCTCCTATGGTATGTTTAAGCTATGGTAAGCAGACGGCCATAATGCGCACACCCACTTAGCTATGCATAAACATTCCTTAGCTTAGAAAAAAATTTATAATATTATTATTATGTTAAATATTGTTATAACATTATAATGTTATGTTATATATATATATATATATATATATATATATATATATATTGTGATGTTCTGACGAGTCATTGAGGACTGCAGTCAGGAAATAATGACATACATTTGGCTTTCAGTCTTCTATCCTTCATAGATTCCTGCTAAAACATATCCTGTTTTCTATCAAAGTGTGTGTGGGAAATATTTCAGAAGTGTCCCTATTCTTAGTGTTTTGTCTCCCCATTATTTGTGCCTTTGTCCACTTGGACTGCTGTCAGGGAATATTGGCATACATTTGCTTTCAGACTTCTATCCTTTGGTAATTCATACTAATGCATGACCTGTTTTCTATCAGCTTTCTAAGTTTGTGAGGGCAATATGTATGATGTGTCCCTTTTCAGAGCTTTATCCCCATTTGTGCCTTTGTACATATTTCCTGCTTTAGCAGGTTGCAAGGTGTCATACGGCACTTTTACAATGCAGGGTGTGTGTCACAGAACCTGTCTCACACACCCCCTGCATTGCATTCCTGCTGCCTTATGTATTTCAGTGTCTGTGGACACTGAAATGATCATTTATTTCATTTCAGTGTCCGTGGACACTGAAATACTGGCATATTATTAGAGAAATTGTCTAATATTATGCCAGATCATATTAGAAAGAGCTGTATAGCACTTTCTGAGTGCAGGGGGTGTGTTCAATGTCTGTGCACTACTTGAATATGCCCCCTGCACTCGTTCACGGTTCATGTCCGTGTAGGTTGAACAGCAATGCGCCTCCATAAATATGCAAGCTGGGCTGCTGTGCTGCATGTAACTGAACCACTCCGTGCAGGAATAGCACTATTCCTGCATGGAGTTTATTGAATCCCAAGGACACTTTATGCAGAGGGTGAAGAAAAAAGTAAAACATAACAAAAGTGAAACAGAAACATCATAAGTATGTTTGAAGACATACCAACTTACAAGTTTGCCAGTCAAATCAATTAAATGTTTCAAAGCCTCAAAAGCTAAACACTGATTGACTTCTTCCATTTCAATGTTAAAGACTGTGTTACTCCTGAATTTTAGTCAGATACATAATTTACAGAAAGTAAAAGAAAGTCGAAGACAGACTTGCAAAATGTTAAACCTTGTTGCATTAGGGTCCTTTAACAAGAACACAGATAGTGAATGTTGAAATAATTGCTAGGATGTTATGCTATTCTTTATATATCCAAATAAAATATAATTAAAAACATAAAAGTCATGCTGAAAATGGAAGTTTCAGAAAATCTTTTTATGAGTGCTTTCCTTCTAACAACATATAAAATGTCTTCATCAGTTTTAATATGCCTGTTTTAAGTCTCCATTGTTTGTTAGTTTATTGTAATCAAAACTAAAGTTGTATATAAATTCACACCAATATGTAATTGAATTTTGTTGAGTAAGCTGTAATAATCAAAGTGCTAGATTTCTTATTTTTCTGACAAATGAGCTGCAGTCTGATGATAACCTCCCTGAAAGGTATTAAATATAGAAGAGTGTTTACTGTGTTAGATATATAAAAAAATCAAGAAAAATCAAAACTATTTACTTATTTTGGGAAAATGTACCAAATAAATATCAGACCCAATTTAGTTTTAACATAGTCAAGTATTAAATATAACATTTGAACTGCTTAAATGTTCATTACATCACCTTTGCAAATTATAATTCATATACATAGTGCACTGAAGCACCGATTATATTATGTATTCTATGCCACCATGTAGGAACACCATTCATAGACACTGATCATGGCTCCTTACAGTGGTATCCAAGTGTTCCCACTTTATGAATTATGCACTGGAATACAGTGCTCACAGAGGTGAAAAGGAACTCTCTTCTTCGGTCATTCCTGCTCCCTTCTGGAGTCCAACTGCTGTACTTTACTGCAAACCTTCTACTTCCTGCCACACCCTATCCAGCTGACTATCTAACCAACATAACCTGCTTCTTCTTATTGTTACCTCTTTGGACTTTTAACAAAAAATGTATCCAGGGAACTAACTGTAATACAACTCTTTAACTGCAGCATTGACTGAATAACTAATACAGTTGCTACTTCTATCCATTACATAAACTAACTTCTCCTACCGACCTATTCAGCATAGCATCCTCCTTCTCCCACAGTTACAGCCAGTTTCTCTTCCTGATGTCTTTCACCAATGAGTAGAACTTAGAATTTAAGTCTTTATCCCCAGCCTTTCAGCATGGCAATTCTTTTGGGCAGTCATCTCTTCTGATTTTAATTATCACATGTAAATTCAGGTGGAATTTTGTGAAAACATTCATGATAGTCGGCAGATCTCCAGTAATAACACACGGTCTCCTGCAGATGTGCTCAAGCTGTTTTGTTCCCTTCTACCCCCCCCCCTTCCGCCACTTCTAAGCAGAAAAATTATCTGAGCTAGCTTTGCCATGACAATTAGAAAAAAGTGATAGTGACAAAGGATATCCTTGAAGCATGCTCTAACTTTACTCTACCTAACAGGATCTGAGAGTCTGACACTATGCCTTATCACTACCCAAGACAAATCATATATCAAAACACTATGCATAAATCTGCCATCTCCTATTACATGTTATAAAGTCTTAAAAAGACAACCCCAGTTAACAGTGTTGAGGGATTTATATATATATGTATATATATATATATATATATATATATATATATATATATATATATATATATATAAATCCCTTCCTTTTTCCTCCCTTTCAAAGAACTTCAGCAGCGACCTCTAATGAGCTGTCAATGACCATCTTCGGACAAATTTTAATTGAAAAGCTGTCACGTATTTGGGAATTATCACATCCAGCCTAATGATCGATACTCCCACTATTATCTTGGTGTGAACCTTGCACAGAGAAAAGGATAAAAATTGCCAGATCCTCAATATCCCCTTTTCTTATGGTTGCACAAATACCATCACCTCCTTCATACCATTAGGAATATCCCTTGTATGATTGTAGAATTAAATAAACCAAGCAATATACAATTTGCAAACCTACTTCCTTTTAAAAATTCAGTGGGAAACAATTTAGCTCACACATATCTCCACCCATCACATATCTAATTGGGCCTATAATCTCTCCAAACTCTACTTCTCTGTGAAAAGTCAACTAACACTACTGACCCTTCCTAGTATTCAAAGTCAAAATGCATGACTAACTCCCTACACAGATTAGGAAAAACATTCTCTAAATACTTCTTAAATTTTGCAAAGGTTTATCTAGGCATTATCAGGAGGAAGAGGTGCCTTTCTCAGTGATGTAGTTGTTTTCCCCAAATGAACAAGTGACCCTGAAGATCTGGAAAATAACATCTCCATTTGCCTGTATATTGCTAATGACAAGGTACTTGCTGGAATCCTTATCGAACAGTTCATAGGTTCATAGGTTTATAGGTTGGTACTAGGCTATCAGCCCTAGGGCCTATACAAGCCTAGCCATAACAATACCCTGGCTATTACTTCCCAGAATATTTACTTCCCTGATCCTCTGTCTAGCAGGAAGACTGACATGATCCCCGGGGTGAATTTCCTATCTCCCATCCAATCATCAAGGATCCTTTTGAAGAGGGCCAAAGAGGCACTCAGCTTGACATGTATGGGCAGTCTTTTCCAGAGTATGGGGAGTCTCTGGGTCAGGAACCTATCCCTCCAGCATGTTTTGTTCATTGAGATTACCAGGTTTAGATCCCTGGAGCATGTGGCTCTGAGGGATTAGGATTTCTTTAAATGTAGCATGTCCAACAGCTCTGGGTTTAACATGGCCTTGTATGTTAAGCAGAGATCACCTCTGAGTAGGCGATATGTGACAGAGTATAGCTGGGGTTTCTTTAGACAGTCAGAATAGGTCATCTGCTTTAGGCTTGTGATTCTTTTAGTGAGGTATTTCTGTGGCCTTTCCAGTTGTTGCAGATGTCTTGTGAGGTACATACCAAACGGGGTATTGTACTCTATAATGGGTCTAATGAGGGATGAGTACAGTGGGACAATGACCTACTTTTTTCTGGATGAAAAACCCTTAGTGATGAGGTGTGCCACATAGAAAGATTTCCTGACTGTTGTGGCAATGTGGTTATCAAAATTGAGACCACTGTCCACCTGTGTCCCTAAGTCCCTTATCACACTTTCATGTTTAGTGTACTGCAACTTATGTGGTAATTCATGGGTACATGTTTTTTCCCAAAAGGGATAACTATGCATTTCTTGGCATTGAGCTTGAGCCCATGGCTCTGGCACCAAGCATCTGTTTCTGTAAGGCCCTTTTGTAGAATATCCACATCATTTGGGGATTCAATAATGGCTCCCAGTTTACAGTCATCTGCAAACTTTGTTAGACATAGTCCCTTAGTGCTGCCCTGTACTTCAGAGAAGTAGATGCCAAACAAGAGCAGTCCCAGGACTGAACCCTGAGGTACTCCACTTGTCACTTGTCTGTAGCTGGATTCTGTGTCGGCTACTTTTACAGTGAGGGTCTTGTCAGTAAGCCAGTTGGCAACCCATCGAGTGATGTAGGGATTAATGCCCAACTTAGTAAGGTTATCTATTATTCCAGAGTGGGGGATGGTGTTGAAGGCCTTGGCAAGGTCCATATAGGCTGTGTGGACTGCTTTGCCCTCATCCACGGCTCTGGAGAATGATTCGAAGAAGTCAATCAGATTGAGGAGACAAGATTGGCCCTTTACAAAACCAAACTGGGTGGGGTCCAGTGTTTGAAGGTTGCCAATGCCTTTCTGCATAAGTTCCATGAGAATGCATTCCATGGCTTTGCAGATTAGGCTTGTCAGACTGATGGGACAATAGTTCCTGGGATCCAAGGTGGATCCCCCCTTATGGAGTGGGATAGCTGTAGCTGTGCGCCACTCATTAAGCACGAAGTCTGAGGTGAGGCTATGATTAAACATGACACTTAGGTGAGGTGCCTGTTCATTCTGTAGTTCATGTAGTACACAGTCCAGGATGTCGTCTGGTCCCATGGATGCTATATTTTTAGCTTTGGAAACTGTGTTTTTACCCATGTGGCCATGATTACCTGAATTTGGCAGTCTTTTGGTATTGAGATGTGCCCTTTAGGGGCTGAGAGGGGGGTGAAGTTGGCACTGAATCTATCTGCCAGGATATTGGCAATTATCCTTGGGATCAGTATATTTAATGCCATTCTGTTGTAGCTCAGAGCAGATATGAGCATTGCCATTTAGATAATTGACATAACTATAAGATGCCTTGTGGTTGTCCTTGGAATCTTTGGCAATTTTATTTTTGTAATTAGCACTGGAGGATTTTATGAGGGATCTCAGCTTCATACTGAGGCCGGTAAGAGAGTATTTTGCATCCTTGGATTTTCCTCTTTTCTGCAACAGTTTCTTCCTTCTGTCATATAGTTTTTTATGGCAGGGGACCACCAGATTGGCTTCCTTTTTTTGGAGGACAACATCTTGGTTCTATTTGGAATGGCACGATTCATGCATGAGTGGATGTGCTCATACAGTGCCTTAGTGTAGGAATCAGCAGTCAAACATTCAGTTCCCTTCTGCATGGCTGTCATGAAGTTTGTCACTTCTGACTTGAGTAGCATGAAGTTAGCTTTGGAAAAGATTTTTATGGAGGTTTCCCAACTGGGGTGGTGGGGGTGGGATGTGGACGTAAAGGGTGATTAGCTTATGGTCAGACCTGACCAACGAGGGGTTGGCCACTGGTATAGAGCATCGATCTCCCATGTTGGTAATGACCAGGTCTAGGATATTTGAGCCCCTGGTGGAACTATGGATTAGTTGATACAGGGTGTTGAAATTTATGAATTCTATGAACCATTGGGCAAAGGTTTTGGTACCCGAGTAGTTTTCCCAATTAATGGCAGGGTAGTTGAAATCACTTGGTATTATGGTGTTTGGTTGTATCTTAATATTTTCCAGTATGTTTAGAAAAGTGTAGTGAGAATCTTGGGGCATGGTGGGGGATCTGTAGTAAGCTAAAATTTGGGTTACAGTCTTACCTAATGTTAGTTGCACCTGTAGAACTTCAGATACATTGTGTTGTCAAATAGCCTGGTGGAGTGAATATCATTGGTAAATAGGGACACTCCTCTGCCTTTAGTGTTTCGGTCCTGGTTTGGTGGAAAAAAGTGTGGTAAGAGTTGTAGCCTGGTATTGTAGGTGTGCTCTCTGGAGCCTGGAACCAGGTCTCAGTTACTGCACAGATATCAATGTTCTCCATTTTTAGGAGTGCTTCAAGAGGCTGCATTTTGAGGTTTAGACTTCTAGCATTGAGTAGCATTACCTTCAGATTTTGCATGCTTATATCAGTTATGGTGGTGGTTTTGTCCTTTGAGCCTTGCCTAAAAAAAAGCACTATAGGGGTGGCAAGAGCCTTAGCCAGTAACTTGAATCCCAGGGGTGACAGGTGCAGACCATCTCCAGCAAAGCATTGTGGTTTGTTGATGTCATCCCAGGCAGGCAGATACTGGATCCCCTTTGAATGACACCAGAAACTTAGCCAATTGTTGAAGTCAATCATTTTGTCCTCATACTGTGGTATCATTCTGGGCGAAGGCAGGATTCTACTCAGGGCTAGGGTCATACCTGCCTGGGCCACATGATCTGAGAGCTCCTCCATGTCTCTTTTCATGTCGTCCAGGGAAGTACGTTTCATGTCATTCACTCCAACATGGACAATGACAGAGTCATATTTGTACTTGTGATGGAGTGACTTGAATGCATGCGCGATGTGGTGGATCCTGGCACCCGACAGGCAACTGACTGTAATTTTCTCCTTGTTCAGCCTGGTGAGTGGGACATCAGTGTGCCTGACTATAGAGTCACCTATGACTAAAGTGTTGGGTACATTGTCTTGCTTTAGGGGCTGTTGTTGGGTGGCACACTGGTGTTGTGAGCTATGTGACACTTTGGTTGTGATTGGCGTTTGTTTGCATTTCAGCTTCGGAGGTCCTTGTTGCTTGGGCAGGTTAATGTTAAGGGCCTCCGCATAAGTGGGTTTAGTGTTACTATCTGTGGATGTTGGTGGCATGAGTTTTGAAGGGCTATGTGTTGCTTGAGGTGTAGTGCAGGTGTTAACCTTCTCCTCTTGACTGTCTAACACAATCTTGGGTGGAGAGAGCTTTGCTTCCAGTTTGGCTATGTAAGTGCATCTCTTGCTGGTTGTAGTGTTGGGTGGTAGGAGGAGAGGGTTGTCTGTGCATGTGAGGCAATTGCTGCATTGCCCCAGTATGCCCAGGTTCACCAGGTGGACAGGAGAAATCACCGGAAGCTGACCCTTGGACATGTCTGGTTCGGTGTTTCTTTTGTAAAGTACAAGAGCTGTTTTCCCTTACCTTGGCAAGGTACTTTGCAGTTATAGGCTGTTTAGTGCCTGTGATTAATTTCTCCGTATTAACAAGGAGAGTTGAGTGCTTTTATCAGTTTAAGGCTTCCTACTGCTTTCCTGCAGGTTTTAGAGCAAGTGCTAGTCACACTGATTCAGATTTTAGTACTGCTACTGAGAAACCAGCTAGTTCTATCTAAGGGAAAGTTTGAAGAGCAGACTTTCTGGCACTGGGAATAGTTAAAGTGCTAGACTAATAAGCTATTAAAAGTGCAAGAGAGCAGAGAACTAGCATATCTTTTGGAAATAAAATTGAAGAGCACTGCTCAGAAGCTTACAAAAAGTCATGGATAAAGCAAATCTGAATCTGGGCTACACTAGTGCCAGGAAAGGTAGGAAACAGTTTTTTTTTTTTTTTAGTAGAAAGAGAAGAGGCAGAAAATAGTGAGATAATTCAATATGCAGAAGCTAAAGGGGTGGGCCTTTGCTAAGTTCTTACTATTAACAGTAGAATGAGCTAATGTAATGTGACTGGGGGGAATGTCCAGTATTGACTTTATACTCGAGGTGGGAAACTCAAAGCCACCAAGACAAAAAGACCACAACAAGAACTGGGAGGGTAAGTGGGAAAAAACAGTTGTAAATATTACAGAGATATTAAATCAAAAGTGCAGACAATAAATGAGAATAAACTCTTATCTTTTCTCAATATCACAGCTGGCAGTAGGCCAGTCTGTCTGCAGCAGCCTGAGCAACAGGTATATCTGATTTAACTCACTGGCTATTTATGGCACAGGACAGAAACCAGACCAATTATCTAAACAATAACAGATGCAGGAGTACCTTGGCTAGATAAAACCAGTTCTGGAAACGTTTGCTCACTAAGAAGACAGTTAGGCCTCTAGATAAAGAATTTCACTACAAACTGAGGTCAACACTAAGAGATATTCAGCTATATCACACAAGAAGGAGAGTAAAACAGTTGTACAGATTACAGAGATATTAAATCAAAAGTGCAGACAATAAATGAGAATAAACTCTTATCTTTTCTAAATATCACAGCTGGCAGTAGGCCAGTCTCTCTGCAGCAGTCTGAGCAACATGTATATCTGATTTAAAACACTGGCTATTTAAGGTACAGGACAGAAACCAGACCAATTATCTAAACACATCAATTTGTTCAATATGGTAATTACACTATTTAATGCTGCGGTAGCCTTCCATTGAAAATTAGATTTTGCAAATTTGTGGGGGGATACTGAGGGAAAATGGTTATTGTTTTGCTTGATGTTCAAAAAGCCTTTGACTTGCTTAGTTGTAATTTTTAGTACAGACACTTGAACGGATTCAATGGAGTGACATGATTATGGTGAGAAAGGAGTAAAAGAATTTTGTAAATGTCCTTGGGGTGAGTACTAATGAATACGGAATAGGTAGGCATAGTAAGAGTAGAATGCAGAACCCAACAATAGTCCCCTCTTAAACTCTATTTGTAGTTGTGATTAAAAAAAAAACAAAAGTACCTTCCTACCTATCAAGATGAGGTGTATTGGGTGATAAAAAGTCTTCATGTTTTAATTGATGATTACATGGAATTTGTAGCACTTGTCAAACTGATGCTTCCTGGATATATATTCATGTATTTATACACCTGGTTTAGATTCTAGCCTGCTACTTTATAAAATATGTTATCAGTGAGGTCAGGTGGAAAGAGTGCTAAGTGTTAACCCTACTGCAGTCATGAGGTGATGATTAACAAATAAATAAATCCTTACAAGAATGCATGTTTATTTCATCATTGCTGACCTGGTGGGTGTGCTGGTCCCTTGACCCTTTTCAGCCATGACCTGGGTGGAGAAGGCAGAGAAGTACAAGGGTTTCTAATGCAGTCTTTCATAGATTACACAAGTATACAAAATTTGGTTATACATCTTTTACTTAGGCTAAAATGTTCTGTTGTCCAGCAAATTAAACAGATCAAAAATATTATAGGTTCATGTAAGTGCACCAGTACCTGTACAGAACCATTTCTATGAGAGACAAAATAGAGTCAAAAGATGAAAGACTAGCAAAGTCTGAAAACTGAAGGGAGAATGTTATGAAAGAAGCAGGTATAAAGGGGAAAGTGTTAGTGACTAGTGGTCTGGGATAACAATTCAGTAAAAAGAAGCCCAAAAGGAATATAGGTCTGCAGGGATATAAAACTAGAAAAAATACTTGAAAAATCACTCAGACCACAATGCTGAAAAGCATAAACCTTTTAATAAACCACAAGGATAAGCGCTTTCAGAAAACTCTTCATCAGGTCCATAAAATCATAAAACACATCTATATATATATATATAATTGTTAGACCAATCAGAACTAAAATTAAAATCTCCTACCCCTCAAAATAGGTTTGATAGGGAGTACACAATTCTAACCAGGTATTTTATCCACCATAAATTCAGCTATCCAATTAGATTCAAGGCATTCTGTTTTGTTTATGATGTCACCACCACTAGCATTAATATTAACTGCCTGAAAAACCATGAACAAAAATACATGACCAGTGTTAGAAACAATATGTTGTGCCAATGCATTATGTCTTGCCCTAATCTAATGTCTCTTAAATTTTGCAAAACTCTATCTTTTAGTTGTCGATTAGTCTTTCCCACATAGAAAGAACATTGTCCACATTTAGCTAAATAAATGACATTAGTAGTGTTACAATTTGCATATAAGTTAGGTTGATGATAAACACATTTGGTAACAGGATGAACAAACGTATTGTCAGATGTAATATAAGGGCAAGCTTTACAGCGATGACAAGAAAATGTCCCAGTCCTGATAGACTGAGGAGCTCTCTTATAAATAAGGCCCTTACATAATCTCCTCTTTAAATTCAAAGAATTCTTAAATACAAATAGAGGTTTATCTCCTATACATTTCTTTAACTTTTCATTGGTCAATAACATTTTCCAATTATCTCTAATTACACTAAAAATCATATTTACATTGTTAAGTGTATTTTAGACAAAAACTCAAGGGATTAGAATTAGTGCGCTCTGGAGCTCGAACTTGTTCCAGTCTGCCAAAACACCAGGGCTTACCCCGTGTATTTCTTAAACACCTCACCACATTCATAGGTTCATAGCTGAATACTAGGCTAACTGCCCTGAAGGGCCATTTTAAGCCTAACCAACAACCCAAAGTCAGACTCAAACCCTGTACCCTGTGTCTATGAAGTGAAGACATTAACCATTATGCCAAACCTGCCCAATTCATGATCTTTATACCCCAGTGCTCATAACCTGGAATGCAACATCCCCATTTCCTTATTAAAAACATCATCATTAGTACATAATCTAGACGCTCTAAGGGCTTGTCCTTTTATAACATTCTTAAATACTTATTTTGGATGCATGCTGTCACATGATAGATAATGATTCTTCCAGCATAGCTTCCTATAAATTGATGTTTCCATATCCCCTAACAAATTCTTACTCAATTCCACATCTCAAAATTCTATGGTATCAATGGAACTATGTACTATGAGAATTTAAAAACTGGTTGTGTTTTCCAAATAATGCATAAACATGTTCACATTTTCTTTAGTATCTTCCCAAATCAAAAATATGTCATCTAAAAATTGAGCATAAAATAACACATGATCTCTCCATCTATTAGTATCACTGAACACATATAACTCATCCCAATACACTAGAGTCAATTTCACGTATGTGTTTGTGCATGGGGTACCCTTTGCAACACCACTACTCTGTAAATAAAAATCACCCAAAAATAGGAAAACTTTATTTTCCAACACAGCTTGCATAGCAAAACATATCAAATCCACCATATCAGATCCATAACTACCAAAATGCTGTGGAAAATATCTAATAGCGTTTAACCCATAAGAGTTTAGTATCATTGAGAATATACTATTAACATCAAGAACTACATAGGTTGATAGGTTCATAGGTTGGTACTAGGTTATCGGCCCTAGAGCCTATACAAGCCTAGCCATAACAATTCCCTGGCTATTTCTTCCCACACCATTTACTTTCCTGGACCCCTGTCTAGCAGGGCGACTGACGTGATCCCCGTGGTGAGTTTCCTCTCTCCCATCCAATCATCAAGATTCCTTTTGAAGAGGGCCAAAGAGGCGCTTTGCTTGACATGTATGCGCAGTATATTCCAGAGTCTGGGAAGTCTCTGTGTCAGGAACCTATCCCTCCAGCATGTTTTGTTCATTGTGATGACAAGGTTTAGATCCCTGGAGCGTGTGGCTCTGAGGGATTGGGATTTCTTTAAGTGTAGCATGTCCAACAGCTCTTAGTTTTGACATGGCCTTGTATGTTAAGCAGAGATCACCTCGGAGTAGACAATATGCGACAGAGTATAGCTGGAGTTTTTTAAGGCGGTCAGCATAGGGCATCTGCTTTAGGCCTGTGATTCTTTTAGTAAGGTATTTCTGTGGCCTTTCCAGTTGTTGCAGATGTTTTGAGAGGTACATACCAAATGGGGTGTTGTATTCTATAATGGGTCTAATGAGGGATGAGTACAGTGGGACAATGACCACCTTTTTTCTTGATGAAAAGCCCTTAGTGATGAGGTGTGCCATATAGAAGGATTTCCTGACTGTTGTGGCGATGTGATTATTGAAGGTGAGACCACTGTCCACCTGTGTCCCTAAGTTTCTTATCACACTTTCGGTGTTTAGTGTACTTGTACAAACAAGTAACCAGGTCACAGATCATTCACAGCTTCCCCCCAAACATTGAAGGGAATGAGTAGAATCCTTCAACACTGCTCATGTACTGGCAAGCATAGGTTTCAATTGTGCTTCTATCCAATTGGACATAAGTTCAGTGGACCACCCCCTCCCAGAAGCAATAGGTCTGAGTGGGGGGTCCAAAGTATCCTTATGTATCTTGGGTAAACCTTTAATTATGGGTACACACAGATATTCTACAAAAAAAAAAAAATCATATAAGACGTTGGGCCGGATTCACGAAGGCTTGCACGGAGTCTAAGAGTAGTGTAAGACTCCATGCAGCCTTCGCAATCCAGGAACAGCCCAAAGTCCGTGTAAGAGTCAAGCTAAAACGGCTCTTACACGGAGTGGGCGTGGATAAGCTAATCAACCCACTTGCAGCTGAATAGCATGCAAATGAGGCTGATTAGTGATCCAGGAAGCCCAAAACAGCTCGTGTAAGAGCCGTTTTAGCTGCAGAAATGTACTCAGTTGACAACTGAGTACGTTTCTGCAAACACGGCAATGGAGCCATGTCAGCTCCAAATAAAGGGTGCATATGTGATAGGCAGCATGCCAATGGCCAAATATGTGGCCATTGGCAAGGTGACCCCATGCAAACATATTAAAAATATAATTTTTTTTTTCGGCGATTGCCGATGTTTAAACCCAGCGCAGCCCCGCGCAAATGGGCTGCGCTGCATAGAACATAAAAACGAAGGTTTTAAACCCACAAATGTAGGTTTTATGCAATACATGGAATGTCAATGGAGGTACCAGCAGAGCAAAACCAACATGGCCACCGTGTAGTGGTTGCTAAGGGGGGAAGCTGAGTCTAAGAGATGTAACTAAGCATTAGTAGGCAATCTGATGCAAATGAGTGTAAGGATACTGAATTCCACTGTCACATAGCAAATGAACACATTCTGAGTAGTGTAAGAGTTACATACGGGGGAGGAACAGAGTAGGAGATAGGTGACATCACAGGGGGGAATGGTAGAAAGAGATGCAGTTCATTGGAGGTTAGAGTTACATGACAGATGTCAGACAGATATCAAGGAAAGAGGTGTGCCACTAAGTAAACATGAGAAAGTCAAGAAATGGAAGGTGTACACTGTTGCCTACACCAAAGTTTCTTGCTGGACGTGTATGTGCACGTGTGTGCGCCACGAAGCGTGAGTAAGGCAGTGTGCGCGCGTGTAAGGCAGTGGCGCACGCGCGCAGCGTGTAAGGCAGACTCAGCATGTGGGAGCGTGTTGGGAGATGTTTAACACCATGTGCGCGGGCGTGCACGTGTTTAAAACCAAATAAGCAGATTCTGAACTGTGTAAGTATGTGTGCGTGCGTGTAAGCCACTGTGAGTGTGTTTCTGCTGGTTTGCACACGGCTCCACCCTGAGGAAACAGAAAAGAAAAAGAAAGCAACAGATGTAGTAGGAAGTTAGCAGGGAATACTGCTGGAGCTAGCAGGTGAAAACAATTAGATGCAGGCAATTACACAGGCAGAATACTAGGCCAGCCCAGCACTTAAAACTCTGCAAACAGCAGTGCAGAATGTTTCTCTCAAGAGACACTGCAAGACAGGAGTTAAGTTATCAGAAGTGAAAACTGAAAAAGCTGAACTCAGAGCAGAAATGTTAGGGGCTGCCATAGCTGTCATAATGAGACATAGGCGACTTGCTGAGGGTGGTGACAATGCAGATGGTGCCAGACAACCCACAGTGAGGAGACGGAGAAGAGTGTACAGGCCCAGGGTCACCTACCACGGGTTACATGAGCTGGTGATAGTAGAGTGCTATAGAGTGGACAGAGACCTCCTGCAGCAAATAGTGGAGCTGTGCAGGCCACGCCTCACACACAGAACCAACAGAGGGGAACCCATCCCAGTGGAAACCAAGGTATGTGTTGGCCTAAGAATACTAGCAACAGGTACCTTCCAGAGACCAACTGGCAATATGATGGGGATATCACAGGCATCAGCTTCCAGGGTACTGCACCAGTTCCTGGATGCCATGTCAGCACATGTCGGTGATCATGTATACTTCCCCAATGCCTGTGATGTATTGGCCAGCAACATGCGTCTCTTCCAGCAAATAGCGAAATACCCTGAGGTAGTGGGTGCAATAGACTGCACGCACATACGCATCAAAGCACCAGCCGGTGAGCGGGGTAGGGCATACATCAACCACAAGGGCTTCCCCTCCATCAACTGCCAGGTCGTGTGTGATGCCCAGGGCATAATAATGAATGTGTGTGCTGGCTGTCCTGGGAGCTACCACGATTCCCACATCTGGCATTTGACGCAGCTGTACCAGACATTTGCCAATGGGGACATCCCGCACGGACACCTAGTGGGGGATGCAGGGTATGCACTGGAGCCGTGGCTGATGACACCCATCAGAAACGCACACACACCTGAACAGGAACGCCATAATGAGGCACACGCACAAACACGTAATGTAATAGAGTGTGTGTTTGGGCTGCTCAAGTCACGGTTCCGGTGTCTGGACACATCTGGTGGAGCCTTGCAGTACACACCAACTACATGTACCCAAATTGTCATGGTATGTGCTATGCTACATAATATGATCTTGCGAAAACAGCTGCAGGAGGACCAGCATAGGGCTGGGCCAGACAGCCCCCCACCATTGCCAAGGCCACCACAGGCACAGCGTGACTTGGAGGAGGAACAACCTGAGCCTGCCCCAGTAGGCAGAAGGAGGCGTGCCCAGTATGCCCTGGTCTTGGCAAAGAGGCAACGCATAGCACATACATTGGCTCAGTAGGAACCTTGGGAATGATACCCCTCTCTGACTCACTCATATAGTAACAGGGATGCCTAACGTGACACAACCTGCTCTCAAACATGTACAGGGAAGTGTAATATGTGCATCCGACAGAGGCAGCCCTGCAGCACCACCTGAGGCATGAATGCTATGTGTTAAGTAATGTAACACCAAGTACCATATGCACACCTGAGGACCCTGACTAACATCCTACCCTCAACAAGCAGCATGCCACAACATGACAACGAGATGATCAAGTGCAACAATTGACTGAAGTATCGTAGTTACTCAAAGGGGACCCAATGTGTGCCAGTCTGGGATGACATGCTGAGCATGACATGATGCACCACCTGCTAGGACTGGCATGCACCTATCAGTGCAGGCCGTATGGATACTGGCAAAGGCTGTTTTCACGCACAGTGTGCCCTGAATAGGTAAGGCTCAAAACACAAACCCATCTCCATAGGTACCAGAAGGGATAAGAATAAGATAAGGGATAAGTTGAAACAGCAAGATGCATGCAGTCTAAGCTCACCCAGTATGGAGAATTTTGATAACTGTGCTGTAACAGAAAACTGAGGCAAGGCTCACAACAGCACCCTAACACTACCAGGTTACACCTCATACTGTGCTGTACAGCCTCAAAACTTGGAACAAGCTACAAAAGGAGGTTGACTAGCAAGAATTGTCAAGGATAACCACACCCCCATGTTGGTACCACCACAAAAAGCAGCATGGACTAGCCATGCTCAAGTAACAGTGGCTAAAACTGCCCCCCAGTTTATAGCCTGCTACAGACTACTGGCCCAACACCAGGAACTGCATCCGGCCTATGCTGGAATACATGAATATATCAAGTCCTCCAAACCACATTATATTGGGCGACTAAAAATACCCAGACATATAGACTGGGAGCATTATACCAGCTGCAACAGTGTAGGACAAAAGTTCATCGAATCCACAAACCAAAAGGCCCAGGAACAACGTACCACCCCCACAAGAGGGGTAAGCATACTGGATGTGATAATCAGCAACATGGGTACGGGATGTCAAGATGAGAAGTGTATTGCTCACTGGTAAAACCAGACCATATAGTAATCACACTGGATATACAAATCCTGACCACAGTCCCTGGCCGGAAAACCACAGTGGAAAACATGTGCTAAGCAATATTTGCACACCTCCAATCTGATGTGGAATCCATTAAAGGTCCCTTGCAGGTGCAAAATATGGGCCACACCTCAGAACCTGTAATACAGCCATTCCATGAACACTGCCAGGAATGCTTGGATTATGCAGTCCTAAATTAAAACAAGACACAGTGCCTAAATCTGGCATGGTGGACACCAGCCATAACCAAAACATGCAAGAGAATGAGGAAGCTACTACATGATAGAGCAAACATGAACAATGAAGTAATTACTGATCAGTAGTATGGCAATAAAATCTGTCCACACATGCAATCCACTAAGGCCAGCCACAACAAGTGGAATCTGTGAATCCTGAGGCAATGTTACACCTGCCCCAAGTACACAGACAACCCCCAACTCCACCCAAGAAATACAAATATATGTGAGAGATGCAACCATCCATCCAAACTGGAGGCTGAGCTCCCTCAACTCAGTACTCCCAAAACAAGTCAGTAGGAGAAGGTAACCACACACACCACAAACACATACCCACATAGACCTATCACAACTGCAAACCAAACACATAAACACAGAAATACATTCCCGGAGGCAGAAATCACAAACACAGCACACCAACAGAGGCCTCTAAAGCAGGCACCCAATGAAACAGCCTCCAAACATAGCACATGCAACACATAGCACACAAAGCTGGTGTGCCAAACAGTCACAGGCCAGAAGGAGAAACAACATGCCTGATACAGTTGTAATAGGTGACTCCATAGTCAGACACACTGCTGTCCCGCACACCAGACTGAACAAGGGAAAGGGTACAGTAAGCTGCCTGTAGGCTGCCACAATATGCCACATAACAGAAATATGTAGGTCACTCCAAAGCAAGTAGAAATATGATGCAGTCATAGTCCATGCTGGTGTGAATGACCTGAGATGTACTGCCCTAGACTACATGTAAAGAGACACAGATGAGCTATCCGATTATGTAGTCCAGGCCGGTATGACACTCACTGTTCGCAGCATCCTACCCTTACCAAGAATAATGCCACAGTACAAACACGGAATGATCAGTCATAGCAAGTAGCACACTTACTGGTGTCATTCCAAGGGGATCCAATGTCTGTCTGCTCGGGATGTCATGCTTGACAAGCCACGCAGCTGTCCTTGGGATGGCCTGCACCTGTTACCCTGGGCCTGAATATTGGATAAGGCCTTTGCCACCTCCATAGAGCCTTTTGTAGGCAAGGCTGAAAAGACTGACCCACCGCCCTAGAAAACATAAGTGGGAAGAAACATAAGGGAAATGCTGACCAATGCCAGATGCGTACACCCCAATATGCATGCTCCCGAGGCCATCCCCAGAATAGAGAACATCGATGTCTGTGCAGTGACAGAAACCTGCTGCAAGGCTCCTGACAGCACACCAGCACTACCAGGTTATACCACGTACCATGTGTCATGGCCCCAAAACCTGGAACAAAACATAAAATGAGGGTGAGTATCCATAGGCAGCACAGACACCCATATGTCCAGGTAACTGACAATGCACAAGGCAGTGGAGTTCACCCATGTGCAACTAACTGTAGGCAAGACTGCTGTGCAGTCTGTAGCATGCTACAGACCGCACTCTCACACACAATAACCCCCCCCCCAACCGTCCTGAAGACACTGGACAGTATGAATGTCCCACCAATTACCAAACAAGGTACCACGAATTACCACATAGGTGGTAAACCATTATGTATGGAAGGAGTAACCAGGGACCTAGGGACACAAGTGGACAGTAACCTGTTATGTGACACCCACATTGCCAATGTGGCTAGGAAGACTGTCTACATTTGACACCGTATCAGGAAAGGAGTCACATCTACGGCAACAGAGGTCACTGTGCCCCTATACTTTTCTCTAATCACACCCATAATCTAGTACAATGCCTCATATGGGATCTACCTTACCTGACACCTGCAGCAGTTAGAAAGACCTCAAAGGTACCTCACCAAGAGGATAAAGTGTCTCAAATATATGTCATATGCTGCCTGGCTGTAGACACCCCAGCTGAATCCAGTCACATACTGCCCACACAGAGGCATTGCATGTCTGTTGTAGGAGGCCATGCCCAACACAGGAGTAATGGACATGCTCCACCCCAGAAAACACATATCCATTGGAGCTGCGAGTGAGAGATGTCAACCTCAACAAATAATGAAATAGGATGTGCCGGTGGGACAGATACATAATCCAGAGGCTCCCCACACCCTAGACCAGAATCCCACTCCATGTTAGGCAGAGCCCCTCACTGACACTGTTCAACAGGAATCTTGCCAAGTGGATGGATGATTGTAGAGTTACAGTGGGGGTCTTCACTGTGTCATGTCCAGACAGAGGCACAGCAAAGCAAATCATAAATGGCCATAATATCCACATAGCAAGGGGTCTCAAAAGCCACACACACTCTGGCTAGGCTAACAAATGCCCAGGGTGGATAGCCTAGTATGAACCTATGAACCTATGTAGATACAAATTGTACAGGACACTAAGGATAATCCCAAGGCTTACACAACTGATGGTAGGAGCCATGTTGGGAATTCACAGATATGCCCTGAATCACACAAATACCACAAACACACACACATATTGCCAACATACATCCTGACAGGTGCAGTGCAAACCCCCCCACCCCCACGAATGCAGAATATCTATCCCAGCAGACTGCTGGCCCCCTGACATTGCAGATGCTGAGGTAACAGACAACATCTCCAAAGCAAAACACACAGCAGCAATGGTATGAGATGGTGTCCTGGGCTTAGTGCAACATGGACTCTAAGATGAATGGAATGCCAAACCACACTACTGCTCAATGTCAGCCTTACCACAGAATATGTACCCAAAGAGCAGTGTACAACAACAGTGGTCCTTCTCAACAAAGGTGTTGCCTGAATGGATACTGAACAGTTCTACCCCAGAATCCTGAGAAGCTCAGTTTGCACAGCTATGGAAAGGATCAGCATGTACCACAGACATAAGGATGTTGGGGACCTACTGACACCGGACCCAACCCAGTGTGGCCTTCTCAAGTGCAGATCCTGCCCCTAACCATGTTTGACTCAATTGAAACAGTCATTAAGGTCATTGATGAGGGCAATGTGCTCCACACAGTGTATCTGGACCTTGCAAAGGCTTCTATACAATACCCTACATGTTCAGTATAGATAGGCTCACCAGCTTAAATATAAACCCACATGTCAGTAGAGGGGTTGCAAACCAGACCAAGGACAGAACAGACATGGTCAGACATGCTTCAGCCATGTCAGACTACAAACCAGATATAACTGGCATCCCACAAGGCTTTGTCCTGGTATCTCCCTTGTCTGGTATATATGTCCCATAGATACAGGCACACATGGAAGGACTGTGTCCTAACATTTTTGCAGAGGACTACAAACTGCTCACCACATATGATCCACCAGCTGACACATGCATCCCACAAAAGGGCCACATAGACACAGACAACTGGTGCCATAGCCATGTCAGCAAGCTAAGTGCAGAAACGTGTATAGTCAACCCCCGTGGATATACAGTAAGTGCCCACCAATTACCACATAGGTGTTAACCCATTATGTAGTTAACATGTAATGAGAGACCTGGGGACACAGGGTGATAGATATCCTGCATTGGACAAACATGTGCTGTAGTGTTTACAGAAACATACCATATACCCACCTAATCATGAAGGCTGTCAGATCTACATAAGGGGAGGTCATTGTGGCTCTGCAGTCATCCTGCATCAGTGGTACAATCGACTACAATAGCCCCTGTGGGATGTACCTCAGCAGACACCTCCATCAACTGTAAAGTCCCCAACAGTACCTCATCAGGAGTATCAAACAGCCTGCACAGATGCCATGTGTTGCCTGTGTTGCTGGCATCAATAAACATGCTGCACCTTGTACAATCTGAATGGCAGTGAGCTATGCACATGAGAGACCTGAACCCCAGCACTGACTTACATAGGACAAGCTGTACTGTGTGATCCATAACACAGAAGCCACTCCCACCCATGAGTGAACCCTCAGCACAGGCTACCCATAGAGTCACTTATCAATCTTCCTCAATAGGAATCCTGATGGGTGGACGGGAGATGGTAGGTTTATCCTGGGTATCACTGTCATGTCACAGGTAGACAGAGGCACAGTATACTAACCATGACATATGTCATGGCAAACTCCTCTTACAATGTGTGTTGAAGGACAAACACACTCTCCAACTTGCATTAGACATGGACTAGGGCACATCGCTAGTGTTTGCAATTGTACACCTATGTTGTGGAATACACTAACAATGTTGGACAAGCCTGGTGTAAGTAGTTCATATCTGAACAGAATGCAACATGGTCAGATGTACACAACTGGCCCCAACCAGGCTGTTGTGCCCACTATCGAAATGTAAAGCAGTGATAGCAGTAAAGCCCAGGATACTGTCCACCACAGTCAAAGTACTACCAGTACACTATACAGTACTACAGTGTTAGGTCAGTGTGAAAGGATGTTGACAACTGTATGCAAAGTATCCCATGCAAACACTGCAGGCACAGTATAATCCTGTTGTGTTCACACACAAAGCAGTTGTACAGTAACTACACAACATGACACACAACCCACAACCATAAACGGGTGATAGTTGTTGAAGTTCACACACATCCACAAATGTGGTGGGCTGCAGAGTCCAACATATGGAATGCCCACACTGGGCATGCTCACACACTTTGACAACATGCCATGGGAAGGCTGAACTGGGCATGCTCACACACTTAGGCCAAATCTCGGTTTAGCAGTTGGACACACATATCTGGTATTGTTATGTGTTATGCCAGGAACCAACCACATTACAGCAGTCTGCCCAGTGCACACAGTTAAATGACTACAGAGACATACGTGATATAGTGGATCCCTCCCATATGCAAACATCTTCCACAGATGCAGAAGTTGTTCATACAAACAGGGAATGCTATGGCAATAAAGATATGCAAACAGTCTATCAGCAACAACTAATGTGCATTTGACAATTAAACATAATGGTGTAGAGGTCAACACTAGGCTGTTTGCCCTAGGGAATGACAGCTTAGCCATAGTGTGCTTGGTGTCTGCCTCCCCACAGGATGCACATTCCCCTTTCTAAACACAGATGATGTCAGCACCCTATAAGTACAGCAGGAGAAACGAAACTTCCCAGTAATCCGAATTGCGCGCTCCGCTAATGCGTCCATCTCAAGTGTCATCACATAGTTAGGTAGGGGTTTCAAATGCTCATTGTGTGTGTGTGTGTGTGTGTGTGTGTGTGTGAGTGGGGTTTGTGTGTGTGTGTGTGTGTGTGTGAGGGAAATGTCCCTTTTGGCAAATAGGAAAAGACACTACAGGATGCATATTCCCTTTCTAAACACCAATGATGTCAGCACCCTATAAGTACAGCAGGAGAAAAAAAAACCTCCCAGTAATGCGAATAGCGCGCTCTGCTAATGCGTCCGTCTCAAGTGTCATAACATAGTTAAGTAGGGGTTTGAATCCTGCGAATGGCAAGTGTGTGTGTTTGTCTGAGGGGGGTTAGTGTGTGTGAGGGAAATGTCCCTTTTGGCAAATAGGATAAGACACTACAGGATGCACATTCCATTTCTAAACACCGATGATGTCAGCACCCTATAAGTACAGCAGGAGAAAAGAAACCTCCCAGTAATGCGAATAGCGCGCTCTGCTAATGCGTCCGTCTCAAGTATCATAACATAGTTAGGTAGGGGTTTGAATCCTGCAAATGGCAAGTGTGTGTGTTTGTTTGAGGGGGGTTTGTGTGAAGGAAATGTCCCTTTTGGCAAATAGGAAAAGACACTACAGGATGCACATTCCCTTTCTAAACACCGATGATGTCATCACCCTATAAGTACAGCAGGAGAAAAGAAACCTCCCAGTAATGCAAATAGCGCGCTCTGCTAATGTGTCCATCTCAAGTGTCATAACATAGTTAGGTAGGGGTTTGAATCCTGCGAATGGCAAGTGTGTGTGTTTGTCTGAGGAGGGTTAGTGTGTGTGAGGGAAATGTCCCTTTTGGCAAATAGGACAAGACACTACAGGATGCACATTCCCTTTCTAAACACCGATGATGTCAGCACCCTATAAGTACAGCAGGAGAAAAAAAACCTCCCAGTAATGCGAATAGCGCGCTCCGCTAATGCGTCTGTCTCAAGTGTCATAACATAGTTAGGTAGGGATTTGAATCCTACGAATTGCAAGTGTGTGTGTTTGTCTGAGGGGGGTATGTGTGTGTGAGGGAAATGTCCCTTTTGGCAACTAGGTGAACAGACTACAGGATGCCCATTCCCTTTTCTAAACACTGATGATGTCAGCACTCTATAAGTAAAGCAGGGGAAGAGAAAACTCCCAGTAATGCAAATAGCATGCTCTGCTAATGCGTCCGTTTCAAGTATCATAACAGTCAGATAGGGGGTTGAATCTTGCAATTGGCAAGTGTGTGTGTTTGGCTGAGGGGGGTTAGTGTATGTGAGGACAATGTCCCTTTTGGCAACTAGGTGAACAGACTACAGGATGCACATTCCCCTTCTAGACACTGTTCAGCAGACGGCCATGGCTCTGGCACAAGTTGTCTGTTGCTATAATGCCCCTTTGGAAGATGCTTGTGTCAGCTGGAGAGTCGATTATGGTGGCCAGTTTGCAGTCATCTGCGTATTTGGACAGCCACAGTCCATCCGTGTTGGCCTGTACCTCCAATAAATATATACCAAACAAGAGGGTCCCAGGACTGAGCCTTGTGGGACACAACCCGTAACTGTTATGGGGTCTGGCATGGCTCCAGCAATGCTAACCATGTGGGTTCTGTTCTTGAGTCACTGTGCAATCCATCTAGTGACATAGGGGCTTATATTTAAGCTGGTGAGCTTCCCTAGAATGCCCAAGTGGGGTATTGTTGCGAAGGCGTTTGCAAGGTCCAGGTAGGCTGTGTGAACCACCTTCCCCTCGGCAATGGCCTTGGTGACTGTATCAAAGAAATCAACCGGGTTACACCCGGTAGTGCTGGTGTGCTCTCAGTAGCCCTGAACCAGGCATCTGTTACTGCACAGATATCAATGTTTTCCATGCCAAGGAGTGGTTTGGGTGCATGCATCTGGAGGTTAGACATCTGGCGTTGGGTAGCATTGCTCTTAGTGTCTTATCCCTTGTGATACCTATGAAGGTGGGTTTGTCATTTGAGCCCTGCCTAACATAGGCACTATGGGGGTAGCAAAGGCCTTTGCCAATATCTGAAAGGCCAGGGGTGACAGGTGCAGGCTGTCCCTAGCAAAGCAGGTTGTTCAACAGAAGATGAATGTGTGAAGGTGTAGTGCCTGTGATTAGTTAGCAGTAGCATATATGACTGCTCACGTGGACACATGCCAGGCAGGTCATATGCACTGTGTCACAGGCAATGTACATGTGAACAGGACAAACAGTGACAACCTGTCAAGTGGGACATGGACATACATATAGTAGGCTATGCAGATGGCACTAGGAGTCCACAGAAGCTCTATAACTATGCATTGCAGGTGTCATCAGTATTCCAGGGTAATTGCAAGCAAACATGCATGCAAACAAAGATACAGTAAACAGGGCTCCATGTAGTCCATTGTACAACAAACAAGCTGTACCAGTTCCAGTGGGTAACACTGCAAATATGCAGGCACTATGCACATGTACATGGAAATACACGGGTCAGATGGCTAGGGTCCAGTCTCAGTGCACACAAGTGTACAGAACATGCATGTACTGTCAGGATGTACAATAACTGGATAGAAACCCATGTGCTCATACCTGCAGTAATACACATGTCAAATAACAGACAATGAGCCTTCACTCAGTGGTTCCATACTTAGTAGGATGTATGCTCCCTGGCCTGCCACCACAGTATCCCTGACATATATGGGGACTCTCCCTCCTGTGACAGTTAGTTATGTGTGTTGGGGCTGTCTAGCATGGTATGAGATGTGAGCATGCAGTGCTAGGGTGCTCCTGTGTGTCCTGTACCAGTCGTGTAGTACTGCACACATATCAACATCCTCAAACATCTGCATTGCAGAGTCTAGTGTGGGCAACATGCCACTTGCAATTTACATGTCCATCATTGTGTATTACTACATTCATTACCCTATCCCCTGTGCCACCTATGTATGTAGCCTTCTGTTGACATCATTACCACCAGTATGCCAACATGTGCAGATGATACACTATGGTACTTACCATGGGTGTAGACAACAGGACATGACAATCACACACTTACTGCATCAGGCATGCTGTGATATACCCACAATTAATTCAGCACACAGTACTGTTAACAACATGATACTATTACTACACATCTATGTGGTCACCCTGTGCATCAGCAACATGTTAACCTGTACCTGCACAGTTGTTACAGATTGCAGGAGGTGGCACAGTTTCATCATATGCACACGGTGTGAACTTGGTATGCCTGAGTCAGCCACCCATACCACCAATTGACATGTATGTGTATGTGTGTTGGTGAGGGACAGCAGTAGAAGGTGGGGCAATGTTGATGCAGTGTGTGCATGCGGTAGCCCTAGGTGTTGTCAATTTGCATGTGTGTATGGATGCACACAGTTCCACCTCATGGCTGCCATATACTGGTGTTTGTGGACAGCCACAGACTGTACCTGCCAGGTCATACAGATCAGTGTCTCTGGCCACGGGCACGGTACCTGTGCCTTGCAGGGGTGCTATGGACCGTATCCGGTACCAACCCAGACTGGGTACTGTCATCAGAAGCAGGTGTTCCTTGACTGGACACAGATCCCTGTCGGGCCTGGCCAGAGCCACGTGCACGTGGTCTCCTGGGGCGGTCTGATGACAGCACAGACCCAGCATTGCTGGGGCTGCTGCTGGCACTACGGGGGCGGCCGCGGCCCTGTTGTTGTCCGCGCCGACTGCCAGCTGCTGCTGTTGCTGGCATACGGCCACGTCGACGCCTCAACTGCCCACCATCACCCTGGCTCATGGACATGTAGTTGTGGAACCGGTCTAATATGTCCCCACAACATCTGTCTATGACATCGGTGAAATCACGAATGGCAGCTGCAATGTCACGCATACTGTCAGTCATGGCAGTGCGACATGCTGCCAGCTCCCTCAGACCCTGTCTGGTGTACCATTCCATACGTGACTGTGCCTGCATGACAGTTCGAAAACATAGCTGAGGTTGTAAGACCTCTGTGGGCACGTCTGACAGGGGCAGTACGCCCATGGATGCTCCCACGAGAACCCCTGGACATCTGTCTGTGTGGTACCATCTCTGGGCCATGCCCATGGCTGCTGTGTGGGGAGGCATGTGCCACAGATACCACATTACCCTGGTCAATGCCCACTGTATGCTGTCCATCACCTAGGGACAGTGGTGACAAGGGGTGTATTGGCAGGATAACTGTGCGCATTGATGGGGTCGACAGCTGTGTACTGTCAATCGGCTGACCAATGGCGGACCCTGGCATACCTTCCTGTGCCATTACACTGATGTCATCATTATCAGTACCCACGGCACCTGACTCAGGTTCCCTGCTACATGACACCAGAGCAGCAACAGAACCTGTGGGAAGGAAACAGGAAACACAGTTTACAATGTCTACACATTACCAGCGATGCACACATGCACAGGTGCACACATGCACACATGCACATGCACACATGCATGCACACATGCACAGGTGCACACCTGCACAGGTGCACACGTGCACACCTGCACAGGTGCACACATGCACACATGCACACATGCACACATGCACAGGTGCACACATGCACAGGTGCACACATGCACACATGTGCACATGCACATGTGCACACATGCACACGTGCACACATGCACACATGCACATATGCACACATGCACACGTGCACACATGCACAGGTGCACACCTGCACAGGTACACACGTGCACACCTGCACAGGTGCACACATGCACACATGCACACAGTTTCACACAATTGTACAGTACTCAGTATGTGTGATATCAACACACAGACACAGACACACCTACATGCATACAAAAAGCACTACTAAGTGAGCCAAATAGTACTATTACTATCAACACTATTACAGGAATTGTTAATACACACTCACCAGCATGGATAGGCTGCATTGCAGTTATACCAGAGGGTCCTGCAGACATGAAGAAAATAATGTCAGTGGGCACAACTGTGCCATTGTTACTGAGTATGATACAGGTCAGGAGTACAACAGTCGTCTTTCACAGGTCAGCAGCTAATATTGAGGATATCACACTTGCACAGTAAATACTATGGTGACAGCTACAAACCAAGGACACACCTCACACATGCATTAACTACCAGTGTACACAACAGTCAACTATACATATGACATATTACCTGCACGTTCACTGTCTTGCTGCTGTGTGGCTCCAGCCTCCATCATGATGCATGTCTGCTGCTGTTGTTGTTGCTGGTGGACTGGAGCCACTACACTCAGGAGTAGTCCCTCCAGTCTGGTGAGTGGGGGATGTGTAGCCACCCCACCACCTGTGGCGACCTGTTGCCTGTGGATATCTGACGCACGCTGACGGACATGTCTGATTAAATCACTGCAGTGATGTCGTACCTGCTCATATGTCCTATTATGCATGCCTATATCATTTACCCGACAGACGAGGTCTTGCCACAGTGCAGCCCTCTCCTGCTGATTCTGGCTGGTGCGGGAAAAGAGTATTGCATAGTCCCGCACCAGGCTCTGGTGTATCTCCTCATCCTCAGCTGTGGAGTAGGTGGGGTTCCGCGGGTGGGCCATGTACCTGAGAAAGAAAATAACCTGGTATCAGCAATATATGTCAGCAGACTTTGGCACACATACTACACATGCTACTCGACTGTTATGATACAACATATCTCACATATGTAGCATCTGTCTGTCTATTGGTGGATACACATGTAGATGGCCAGGTATCAGTGCTCGGCCAGCAACTGTGCAACAGTACCTGGCAGACTCCATATGACATACTACCAAACACCAGCAGTCAGAACACCGATTCAGGTCAGAAGCACCTCCTCACTCTGGGGGTTTGTATCTAGGTACTGTATGGCCTACATCGGCAACTACTGTGGGCTGACCACACACTGATTGCCCTGGATATACATATCCCACCTCCACCACCAGCACAGATGACTATAGTGCATAACATTACAGATACAAACTTTAAACTTTGTAACAGTGATATGGTATCCTTATAGCCCACTGGGCCAGTGGCAAATACAACCCACAATGCTGACCCCTACACAATTGCTTTCTACAGACATCTCCAAGAATGCATGGATCATGCAATCCCATATATGACCAAGACACTCTCCACAAAGGGACAGCATCCTGTCTGGTGGACCCCAGCCATAGACAGATTGTATTACACAAGATGGAAGCTACTGCAAGACAGAGCATCATTCACTGAAGGGAGGGCATGTCTGAGCAGCACTGGTAAGGATCTATTTTCCATCATACTGACTACATGGGCAACGTTGAGAGGGAAATCAAGAGTGACACTACAGATGACCAGGAGGCCTTCTTCAGTTATGTTAGCAACCTGGTCAGGAGCCATCCTCTATGCCCATAGGTAGTACACAACACATATTTCACTGACACCACAGATATCGACAACATTGTGGTGGACAGGTTCAGTGCAGGTGTCACCCCGCCCTCTCCCCTGTAATAAGGCATAGTTATCCCAGCTGACTGTAACCTCCCCGTCATCACAGATGTCCAGGTGAGAGACACCCGCAGGACAGCAGAATACACAACATGGATGGGACCTGATGGTATCCCCAGTTGCATGCTACATAACCTCTGACAGGAGCTAAACACACATATAGAAGTGCTATGTAACACTAGCCTGACTACAGGATATGTACCTGTACACTGGCACACAGCAGCAGTGGTTCCACTCCATGAAGGAGGCACCTCACCATACCAATACAATACAACACAATACATTACATTACAATACAATACTATACAATATGCTATTGCCCCTGTGTCTACAGCAGCACTGTTCTGCTACCCTGACCATTGTGACACATGTGGTGTGATGGTACCTGCTGCCGCCACACAGTTACACAGGGTGACTCATATGGCATATTACCTATCTGACTAACATTCAGCAGGGGTATGTGTGACGTACTCATGGGGAGTCTCGCTTCTTAACACTGTGTGGTTTATTGCAGGGTGTGTCTTATCTGTGAGTAGGAACTCTTACCTCCACATGTGCACACTATTGCAGTGGCACAGACGACACACAGCAGACATTTAGGTTGTGGATGGTGGGAGGTGTTACTATGGTTGTTGGACATCTGTCATGGGTGTGACCTCCATATGTAAATCTGGGAGTAGTAACCTCTATGTGGGTAGCATATGTGTACTCTGTGGTGTTGTCAGTCACTGTGCATTGGTAATGTGTTTGAGTGCGTTGTCACAGTGTTGTACATGTCACTGTGTCCTTCTCCATATCTGTTGCTGTCATGTGAGGTCCATACCATGGCATCCATTATGTGGTGTGGGGGGTACACCGACCTACATGTCCATACCTGACTCACCATGTCTGCGGACACATACCATGTGCAGGTATTCCAGGGATAGTGTGCCACTGTGACTATCATTGGGGCCACTATTGTACACATTTCTGACCCTGCCCACCCCTGACACATGCAGTGGTGGGCGGCCAATCACATATCTAGTGGTTACTGGTGTTGGTGATCTGGAATGTGGTATGATACTCTGGATTTGACACTGGTGTTCACTCCATGCCTTTGTCACCAGGCACCTGTTGCAATACATCTGTACACATGTGCCTCACTCAGACTTTATATACATCTCTCTCTCTCTCTCTCTCTATATATATATATATATATATATATATATATATATATATATGTATATAGATATATCTATATGTATATATATATATATATATATATATATATATATATATATATATATATATATATATATATATATATGTCCATACATATACACATATATATATATTGATGTACATATATTGCTATAGATGTGGAGGGGGGGCACAGGCTTTGTTGCAGGTCATCATATACAATCATACCTGTAGGTAGTCAGATCAGTCTGTCTATGTATATGTATCTACATATATCTATATCTGCATGTGTGCATTACATAGATATGTTGGCACAATATTCTATCGACATCTGTCTATGTATTCCTACATCTCTCTCTCTATGTATGTATACATATATGCATATCATATATATATATATATATATATATATATATATATATATATATATACATATATATATATATATACACATACATATGTTGACATACATACATATCCATATGTTGGACAGGTATATCAACATATTTGTCTACCATACTGTATACACACACTAACATACTGCTAAACATACATAGCTGTGTAACCTAATTTGTACATGGCACTACAACCTACAATCAAACAACATTGATATGTGCACATAGATGCTCTCACATGCAAATGTATGTACAGCCTTCACTGATAGTTGCTGTATGTCTCCTGCCCTTTACACATCTTCATATACATATGGATACAGACCAATGACACATATGGAGGGTTCACAGTATGTACACCTTTATAGTATTACTTTACATTACCTGTGTTTATCACAGCTGCTTCTGCTGCTGTCTGGTTCTCTGTCCTGCTGCTCCACTTCCCAGTTGTCAGCTTTCACGTAGCTGTTGCTGAACAATTCGTTTCTGTCTGCTTAATTGCAGTTTTCTCTCTCTCTCTCTCTCTCTCTGTCTCTGTCTGTCTCTCACGTCCTTCTCAGGGTGCAATGAAAGTATTGCATGCGTAGACATGGAGTACAGCATACTTTTGTAGGTATCTGCATATGCCCATGTGATGGCCTCTGCACCAATTGTTAGCCAGCATTTGCTAATTGCATGCAGCCAGTTGTGTACTGATTGCAGTTCTCACTGTGATTTCAGAACAGTGCTAAAAAAGGTGTGTGAGATAGGCGTAGCCCTTTCAGATGTTAAGGGCAGGGACCATGCTGTTATGCTGTGGACAATGTTCTGTGAGTGTAAAGGTTGGTATCTCTCTCATATTTCCAGGTGTGTTGTATATTAACATTCCTCCATTCATTTCTCCAGTTTCCTGTACTAACTGTGTATGTACACTGACAACTACAACTACTACTATTGTTAATGTGTGTGTGTGTGCTTTCCTTTCACTTTTGCTTGCTCTCTGTTGCTAAGGCTTCAATAGTTGCCCTTTACAGTCACTACTTGTATGCCTGCTAGGTGTCTTGACTGTAGTGTGCTGCTGTAGCTTTCCTATTTTCCATGTACATTCACACCTTGGAATGCTTGCTATATCTGCTAGGGTGTTACAGCATGCAGTGTGGTCTGGCCATGGTGTGGGCCTTGACATCTATTAGGGTATTTGAGTATGCTGCTGAGCAGGCCCCAGAGACTTTCAGGTTCATCAGTTATGTGCCTCATGGAATGGTACATATCAGTGGGGTACACCCATTAAAATGTCTGGTATGCTGCAGTTGTGACTGTGGGTTAGCATGAGCATATGTATTACTACACTTTTTCTGCCATGCGAGTGGTGAATACTTTCCGGACTCCATAGTTACCATTGCATGTGTTACACCTTTCTGCCTACTGTTTGTACATTTCACATGGGGTCTGTGGCCATCCCTGTAAGACATTCACTGTTGCTATGTCTAGGTTCTTAACTATTTAAATATGGTGGTGTTGGACCCGTCATGTGTACAGATATTTGCAGGCTGTCCACATTTCTGCCTCATAATTTGGTCAATATCTCATGCACACCTTTATCTGGCAAGTCAGTCTGGGCTCAAGTCAGAATATGGTGACAAACATTCAAGTTCCAGACTGCATACCCTTCCAAACATTCCACAAGGTGTAGACCCTGTTACTTTCTGAACTGTCTGCGTTTGTTGTAACTTTATTTGTAATGTGTCCCTGGTTTTGGGCCTTTGCTCCACATATTTTATTACTTGGTCCGTATGTGTTCCTGTAAGAGGTTGTGGGGTATGGGCAGTGCTTATCCTGCTGTGAGTATGTGTGTGCCTTGCAAGGTGCTATGGTGACATTATTACCTACTAGCTTCCAACTAGCATGGCTGTTTCTGTTCACACACTACTATTATGGAAATCCACCAGTTTTGTTTGTGATTCTAAATGTCATGCTTTGTGTACTACACATCTATATTCCCTTTACATTCATTCCTACTGTTACATGATATATTTACTTTAGCACAATGTTTTTATGAAAGAGTCATGGCTTAGTGGTAAGTCATACAGACTATAGTTGCCAAGGTCCTGGGTTCGGGACTCACAGTGGGATTTTATTTTTCTTTTGAACTGAGTACAGGACCTGTCAATCAAAGTGCCTAAGGCACTTTTAAGCAGTTGTAACTGGGTTAGTGCTGGTTTGCGCGGAGCTCACGCATGCGTACTGGCGGTTAGCTCCGTGCACACAAGCGCACACCTGATTGCAACCACTTAAACGTGCTTACTCTTGCGCACACCCGCGCTATTTTCCTTGAAAGAAAAGAAAAATGGGGAGACAGGAAAGTGGTGAAAAAGGGGTCACAAAGAGGGTACGACAGTAGGGAAACAAGCTTGTGATGTGCAGGAGGGATGTAGGTAAGGCCCATAGCTGCCCATTTCTTCAGCAGCAACAGCTGTGCATATGTATGTAATTTGGTGTGACATTTGAAACCTTACACCCCTGAGAGAGGTGTCAGGACAACAATAATACTTGTTGTACAGCCAATTGGAATTGATAGGTTCCATGTCCAGTAGACATGTGTGCGAAATGGGCAGCTATGTATGGGGCGTAATTTTTTTGTGGGTACAGAGTGCTCTTTTTTTTTTTTTTTTTTCAGGTGAGAGTGGTATGTCAGGTGAAAGTAGTCGGTACAGCTGGGGAGGTAGGTTGGGTAGGTTAACAGACAAGACAAACAAGACCCATACAGGGCCGGTGTATGACACGTGTGGGGGGGTTACACAATTGACGGGGATGGAGGTTTGGATATCCAGAGCCCATGAGCCCACAGATGGCAACAGTGGAACTGATATCCCCACCCATAGGCAGTTGCCACTGTTCCTTCACTGCCCAGGACGGGGCTGTGCTGGGGGCTGTGTAGGCGGGGCAACGGGCATGCCCGTTAGTTGTGCCACCCATGCCTTGAGCTGGCATAGGGGCTCGAGGACAGAGTCCCGAATCTCCCTACGCACCACAGTCCGGACGCTACGGAGGGTGAGTGGTGGATCTCCTCCAGCCACACTTGCAGAGGGGGGGCGAGCCCCATCCCCTGCAGCGCTTCCACCCGCAGGTGGCACAGGGCCACCTGAGGAGGGTCCGGACTCGGCACTAGTGCCAGGTGCACTCGCCAGCTGAGGTGGGAGAGGTGGGTCCGCTGGAACCCGCCTTCCCTGTCGTTCTATGTTTTGCATTATGTCATGACAGTTTGGGTTAGTGACATATAATACCTTTCACAATTAGTTGTAACAGCATGCATTAGTATTCCCATTAACCAAACACCCAGATATTCACACCATTGAACAGCGTGCATAACACATGCATAATTTGAACAGTAATACACAGTCCAACAACATGCAGGGTTGATTGATGGCAACAGGCCATCAGGTGTGGATGTATGAACAGGGCGGATGCATCAACAGACATGCAAATATATATGACCCAACAGGACAGACGTCCAGGGGTGGTAATTGTGATTGCACATACCATTTTCACGTGGAATGGGTTATAGGTGGTTAGAGGGTGGGGTAAATAAAGTAATATTAACACCTTCGAATACAAATACATATGCTGTACATTTCTAATAGCTACAGTTATATACACACTACTGTTCTAACTACAGTGTCCTATATGTTAACTACTTAACCTTGCAGATGGGACTGTTACTGCAACATCGATCTACATTTTATTGCTGTTCATACACATTCATATCGAGCTTTGTTCAGATACATCATCCTGTTACCTTTGCTTTATATACTTGTAGACAAGTGAGGATGTTTGGTATATCAGACAATCATCCTATCTGCGTATTTCAGACTGAGAGCAACATATCCAGATTTTGGTGTACACATTCCACATGCAGCAACACTTTGAACAGATTTTGCTGTTTGGTTCTGAGTCTCACATGCATTTAATTCTGTCCTAACTGCAGTATAGTTTATTCAGGGGTTATTACTACTGTATTGCTGTATTCCTGACACTTTCTCACACTCTCTCACTTGCTTTCATGTTACTATTCAGACTGGTACTTCTAGGCTTTATTGACATGTTTTAACAGTAGTTATTACAGTTCTTTCCAGCAGTCTCACTTCTGTCATGTTTCAGTATTTCCACAGGAATATATTTCACACATGTGATTTCATCCTCTTCTGCAGCTGTACTTTACATGCTGCTGCAGGTTGTGTACTATTTTCTTACAGGCAGGGCAATTTTATTTCGAAATATATGTTGGACAGTGTCATGTTTAGTTTACACTTACAGGCTGGGAACTGTTGTAATCAGGCAATACTTGCATACACTTTCACACTGTTACTTGCAGATTTAATTCCTTCCTGGCTACACTGCACTCTTTGCTGACTGTCATACATTTATATATCTTTACAGTTACTAGTAGTGGATTACTGACCTGCCTGGTGGCGCAACCGCACCAGCCTATCGGCATAGGCTCTGCGGTTCGCAGAACGGACACCTGCAGCTGTAATATAAATGAAGTAATATTGGAATACACATATCCATAATTTCAGGTAGTTTAACTTTCTACATACATAATTAATTGTTACTTACTCAGTGGTGGGGCGTTGGGTGATTGCCGGGCCTCCTGGATCCAAAGGTTCAGTTGGTCCTGCTTGCATCTCTTCAGGTCCGCATGGTGGTGATGGACCTGCTCACCTGGTCTTGGAATTCCTGTGGCACTGGTGAGTTCATGAGCCAACTGGTCCCACGCCTCAGCCCTGTACACTCCCCAGAGGACCTGGCCCTGCATGAGTTGGGCCTCATGGCTGTGGACTAGGAGCCAGGCCATGTACCTGGACTCCTCAACACCCCACCTCTGCGCTCGAAAGCGACTACCCTCTCCTACACCTGACATTCTGCCTGCAGGTCTGTTCTACAATCGTTTATGCTGTGTATTCCCGCCTATGGGGCTTATATAGTCCGTTTTTCCTGCACATATCTGTGATTGGCCATTTTGGAATTGTATCAACTTCAGTAAACCTGCATTGTCATGCTGTAGTTTGTATTCATTCCTATATATGAGCTATTATTGCATTTCTAGGTACTGCTGTCATGGCTTAGTGGTTCTGTACCTTGACTATGGTGTATAGTATCCTGGGTTCAAACCTGGCCACTGCTATTTTTCATGACTGTCTAGACATGTTGAGGGGTGTGTCTGCGTAAAGGTAGTTTTGATACGGCTTGCTCAACGTTGCCTGTTGGTTAGCTTGTTTGCGTGGTGCGCAGCTCCGCGCAAACGGGGTACGCTGGTTTAAGCCTCATTTGGCTATCGGCACGCATATTCCGCTCAGCTCAGTTAGGGGCACATATATTTAGCATGGTAAACCACTGCTCAACTACGGGCACTCATTTTGCACCAGTTAAACCAATGCTTATCTACGGGCACATACACTCACTCTGTTGTACTGCAGCTCAGCTATGGGCACATCTGGCAGTTTATATTCATTTCTTAGCTCACATTTATTCAATATAAATGGGATATTTCATTGCATTTTACATATATTCTGGTTTTATGTGTACATATGTGTCAGGGACTTGTTTCCTGCTTATTTTGCAAAAAAAAAAAAATTGTGCTGTGGGGGCTCGAACCATGAATGCCTGCTCTGCAGCTGGCATTTCTACCGCTACGCTATTGCTTCCTGGCTTATTTTGCATATTTAGTTCTTATATGCTTTCCCATTGACTGCTAACTGTAGCTGCGCTACGGGCACGCCCACGCAAACGAGCGCACTCACGGTTAAACACCTTTACAATTTAAAAAAAATATGACATGTTCATTTAGATTGTTTTATGTTTAATAGTCTGTAGGGGCATGTGTTGTGTTGTGTTTATTCACATTTCCGTGGACTCTGTTGTGGGTGTCTACTTTGGGCACTTTTACACATCTGGGGGCGTGTCCGCTTGCAGGGCTCAGCCTACGGACACGTCCCCTACTGTCTTACATGGACCGTGTTCGACTTAGGTGTGATTCAGCATGCTCTCATGAATATGCAGAGCATGCTGACATCACTCCGTTTAACTGCAGCCTCCGTGTAAGAGTTATAACTCTTACACGGAGGCTTCGTGAATCCTGGGGACTGTCTATCTTGAACTCATAATACTATCACATTATTTTCTATCAATTCACCTATAGGTGGACTCATCAGAGAGCATCTCCTTCATTTTATATTCATAAATGGCAGCATTCATAATTACAGTGGCTCCCCCCTTGTCCGCTCGCATAATTACCAAATTAGTATTTTGTTCTAATTCTCTGAGTGTGGACTTTTCATCATATGTTAAATTTAAAAAGGTTGAATGATTCATCCCTTTCATTCTATTTGTTAAGTCCATCTCACAGGACTTAACAAAGGTGTCTACAATGGGATATATTGCCGGGACATAAGTACTAGGTTTTCTAAATTATGCCACTCTTTCATTCCCCTGCTCACCAAACATATGTCTCTCAATACTAAGTTTCGAGCAAAAAGTTTAAGATCAATCACAGTTTCATTTATTTTCAGTGAACTGACAGAATAAAACTTAACCTTTTGTTTAAAACATTCAAATGATTAGTATTAAGAAGCAGTGTAATTTGAGATAAATGGAATTTTTTATTGACTGATGAAAAGTTAAAGAAATGTATAGGAGATAAACCTTTATTTGTATTTAAGAATTCTTTGAATTTAAAGAGGAGACTGTGTAAGGGGATTACATATAATAGAGCTCCTCAGTCTACCAGGACTGGGACATTCTCTTGTCATCGCTGTAAAGCTTGCCCTTATATTACATCTGACAATAAGTTTGTTCATCCTCTTACCAAACGTGTTTATCAACCTAACTTATATGTGAATTGTAACAATACTAATGTCATTTATTTAGCTAAATGTGGATAATGTTGTTCTTTCTATGTGGGAAAGACTAACTGACAACTAAATGACAGAGTTTTGCAACATTTAAGAGACATTAGATTGGGAGCAAGACATAATGCGCTGGCACAACATATTGCTTTTAACACTGGCCATGTATTTTCATTCATGGTTTTTCAGGTAGTTAATATTAATGCTAGTGGTGGTGACATGATAAATAAAACAGAGAGCCTTGAATCTAATTGGATACCTGAATTTATGGCAGATAAAATAGCAGGTTTGAATTGTGTACTCCCTATCAAACCTGTTTTGAGGGGGAGGAGATTTTAAATTTAGTTTGGATTGGTCTAACAATTATATAAATATATAGATGTGTTTTATGATTTTATAGACCTGATGAAGGGCTTTTGCAAAAGCGCTTGCCCTTGGTGTTTTATTAAAAGGTTTATGCTTTTCAACATGGTGGTCTGCATGATTTTTCAAGCATTTTTTCAAATGTAGTGTGATACAGTCATTAATCGGTAACAGGAGGTGTTAATATGCTACTACTATAAGAATGGCAATTATAAGTTACATTTACATATTTACAATAGAAGGCATTCCATCTGTTATATGATAAGGATCTTTAGAGAGTTGTGTCTTATGTGTAAATGCAGGAATAAGATGGAGGAGCCTTGCTGTGAGGAGTAGATTATGTTTTGTATATAAAGTAGGTGCACTTGTGTGTGTCATTTAGGTGCACTATTAGTTCTTTACTAGAGTTTAAACACTTGATAAGTTGCCAGAGGTGTGAGAAGCAACAGTTTTACCAAAGGACTTTTCACCTACAAAAAGGCCAAAAGGGGACAAACTAAAGTTAGGGTGCAGCTCTCCAGGCATCTTTGAAGGTAAGGAAAGCACTTTGACATTTACTTAGCATCATTTATGATCTAGTGCCTAACTAAAAAAGGATCCTCATTGCCTATTCACACCATCCAGATTACATTTTTCTTCCTTTTTTCTCACAGTTTGGGCCTGTCTTATGCATAAGCCACCTAGGGTACCATGCTCGTAGGGGTGTACTTTCCCTGTTTATTTATTTATTTTTTTATATCAGTCTTTCTTGACTCTAAAAAATAAAGAAATATAACACCCTTAATGAAAGAAAATGAATGCATGGCACATCAGTTACTTTGGTTGGGGGCATGGGTCCTCCAGATGACATTCAAGTCTTGTTGCATGAAACTTCATTGTTGTAAGGTCACAGACTAGAGACCTTCCAATATTCAAATTAAGTGCAAAGCCACCTGAAAGAGTGTTTTTATAACAGGAAGTATGAATCTGTAATGCCTGGCTTTACTGACTGATTGTAATGGCATTTGGCAGAAATGAAAAAAAAAAGTTACAAGAGACGGAAGTCAAAATTAAGAGAGACAGTCAGTAATGTTCTGCAGAACTCTGAACAGGTGAGATGAGAGGAATGCCCCAGTGAGATAAGTTTTATTGTTTTTACAATGATGCTGCCAGTGATCAATATTTTTGACAATATTTCTGCCTTTGTAATTTGTGTGGAATGTGTGGTATGATAGGTTTTGCTATTATTTTTCAATGAAGCTGGCAGTGGTCAACCAGATATTTTTTGCAATATTTCTGACTTTGGGATTTGGGTGGAGCAACTTGGATTGTAATACGTTAATGCATGGCAACTTGTTTGCGTAGACAGTGCAGGTAAAATAATATTATATAGCATCAGATGTCATGTCTGTAACTTCTGAGTAAGGGTTGTTGGTTAGCTTGATGAAAGTAATTTACCCTCTTTCATTTTGCTGAGATTAAACAATCACTATCTGGCTTTGCAGCACTACTGTGCTTTTGTGAAAAGAAAGTGGACTACTTAACTATGCACCTGATGTGCATAGTTGTAACTGTAACTGTTGTGGTCATCTTCTGTGAAGGAAAATGACTAGCTACCTGCTGCTGTTTGCTTATTATTTTGGATTTGCAGGAATAAGGTTAATAGGTGAAGCAATGTGCAATATTTTAATGTGTAGCAACTGCTGTTTGGAGCAAACATGACCATCATCTTTTACCATAATTAGTCATTTGAATTATAAAATGAACTGGCTAAAACTGCTTAGTTGAGATTGTCTGGATGAAAGTTAACATCCTTCTTGATACTTGCTCAGTTTAGCAGTCACATCTCCCCAAAATAAAATAAAATAAAATAAAATAAAATAAAATACAAATAAAATAAATAAATGCATCACAGAATTCCCAGACTTTTAGAACATCTAGGGGCTGGTGGCCCTCACACACCAAGGTTGTATAATTGGCTTTGACACGGATATAGTAATTTTCTCTACTCTGAGCCTCACTTAGTCAAAAAACAGCCCTATTCATTGGTGTACACAGAGGGTTGTGGTACGTGTGTGTGTGTGTGTGTGTGTGTGTGTGTGTGTGTGTGTGTGTGTGTGTGTGTGTGTGTGTATGTGTGTGTGTGTGTGTAAGGAGAGCTGAGGATGATGTCATTATTTATTTAACATTCCTCCAAAACCTTAGAGGGTACTATATCTTGTGCTGGGCTAGGGACAGTGTGGTCATTATTTCTTTTAACTTCCTCATAAACCTCAGAGGAGTACACATAGCTTGTAAAGAAGCATTGTACCCTCTAGAAATAAAATGTTGGAAACATCATTGAATGTCATGTTGTCCTTCCCCAGGATTCAATAAAGCCTACACTGTGTACACTCAGAGTACACCATTCTGAGTGAACAGACAACTCCTCCTAATTTTAGTTTTTTTACTGATATTCTTGCAGCTTTAAATATTGACAGGGATTCATAAAGGTTACCACAAAGTGTAAACTTTGCATACACTTACTGTAATTTTTCTGAGACTAGAAAGCACAGCAAATGTGATAATAATGTTCTTAAATATATATCGGGTATACTTAGTGTAGGCTTTATTGAATCTGTCCCCTCAAATTACTGTTTATTGTAGTTGCTCATAATTATTGACATGAAAATGATGTACTCAGTGTTTAAAAAAGAAATAGGTCCATAGGAAGAGCATTATTTGGGGTCTTTGCCTTATTTTAATATTATAATTATTAGACAAAACTTCCAAGATGGGGAACCCATTGTCTTTTTGTAGTGATAAAAATTCCTTTTAATAAATGCATAATACTATTAGGTAATAATTTAGAAGCTTCAGAAATCATATCCACCAATCCTGAAGCTTTATTTTTTTAATCTTACAGTATCCTCAATGAATTTTTGCTATTTTTGTAGACTCCCAGCTTACTTAACTTCACAATCTGATTTTAGGGATAGTTAATCACAAAAAATGAGTCATATATGTTTTCAATTCCTATTAATGAAATGCCTTTCTGTAAACACGCTGGTTTCTTAGAATTAATTTTTAACATTTTTTTCCTTAATCTTCTTTATGTTCCAGCACCTAATTAATATTTAGATTCTCATAGCATTTATTAAAAGTCTGTAAATTGTCTTCTGTGCTTAATGTTTTCACACATAAGTTGAAGGTTGTCACACATTTAATCTACTTTTCTACTATGCCTAAGTGGGAAATTGTGTCAAAAGCTTTGGATAGGTTGAGGTATGCAGCGTGTACCATTCTGCCTTCGTCCATTGCTTTGGTAACCCTTTTAAAAAATCCACAATGTTGAGTAAGCATGACTTGCCCTTGATGAATACAGACTGAGATGGTTCCAGTGTTTGAAGACTCCCTGTGCCATGATTGAAGCTTGTCATACATTTAATTTGATTAGATTTATTAATGAATTTTTATCTATTAGCCAATCTATGCAACTCTTTGTGTGTTGTGGTATGCAAATGCAATTTATCTGTTTTCTAATGCCAGTTCTGTTTATGCATAAGAATATGTTGGTATTCCTTTGTCAATTTCTTAACAACCTTCATATTATTTTTATTTCCTTTTTGCAATTCAAGTTTCTCAGCATGCAACTTCTTTTGTAGATTTTGAATTTCTTCATCCAAATTTTTAAATTTTTGTATTATGACAACTTTTAATGTCTTGTAAACAAATAGACATTTAGATAGTGACATAATGTAATATCATTAACTGAGTTATTATTATTTAAGTCCATATATTGCTCAATTTCTTTCATTGGCCAATCATTAAAATCATATTGTGAAGTTGAATAGGGTGGGATTCTCCTAAAAAACAGGAAAAGTTCTTGAAGACACTTTAAGATTAAAACATATATTGCTATGATCCAGAAGGGGCAAGGAATAACAAGCACTTTATCCACTGCAGATTGAGTTCTAAACAGGTAAAACTACAGTTTATCTCATAACTGAATTATACATTCATAGGTTCATAGATAAGAACTAGACTAGCTGGCCTTGTAGGCCATTTTAGCCTATCCAGTTTCTCTTTTTCTGCTTGAAATAACATATCCCATTTGATTACAGATTGGCCTTGCCCATTTCATGGTTGATAATTATATATTACCCCTAATGAGAAGCCTGGGATCATACCATAGATAATTTGAGGGAATCCTTTTCGGGATAAATAATTTAGGCGGTCTTTGACCATTAGTAGAAAAGGGGGCAGTCCTGGGGTAAATTTTCTGTCTCCTATCTATAGATCTAAGCTGTGCTTGAAAATGGACAGGGATGAACTTTGTTTTATATGGATGGGGAGTCTGTTACACAGCAGCAGTATCCTCTGCAAGATATACCTGTTCCTCTAAACCTTTCAGTTGATGTTGCTGAAGAGGTTTAGATCTCTAGACTGAGTATTTCTGATGAATTTGACGGGCTGATGTACAGTAAATCCATCTGTAATGGGTTGAAGGATACCTTCTATGCCAGCCACTGGTCAACTCTAAGCAGTCTGTAGGATACTGAGTATATTGACAGAACTTTGAATCGGTCCATGTATTACATGTTGTTTAGGGCTTATATCCTTTTAGTAGGGCATTTCTATGGACATTCCAGTTGTTGCATGTGTCTGGACAAACACATGCCAAAGGGGGAATTATATTCAGTGAATGGCCTAAAGAGGGCTGAGTAAAGGAGGACAATGGCATCCCTAAATCTAGACACAGCCCCTTTATTTATAAGCTGTGCAGTATATTGAAGGACATTCTTACAACACTAGACACATGTTAGTCAAAAGTTAGGTCACTGTCCACATAACTTCCCAAATCTCAAACAACTGGGTCAATATTTCTCTGGGGTAGATAACTTCTCAAATGATACAATCATGTATTTTTGGCATTTAGTTTCAATCCATGATTTTTTTTGAGACAGTAATTTAATTGGGACAAATCATTCTGCAGGATGGCTATGTCATTTGGGGATTAAGTGACTGCTCCTAGACTAATGTCATCTGCAAACTTAGTCCACCAGAGCCCTTTGGTATTGGCTTAATCTTTAGAAAAGTAGATGTCAAACAGGAGAGGACCCAGCCCTGAGCCCTGGGTGACTCCACTGGTGACTGGTCTCTTTGTGGAGGTAACTTCCCCTATTTTGATTATCTGCATCCTATCTGTGAGCCAAGCTCACAATCCAGTGGGTGACAAAGGGGCTTATTCACAGCTCATATAGCTATTCTACTATGCCTGAGTGGGAAATTGTGTCAAAATCTTTGGCTAGGTTGAGGTTTGCAGTGTGTAGAATTTTGGCTTCACTCATTGCTTTGGTAATTTTTTCAAAAAATCTATAATATTTAGTAAGTATGGCCTGATCTTGATGAATACAGACTGAGATGGGTCCAGTGTTTGGAGGTTCCTTAAGTCCTGATTGACTAGGTCCATGATAAATGTTTCCATAGCTTTGCATATGAGGCTGGTCAAACTTATGGGTCTGTAATTGCCTAGGTCTGTGGAAGGTTTTCCCTTATACAAGGAAATGACTAGCTATTCTCCATTCACTTGGTACAAGACTTGTATGGTGGCTTAGACTGAACAGTGCTGTGAGGGGTGTGGCAAAATTGTGCTTCGTGCTATTTAACATGGATTCATGGAAATTGTCAGGACCCATCAATGCTGTATTTTTAGCTTTTGATAGCAATTTTAGGACTTGGTCTTGTGTGATAGCTGGAGGTGAGACAGTTTCAGGTATATTTTGAGGGACAGACAGAGGGGAGACAAGTGTAAAGTTAGAGCTAAATTTATCAGCCAGTGGGCTCTCTATCTTCAGCCTCATTGTATGTAACATTGTTCACAATCAGCTCAGTGGATTGTTGCATTGTGCTATTGAGATTACAAACATAACTAAAACATGTCTTGTGATTGTCTTTGGTTTGGATAGCTATATAAACCTCAGACTTGGCTTTGGTGGATTTTATTAAGCTCCTGAATCATTTATTTATTTCAGTAACAAGGACTCTAACATTCTGGGAATTACTCTTATTACTTTTGGTCAAAATTCTTTTAATTTTATTATAAAGCTTCTTGATTTTAATATTCCAGCATATGGGTTTGTTTCTGGGGTTTTCCCTGTACTTGTTCTTATAGGGTACAGCTGTATCTGTGCAGCTGTCCACATGCTGGTATAGTATGGTTGTGTACATTTCTATATATTTAGTTGAGTTAACTGGGTTTGGTAGGGTGAAATGGCTCTCTGGTTTCATTTTTCTTTGGAGGGAGGCTACTTTCTGGTCAGACATAATAAGTGATAAAGATATGTAAGGGATGGTACAAAATTCTCCCAAATTAGTAAGGACAAGATCTAACAGATGTTACCCCCCCCCCCAAGTGGGTACTCTAAGTGTTCCAGGGGATTTTTATTGACAAAGTCCTTGAATCTCTGTGTTTCTGCACTAGTGATGGTGTAGGTTTCCCAGTCTACAGTTAGATAGTTTAGATTGCCTAGGAAAATGGTATTGGGTTTAATACTGAGTGATTTTAATTCCTGTAGATAGGCATTATGGCTTTTGTGTGTCATAGAGGGAGTTCTATAGTTAGCTAATATATGGTTCTGGACCTTTTTGATTATATCGTTTAGATTTAAAATTTATTTCTGTTTTAAGTACCTTAACTGAAGAAGAAATGCTGGATTGTCTAGTTAACTTACATCTTTTTTTTATTTTTCATTGCACAATTAAAATACCCACCCAGTATTATACTCCCCTTGATTTTGTTTAGTAATAATTCAAAAATTCTCTTCTTATTGTTGTTCCAACTCATGGAAATCAGTACATATTCACTTTTGTATAATCCCCTCCATTAAGTCCTGAGACAATCTTTGGTAGTATCCCATTTGTATCCACATATACAGATAAAACTGTTGGCATGAATGGTTTTTTTTTCACTAAAATAGCTACTCCTCCTCTCTTCTCTTTGAATGATGGAGCTATCATAACAAGATAGTCTGTTATTCAAAAAAGTAACGTCCTTTTCTAAAAGATGTGTTTCTTGTAAACTTACATTAGTTTTGTCAAATTTTAGAAAGTCAAAAAAATTAATTTGTGTTACTGGCACTGCTAATGTCACTGACATTAAGTGAAGTTAATTTTATGGTTCATAGGTTTATACTAGGCTAACTGCACTTTTTGGCCATTTTAAGCCTAGCCAAGTATCCCAAATGAGAGTCAAATCCTGCACCTTATGTCTGTAAGACAAACACCTTAACCATTATGCCAACCTCCCAACCGCACTTTTTTTTTCAGTATTCATTCTTTCTTAGTGTTAACCTACCAGCAGTTACACAGTGAATGACCACATTTTAATAACTGGTAAGCTAACATATATTTCTCACACTACGTAGAGTAGCAAAGTAGATTTGTTGTATTTACATTTGAACAGCCTCACTAGTCTAATCTCTACTGCGAGGTAGCATACAAATGTATAACAATGATTGCTGTTAATTTTCAGTGATTGCGTGTATACATATTTGATTACATAAGTGGATTTTGTCATTGCTAGAGCGAGTTTACTATATGCATTGCTGAATTGTTTTACTGTGATAGTATTGTTGCTATGAGCTACTAATTATTCTCGGTTTCTGCTGCTATCCACTGGTAATTCTCTACAGCATTATGCCCTTGTATTTCTGTCCTCCATCTTTGCCATTCTCCCTTTTTCTACTTTCTGACTATCCTCTGCTTAAATCCTTACCTTACCATCTTCTCTTTCTAGCTGTTTCCCTTCACCCTGATTTACATCTTACTCTTTTGCATTATATTAGTCACTTATCCTCTCTCCTCTGTCATTTTTCTATTTTCAGGTCTCCTGCTATTCATTATGGCTGAACCTGTTTACCAATCTCTACACGCTAAAAATCCCTATCCCACAATGAACGCTCTGGCAGCAGATAAAACCGACAACAGCTAAAAGTTAATTTTGTTTGTCCTTTTTGCCTTATTAGTATAGTGCTGTACTTTAACTAACTGGTGACCTGGTTACAGCTGTTGTACATCACTGTGTATCTATCCTCTCCCCCGTTTTCTACCAACAATACGTTTTTGATCTCTCCCCTTTTACCTGTGTCCCTTCTATATCCCAGTTCTTCAAATGGACTTGTGGTGTAGCCCTCTTAGACACTACCAGGCAAACCACTACACTCCGTACCCTTCCTAACCCATCAAGACCTACTCCAGTGCTCCAGCAGTTCCTGGGTTGCATTTACAACCCCACAGACCTTGCAACATCTAAGGCCATTATTCTCTCTGTGAAAGGAGACAGCACATTACTCACCTACCTGATTGTTGTGGCATAAATGTAAAGTGCAATGGCTGTATTGCCTATCGGCCACTGACCTTGTCAAGGTACTGTTCTCTGTCAGTCTCGCTGATTGTTTTTCTTTCACTCATGGATTCCCTGTCATTGGTGCACCTATCTATCCAAAATTCCTCCCATTCCACTACCCTACCCAATTAGCCTGAACCCCTCCTACTCCTTCCATTTCCCACCTAATCAGAATTAATGCCACCCACAATATGTCTCAAACTACAACATACTTCTTCAGCCTGCTAATAATCACTACACTCCTTTCAACCCTATCCTATCTTACTTACCTCCCTACCCCCTCCCACACTTTACCTTTACATTATACATCAAACGTCCAACATGCTATCTAACCCTCCTTCTCCTCTATAGCCCACAAGCTCTACTCTTCAAACACAATCCTCCTCTTTAAATACACAGTGCTACCCAACTTACCCTGTCCTTTTCTCCCCCCTCTCCATATCCAACTAAATGCACCATACATTACCAACCAAACTCACCCTCCATAACATTCTGTATTAGACTCATACTGAATAGAATGTTCCTCTCTTTCTCTCTCTCCAGTGACATCCACCCCAACCCTGGACCCACCAACACCCCACCCAACTCCCATCTCCATATACCACATTTCCCCACCCCAAGACCTTTCATTTTATTACAATCAATGCCCAAAGCTTCAGAAATAAAATTCCCAACCTCAGTGCTTGGTTGTTCCACAACCAACCCGACATTGTTGCCATGACAAAGACCTGGCTTAAACCAAATATAAAAGACAATTAAATTCTCCCACCAGGTTACCAAATGTTACACTCTGATAGACCCCAAAAAAATGTGGTGGAGTAGCAATACTCTACTCCTCCTCCTACACAGTTACTCCTTACACCAAACCCATTCCTAAGTTTGCCAATTCTGAATTATCTATAGCCCTCCTAAAACGTATCAAACATAAATCCATATGCATAGCTGCCCTCTATATTCCCCCAGGCAACAACATCCCAATACTTGAAGATATACTCTCCTGGTTTTCCACTAACATCAAAAACAAAACATTCATTCTTGGCGACGTAAACATAAACTGGGACAAATTTAACCCTGAATCCCTTCTCTAAATATCAGCCTCTACAACTACACCCAGCTAATAAACTCTCCTACCAGGCCAAATAAAGATAGACCCACTGGTACCATCATTGAGTGGATCTTAGTGTCTCATCCAAACATTATCTCAAATAATGGAATCCTTTCTGACTCTCTCAGTGACCACTTGCCTGTATTTGCTGACCGGCATTCCACTCCTCCTCAAAAACAATACCACTATATACAATCTCAGAACCTCTCTAATTTCAACCCACAAATATTCATAGATTGCCTAAAAGTAACAGAATGGTCACCCTTAAAAACTCTGCCACTTGATAATGCTGTTGATTACTTTAATAGAACCTTCCTGAACCTTCTCAACAATCTCACTCCACTAAAGACTAAAAGAGTCAAAGCTTCAGTCTCCCCCTGGCTAACGAAAGAAACCAAACAAATCATGCACCTAAGAAGTAAGAAGTGGAAACTATACCAGAAAAATAAATTACCTTCTGTCCTAACAGAAGTTAAACAACTCCGTAACACTGTATAAAGCAAATAATCAGGGATCGTAAATAATACTATAGTAAGCTTCAATCTGAACACTAATCCAACCCTTGAAAATTCTGGAACACTGTCTCCTCACTAATCCATCCTGGTAACAAGGACCCAAACCCAAATTATACTGATCAAGAAACAGCATCTCTCTTTAACACCTTCTTCATAGAATACATAGCTAAACTCACTATCAGCTTCTCTCACTACTCTCCAACTTCTCCCCCCTGGGCAATCCCCGTATGTCTCCCCCCATCTGACTGCTCCTACCCCTACTTTTACCCTCTCTCCTGTTTCTGAAAACAAAATAAAAAAACTCATCCTTCAACTTAAACCATGCTCCTCTGCCCCAGATAACTTACCCGCATCTTTCCTAAACTGTCTGCGGACAGCATTGCCTATTCCATCTCTTATCATAATAAACAGATCCATCCAAGAATCATATGTCCCCTCATTCTGGAGGTATGCTTTCATCATTCCACTCCATAAATGTGGGGAAAAAACACTGACACTTCTAATTTTTGGCCCATAGCCATCCTTTCCACACTATCAAAAATCATGGAGAAATGTATTCAGTCCCAAATGATGTCTTATCTGACCCAAAACAACCTACTAAGCCCTACACAAGATGGTTTCCATCCCAATCATAGTACCATCACTGTCCTCCTCTCCTTCTTAGACTCTATTAACTTTGCACACAACTCTGGCAAAATTCTTTCTACCCTGTTCCTAGACCTCTCCAAAGCATTTGATACTGTATCCCACCCTATTCTCTTATCTCAACTCTCCTCTCTCAACCTCTCCCCTCCCACTGTTGTCTGGTTCACTAGCTACCTCTCTGAAAGACAACAAGCTGTTAAATGGAAAAACTCAATGTCTTCCTTTCTACACACCCCTACTGGTATTGCCTAGGGTTCTGTCCTCAGCCCCCTTCTCTTTAACATTTTCATTAATAACTTCCATCAGTCTATCTCTGATTCCACATTAATCCGATATGCTGACGATTCAACTATCATTTGTTCAGCAGACACCCCCTATGATCTTCTCCTCAAAACTCAGTTAGCTTTCTCCATTACTGAATCATGGATGCACAGAAACCTCCTCACCTTAAATGCCATTAAAACAAAGCTAATGATCTTCTCCCCATCCCAAAGCACTAGTAGAGACAAAAACTCCTTTACTTTAACTGCTGCAAATAACATCCCTATAGAAATAGTATCATATACCAAACTGTTAGGTGTCGTAATTGATGAAAATCTAAAATTTGACACCCATATCCAATCTAACATCATAAAAAAAAAAAATCACCAAAAACTAGGTCTCCTGTATGGACACAGTTGTTATCTTACCCCCTCCACCAGACAAACTCTAACCTCTACTTACTTTCTACCCTCTCTTATGTATGGTGCTCCCCTGTTCACTAATCTTCAGCTTGGCTTACAAGCCAAGCTGGAAATCTGTTCCCATAAAATCTCCAAATTCGCCACCAACTCTAGAAACTCATCTCATCAATGTCTCTCTCTCTCTACTTCCTGCAATGGCTTGACCTTTCTAACGACCTCAAATTCCTCAAACTTACCACTGCTCACAAGCTCATATTCAAACTTTCTAGTCATCCCCCTCTGTCCACCTCCTTAACCTCTTACATTCCCAACCACCCACTTAGATCAGAAAACCATAATCTTCTAAAAATATGTAAACCTCTTCGACCCCCAGGTTACCTACTACTATCCTACTCCATAGCTAAACTATGAACTCACTTCCTGCCTCCCTTCAAAATATTCAAAGCCACTCAAACTTCAGATCACTTCTCCAATCACATCTCTTTTCAAAGTGGGATTGTTCCTGTTCCTCTCCCACATAACTCCTCAATACCTTCACTCAACCTCTAACCATCTACTAAGTTGCTCTTTTACTTTCTGCATCGACTTCCTCTCTTACTCTCTTTCACTTTGCAACTCCTCCTTGAACCCACCCCTTTCTCACCTTTTCTCTCCCTCTTCAGAATTCTAATCTCTGAAAAAAAAAAAGTTTTCTCTGTACATAATCTCTGTACACAAACGTATAGTGTTTATACTTTGTAAATATTAATTAGACTGTATGATTTACATGTTTTCTTTTTTAACTAATGGTTTACATTTGTTGTATGTCACCAATGATTATAACTTTTGTATAATTGTCAATGTCTGTGGAGCTTTTCTCCCGAGGCCTCCACTGAAAATGGGCTCTACCAGACCCAGTGGACTACCCTGGTCATCAAACTGAAATAAAATAAATAAATAAATAAATGTTTACTGTCAAAATTTTGGAGGTCATTCAGTTGAACTGGGATAGTCGAAAGGCTGTTTTCCAGTTCACAGAAGGCCGGACCGAAAATGGTCGGCACTGCAACAATGAATGCTAGTGTACATTCACTGTTGTGAGGTCAACGTTCTGCTTGGAGATCGCAGTACAGTGAGGATTTGGAAATGTACCCATCTACTCACTGTAGTGCAATCTCAGACTTTGTATATATAATGAGCAGGGGATGTGGGTGGTACAGCACCCCACCTGGGGGGTCCAGGGGGGCTTGCCCCCTGCAAAATATTAGTTGTACATAGCTGGTTGGCAGGGTACATTAGGTAATGTCAAGTATGTTGAATTAATGATATGTCAACATTACCAGTTTTATTCATTTACTTGAATGATGTTTTTATTTTCATTTTTATTGAACGTAAATGCTGTCGACTCTGAAACGTTGACACATAGTTTGTGTTCTCAGTTTTGAGCATCAGTGTTTTGAATTGGATCACACTGCAGTAGGGATCAGGAAAATTATCCTTTTCCTCACTGTAGTGCAATCTTGGTGTTAGAATGTATAATTAGCGGGGGGTGTGGGGGGTTCAGGGGGTTTGCCCCCCTGCAAAACAGTAGAAATATGTATGCATTTTAGACGGTGTATTTTTCAGATGGTGAGGGGTCCAGTCACTGTTGAATGTCAGTTCTTGCCTTCTGAATGAATCAACATTCTGAGCAGTCTGCATCTTTATATCAGTTTTTCATTTTAAATTGTTTGCAACTCCTTACAAGTTATAGAAATAAAAAGTCTGTCACTACTCTCTCATATTATTGTACCTGCTCAAATTATTTCTTGATTTTTAACTATAATATTTATATGTTTATTAAAATGCTTCTACGCTTCATTTTTTCCCCTACCTTATTTAGACACCAATTTTCTATTTAATTTTTAGGATACAACTAAATTTGTATTGTCCTGTTTACACTTCATCAAGTTCTGTATACCTGAGAAGTATTGAATTCTTTGAAGGTTTCTCCTCCATTCCTTTCCACATTGTTTTTTCTTTCATTGCTCTGCCTCACACTAAAAACTACCCAAGGACTGCATCCCTTCTGGGGATATGATTTTTCATTTCCATTGGCTATTCGAGTTATCAAAAACTATTAATGAACTATTTCCTAGAGTTAAGCTTATACGGTCGGATTCATTCTGCTTCCATGTGCCTACTGTGTCACCTTCAGCAAGTCACTTTACCAGGCAGTGCTCCAAGTTCACCCTTGAAAAATGACACTTGTGCCTAGAGGCTTACCTGATTAACAAAAAAATATACACAATATAAATAAGTAAATACATAAGTACTCATGTTTCTCTTGAAAGCTGTCTCACTTGTTGGAGAAATGTGGCTTCCTTGCAGAGAAAATAGTTAGCAGGCACCTGTGCATACTGAGATGTAAAGCTGACTTATATTATCCAAACCTGTGCATTGGAATATTACTGACTTCACCATCACAAGTCAACAAAATTGCATGCCTAAAGGCTTTTCTATGACACATGCTATAGAAAATGAATATTAAAGGTACACTGTGTTATAAAATTCCACTAGTAATCTAAGTGCTTTAACTTACATATTAGCAAACAGAATCAGATAGGGTCTTATAGTATGCATTCGTATTTTGTTCTCCTTCTCTGGATTTATATGTGAGTTAAATTTTTATGCTACTATAGAATGTCACTACAATTTCTGAAGCACACTGCATGAAGAATTACTTCAGCAGAAAAAAAAAACAAGTATCATCAAACTATGTTTGGATTTTTGGGCCAAAATGTTCCTTTTGCAACAATAGAAAGAAACCATTACATCACTTTATTTTCAAAATGGAAACACAGTCACGTGTCATTTCCAAAACAGGAGACTCAGAAATTTGTGCAATGAATGTCTAGCAATACTAATCTTAGAATGCTTTGAACGATTAAAAAAAGGTGAAAGCTTCCTTTGAGAAAAGTTACGATGCAAAAATACATGATAGTTTGTTAAATAAATTATATGGAGTGCCAGTACAAAGTTTTATTCTGGAAAGCAATTAAAATCAGATGAGAAGTCAATTCAGCTGGTCTGTTCCATGTATCAGGTTAGTAAATACTGCTGAGGGATGCAGATGTACTAGGTGAACTGAACTTATACACACACATCTGTTATAACATATAGCTAATTTTATTAGCCAAACTATTGATGCTATCTTTTGGAGAAGATGTTGTGTAAAGCAATACACTTGAAGAAATTTTTGGTACCTTTATTCTAGATACTCTGTGCATTATTAACCCTGTAGCTTTATATATATATATATATATATATATATATATATATATATATATGTAGGCCTAGTGGCATTCTGCGTCACATTGCTATGCACCTTTTGTATGCCTATGAAAGAGCTTCTGACTCTGTGTTCTTAGCCATGTATCAACTAGTGGAAGGAGAAGCCTCATTGGCTGCTTTTTACTGCAGCTTTTATTTAGTTTGCACAACAAAATGCATATCATGGTTATGTTCTACTGATAAGGAAACTGACTTTTTAATATTCAGTAAGATAGATTTGCATGGAAAATACTAGTGATCACGATAATTGTCATTTACCGAGTAGATTAATTTCACAAATAAGGTGATAAATGGGTACCTTAAGTTATTTCAACATACAACCAATTTTCTGCAACTCATAAAATGCACAATACTTTGACCCAGAAGATTGTTGTGAATTCTGAGTTACAGCTAAGCCTGACATAGATACAATGAATTCAGATTTGTTTTTCGAAACAGCAGGAAGGATTATGTATGCCCAAGATGAAATGCTTTTATTGTAGCAAAGTAGACTTTTATGGAATGCTAAGACAAGCAAAGGTTTGATGTTCTGCATTGCCTTTTTTCTTAGAAAAAGTCATGACACAGAAGCATCATATTTAGCTTAAAGCAAAAGTAGCAAAATCCTCCTAATTCCTTTTATAAAACTGTATGTACCAATTATAAAGGGGGTCAAAAACTGTATGTACCAATTATAAAGGGGGTCAAAAACTGTATGTACCAATTATAAAGGGGTCAAAACTGTATGTACCAATTATAAAGGGGGTCAAAAACTGTATGTACCAATTATAAAGGGGGTCAAAAACTGTATGTACCAATTATAAAGGGGGTCAAAAACTGTATGTACCAATTATAAAGGGGGTCAAAAACTGTATGTACCAATTATAAAGGGGGTCAAAAACGGTATGTACCAATTATAAAGGGGGTCAAAAACTGTATGTACCAATTATAAAGGGGGTCAAAAACTGTATGTACCAATTATAAAGGGGGTCAAAAACTGTATGTACCAATTATAAAGGGGGTCAAAAACTGTATGTACCACATGTAAAGGGGCTCAAAAGAACTGATTACAAATGGGATTGACATAAGGTTTCTGACTTCCCAGGCCACTTTGTGATGTAGAAATATCTCTGGCCTATCACTGGCCTGCCAAAAGCTGAGTGCCAGAAAGATAAAATCAAATAGTTTTATCTAACAAATGTCAGAAAACATTAAATTCAGTGCCAAAATCTGAAAGGCGAGCTGGTATCTGCAGTCCCTTATCTGGTGGTTCAAAATGTCCTTGATATCTCTTTCATCACGCTATCATCTTGTCCATCTCTGTATGTTTATATGTTTGACTTGTATTTGTTCTGGCTTCTTTCATACAAAGAGACAACTATACTCTTTATTTCATTAATGTTTATTAGCTGGCACATTTCATTTAATTCAGCACTTACTGATGTAATTGTGCTTTAAACAGATAGGCAGTGTTACTCAGAACTTTATCGCATTCCTGATAACAAGAACTAATAAAACTTGTAACCAGGTATAGCATCTAGTACTGGGATGATGTGTTGCAGACTCACCATGTTTATTTGTTAAAATCTTTTTAATGTTTTATTGCTTTATTAATTAAAACAGATACATTAAATTCATTCTCAGAACTCCCACTACATGCATTTTTTTATTGTGCATGTGCATGTTCTATCAGTAGCAGAAAAGTAGAACTGCAAGCTTTAAAGCTAGGTGGAAACAGAAACATTTTTTGATACTTTGAAATACAGTTTATCAATATGTGTTTTAAAGGGGACGTAAAACATTTAGAAGTCAGGAAAAGCTGCACAAGGAGCTAGATCACGATGGGAAAAAACTGTGTTGTAGCAACATCATCAGTGCAATGTCATTGAATTTGAGCTTATTCATTTGTCTCAGTGACTGACATAGAAACTGCAATTTTCAGTCAGGGAGCATTAGAATAGTTCTATATAATACATGACAGAGTTTTAGTTATTTGTCAGTTGCTAAGGAGCTGTGAATATTAGACAGACTTGAGATTTATTATGCTGTGTCTGATCACACCTTGAAGTGAAAGTGACAGTAGAAGGACCTAAAGGACTTAATATACCAATAACCCCTGGCTGGGTAATGCTGAATTTTCCCATGGTTGGCATGGTTTGTGTAGAACAGTGTGTGTATGTGTGTGTGTGTGTGTGTGTGTGTGTGTGTGTGTGTGTGTGTGTGTGTGTGTGTGTGTGTGTGTGTGTCTTATATACCTTTAAGAAGCATTTCAAGGATATCATGTGCATATAGCAAGCATGTGCTGGTTTCAGTGCCATTTCTGGAGTGCAGCCGGAGAGTGAGCATGTACAAGCATGATGTCTAGTTTGTTTATAAGTTTATCTCAGTTAAAGTTAATAAGCCTCAGTCCTGATGTGTTTGTACATAATAAAGCTGCTTGAACAGAACCCACAAATGCTCAACTGTTTTATCCTGATGGGACAAGCGATATGGTGTCAAAACTGGGATTCCAGAGACTGCTTTTCAGAGCTATGAGGTGCAGAGTTAACAGGGAATGTAAACTAAGTGAACCGAGCACAAAACAGGGCCAGAAACAAACCAAAGCTAATAAAAACTTGCACAAAGGATTTATTTTATAAAAAAGATAAAACAGAGCATTACAAGGGGACAAACTGCATTATTAAACAAGCAGGAGGCACAAAAAGTTTATCAATTAAACAAAATGTTTAAAATTAAGGTATTTGATAAAAAGATTATCAGAAATGCACATAAAGGGTTCAGAATTACTTTGGAATTGCAAAACGAGCATGTTTAAAGTAAAATGGGAATGTTTAGAGTAAAATAAGCACAATAAAAGTATAATGGGCATGAAAAAAGATTAAATGAGCAAAATTAATATAATAAGGGCAAAAAGGGTACATTAAGCATGAATAAAGCAAAGCAACTGCATGTTTTTTTGGCAAACTGCTGTGTTTTGGCATAAGTTACTGTTTTGCATTGACTGAAGCTATCAAGGGCATAACTAGAGTTGTTTGATGAATCTCAAAATGTGTAAAACTGCTTACAGTGTGTGCTTATTACTGTGCATTTATTCTAAAAAGTTTCTGTGTGTGTAAAGTGCAACTATTTCATAAAGTGCAGTCCAAATATAGCCATTTCGAACAGTTTCTTGTGCTGGGTGTGTCTATTTGTAAAGTGCCTCCAGAACAGAGTGTTCTTTGCACTGTAAACAGTTATTTAACAAAGTACAGCCATTTTGGAAAAGTTTCAGTGTGCTTTGTACTGTTTATTCACAAAGTGCAATTACTTCAAAATGTTTTACTCTGAGCTTCGTCTGCCCAGTTTATTCACTCAGTGCAGTTATTTTGAAATATTTCTTACACAAATAAAAGGTGATTTCTTACAATACAATAATCTCAAGCACATTCTTGTGCCTGAGAGACTTATTTTACAAAATTCAGTTATTCAGAGACTTGTGCTGTTGGGCATAGTTACAAATACTGGCATCAATTTCTGGCATATGTGCAAGTGTGAATATGCAGTTAAAAGTGGACTTGGGTTGCACTGTGTTTTACTGTAATTTGTTGGCATGGCAGACGGATTTCAAAAAACATTACCACTTGTATTTGATAAGAATATTGCAGAGAACTAGAGAATATTTGAGCAAGAGTACAATATTTTTATACAAGCAACATATTTTGACAAAGATGCATGCATGAGGGCATCCATTTTGTTAAACCTAACTGGGTCAGAGGCCATTGAAAGAGAGTGTCCATTTGTATGCACCAGCAGTATATGAAGGAGAAGGTGAAAAATGTCATATTGTTGTACAGGCTGAATCAAGGGAAGACCCCAAGTGTTTGAAATGCAAATTCAGGGAAAATAGTAACCCCCCCAGACAGATGTTACATTAGAGATGCATCTGTTTTGCACAAGAAATTAAAAGCAAGGAGAAACTTTTGCAGCTTATATTACTGACCGGAGAAACAGAGCTAAAACTTGTAGGTATGGTGACTCAAAAGATGAGTTAATAAAGAACAGGCTTGTGTGTGGTATAAATAGTGCTGCAGTGAAAAAGATTTTGCTTTGTCACAGTGATTTAATTCTGAGCAAAGCCTTTAAAATTTGTCAAATCCATGAAGTTACAAAAAGGCACACAAGTGTGCTTGCAAGTGGTAAGAGCATGGCTTCATGCTCTAGTGCAAATGTAGACAGCATACAACATGTGGCTAGTAGAAGCAGGCCTAAGCACATGGCAACTATAACCCCTGCGAGTGTGGCAGGTAAACCCCATAGTTTTCCAGCAAGTTCTAAGAAAAGGGCATGCTCAGTGCAGTATAAGGGTGAGTCAGCAAAATCCAATCAAGCTTTATTGTTAGCTGTCTCAATCGTGGTGCCAGTCATGAGCCTAAAATAGAAAGATGCTTAGCATTTGGTCAACAATGCCACAAGTGTAAAAAATAGAACCACTTTCAAACGTTTTGCAAATCAAGTAAACCTCACACAGTTATAAAGAAAGGATACTTAAAAAAGTAAGTTGATCATATAGAGAGCTGCAATTCTACTTTCTATGCAGATGGTGTGTCAGTGATTGGTGAAAAGATTGATGCAGTAAACTTTTTGGCAAAGGATGAGGTGTTTTGTACTGTCCAGATCAATGGTAAAACCTCTGCGTTCAAAGTAGACACTGGTTCAAAGTGTAATGTTATGTCAGCAGACACTTTTGCTAAGGTGAGAGCTGGTGAGCAACTTAATGTGGCCAGTTGTGCAAAACTTGTGGCTTATGGAGATGAAGAAATTCAAACTGAAGGCTCAGTAGTGCTTTCATGTTATTTGCCTAGGAACTGCTACAGCTTACTATTCTATGTAGTCTGAAGACCTGTGCAGTCATTAGTGGGTCTCAGACACAGTTTGAGAATGAATCTGCTTTTCTTACCAAAGAAGTTCATCATATAAGCACATATCCTAGTTCCAATTTTACAGAAGCTATTTTGGCAGAGTATGCTGATTGTTTTGATGACAAGTTTGGCAAACTTCCAGTTAGTATTCTATGAAGTTAGACCCAGAGGTCAGACCAGTGGTCAGACTGGCAAGAAACGTTCTGATAACTATTCAGAATAAGGTCAAAGCTCAGTTGGATAAAATGGTGCAGCAAGGTGTAATTTGTCCGGTCACAGAACCAACTGAATGGGTGTTATCCATGGTAACAGCCCACAAAAACGGCTCAGATGAAATCAGAATATGTATTGACCCAAGAGATTTGAAAAAAGCATTAAAGAGACCGCATCATCCTATGCACACAGTTGAGGAAGTTGCAGTCCTGATACTCAGTACTACTGCTTTTTCTGTTTTGGATGCAAAAAGTTAATTTTGGCAAGTGATGCTTGATCACAAATCTTCACTACTGACTACTTTCAGTACCCCATTTGAAAGATATAGATTTCTCAGGATGACATTTGGGATAAATTCTGCAAGTGAAGTCTTTCAGCATGCAATAGAGCAAAATTTTCAAGTTATCCTTGTGCCAAAATAGTAGATAATTTATTGGTGGGAGGCAATGGTGAATCAGAGCATGACAGAAACCTAAAGAGTGTTCTAGGCAGACTGTGTGAAGTGAACTTAAAGCTCAGTCCTCTGAAGTACAAATTTAGACTACCAGAAGGTATATATGTAGGTCATTTATTTACTAGCACTGGCTTGCGACCAGACCCGTCCAAGCAAGCAGACATTCTTAAGATGCCAGGATCAGGTAATGTTCAAGCTCTACAATGTTTTCTTGGTATGGTTAACTATCTAGGCAAGTTTATACCAGCCTTCAGTGAGTTGACAGTGCCTTTGAGAGAGCTAATGTGCAAAAATTCTTCATTATTTAACTCATTCGTTATTTTTTCATTATTTAACTTTATTATTTAACTTTTTCTTTATTAACTCCATATCTGAACTCATCAAAACCTTTCCCAACAATAATCAGTCCTCTCAGTCTAGTTCCTCCTCCATGCCCCTCCACTCATACTGTCCCTAAATCCACCCCCATTTTCGACCTTATGCCCCCGACAACATGCCTTCAAACTTTCTCAAGCCTGCTGCTGATAGGATTGCATATCCCATTAGCATCTTAATCAACAGATCTATTCAGGAATCCTATGTAATCAAACTCTGGTGTAAGGCCTACATCCTACCTCTCCATAAAGGTGGCAAAAACACCAATATCTCTAACTTCCATCCCATAGCTATCCTCTCCCCAATCTCTAAGATCCTGGAAAAATACATTCATCTCCATCTTATGCCCTTCTTAACTCAAAAACATCTCCTGATCCCTACCCAACATGGATTCCAACCAGGGAACAGTACTACAATAGCTCTCCTTTTTTTCCTTGACACTGTCAATTATGCCCGAGACTCCAGGAAAGTAGTATCCACAGTTGTCTTGGATCTTTCCAAGACATTCCATACTGTTTCCCACACCCACCTTCTGAGCCATCTTTCAAACCTCAGTCTTTCTCAAAACACCCTATCCTGGTTCTCAAGCTACTTGACTGATAGGTCACAGTCACAGGATGTGAAATGGAGAAAAGGCATCTCTTCTTTTCACCATACTCTCACAGGTGTGCCTCAGGGATCCATACTTGGTCCTATGCTGTTTAATATCTTTTATCAACACCTTTCACTCTACCATTCCCAATGCCACAGTAATTCAGTATGCAGATGACTCAACATTAGTCTGCTCTGCCACAAATCTCCCCGAACTGCTAACAAAAACTCAGACCGCCTTTCCATCCACCAAAGCCTGGATGCTTCAAACCATCTTTCTCTAAATGCCAGTAAATCCAAATTATTAATATTTCCACCAACAAAATCCTTCCCTTTTGATAAAACCTCTTTCCAAGTACTAAGCCAAAACAACACTCCTATCAAAGTCGCTCCCCATGCTAAACTACTAGTTATTATAGATGAGCAACTAAAATTTGAAAACCATATCCTTCAAAACATAAAGAAAACCTACCAAAAGCATGGTATGCTTTACAAGAACAATCACTTCCTTTCACCGCACACTAGACATACTCTCGCCTCAACTTAGCTCCTTCCCTCCCTAATGTATGGTGCTCCACTACTAACTACCCTGTCAACCTCCTTCACTTCCAAGTTAGAAACCTGTTACAACAAAATATCCAAATTCTCCACCAACTGTAAATACTCCTCCCATCACTGTGAAGCCCTCCACTATCTAAACTGGCTAAAACTTCCAAACTACCTAGATTACCTCCTACTAATCACAGCTCATAGACTACTCTTCAACCCTACTAAATGCCCTTCTCTTTCCGACAGCATTCCCCCTTACCTACCAAATAGAACATTCAGATCTGAAAATCAAAACCTAATTAGTGTTCATAAACCTAACCACTCACCTGGACAACTACTCCTCTCTTTTTCCTTAGCCAAAAAATGGAATTCTCTTCCCTCTACTCTAAGGACAATGCAGAACCTGGAAAGCTTTAAAACATACCTCCATTCCTACCTTTTCTTTAAATGGAAATGTACATGTATCCTTCCAACCTAACCACATCACTTACTCTCTTGCTCCTCCATGCTAGCTCAGTAACATCTTCTATTACCAATCCATACTCCATTTATCAACACTATTATTGCTTATTACCTAGGAATTTATATTGTCTGTCTACTGATATCAATCTAAATGCAACCATATCGTTGTCTTGGAATGTTATGGTGTGTTTCATTATGTTATTACTAAGTTGTTTGCAATATTATTATTGTTGTTACACCATGATATTTTTGATTGAGGTTCTTTTGTTACTATTATGTAAACATTCTTCTTTTGTATTTGCGTTTTGTATTGTGGAGCTTTTCTCCCTGGGCCTCCACTGAAAATGCACTTTCTGGTTCCAGCGGACTTCCCCAGGCATCAAACTGAAAATAAATAAATAAATAAATAAAAATGTTACATGGTCTTGGTTGGAACAGTGCCAGAGAGCATTTGAAAGCCTTAAGCAGAAAATTGCCACCCCACCCACATTAAGATACTATGATGTCAATAAACCAGTAACTCTTTCCTGTGATGCTTCAAAATTTGGTCTTGGTGCAGTTAGTCTTTGGTGCAGTTAGTCTTCAAGAAGGCAGACCAGTAGACTATGCATCCAGATCTCTTACCCATACTGAAATGCAATATGCTCAAACTGAGAAAGAACTTTTGGCAATAGTATTTGCATGTTCAAAGTTTCATGGTAATATCTATGGTCAAGCTATTCAAACTGAAATTGATCAATAACCTCTAGTCACTAGCTCCAGTGAGATTCAAAGAATGATGCTCAAATTGCAAAAGTGCAACTTCAAAATGGTCTATACAAAAGGCAAACTTCCTTATCTGCCTGATACCTTTTACAGATCACCCAGAAATACAGTGGAACAGATTCATGCAGAGAATATTGACTTTGATGTCATGGAAGTGCATAATTATCCTACCACGAGTCTTGATGAGCTGAGAGATCATACAAAGACTGAACCAATTTTCCAAAAGCTAAACCACTACATTAATGGTGGATGGCCATCAAAACAATCTAGTGTACCACCTGAAGTGCAACTTATTTTCCTTACAGAGATGAGATGTTGAAAGAAGATGGCATTATTTTCAAAGGTCCTAAAATTGTTGTTTCTGCTTCCTTACAACATGAATATATCCAGATTTTGTATTATGGTCACCCAGGTTCCGAATCTACCAAAAAAAGGGTGAAAGGACTAGTATTTTGGCCTTCTCTAATAAAATACATTGATAAAGTACTTTCTTCTTGTTCAGTATGCAATAGTAATAAACCACATTAGCAAAAATAACCACTTGCGCTAAGTTAAGCTCCTGAACTACCTTGGTCAACAGTAACCACTGATATATTCGGGTGGAACAATCAGCATTACTTAGTGTTGGTAGACTCTTATTCGAACTGGTATGAGATTGATTTACTACCTAATCTAATGTCCACTGCTTTCATCACCAAGTTGAAAGGTCATTTCTCAGTCCATGGTAGTCCACACAAAGTTATTTCTGACAATGGTACCCAATTTACCAATCAGTTGTTTCAGAAATTTGCAAAAGTATGGACCTTTGTACGTGTTCCTAGTAGTCCAGAATACCTACAGTCAAATCGTGCAGCACAGAGTGCAAAGCAATTACTAGAGAAGTCAAGGTGTGATAATACTGATGTCTTTTTGAATTTACTCAATCTCAGAAACATACCCCGTGATGATATACTTGGCTCGCCTGCTCAGAGACTTCAATCTAGGCAAACCAGAACAACATTGCCTATCAGCTCCAGTTTGTTAAGGCCTAAAGCAAAGAACAACAGAACAATCAGAGCCCAACTATACAGAAGTCCAGCTATGATAAATGGAGCAGATTTCTTTGTTCATTAAAGAATGAGAGACAGTGCGAATACAAATGGTGAAAGGTTTCGACTGGATTGGTTAAATGACAAGTATATGTGCTAAACTGAGATCCTACTTCATAGAATCTGAGGGTGTGGAGTACAGAAGAAACAATAAACATCTTCTTCTTGTATCAGAATCAATATTGCAGCATTGTTCCTGTGATACAGACTCTAGATCTCAAAGCAATCCAGACAATGTTCCTGTTGAAAAACTTGTCATAACTTCTACTTCCTTTCCTGATGATGTTCCTGATGTCCCCAAAGTTGAACATTCAGCAGAGGCAATCCCAGTTGCTAGACCTAATTCTAATGTTTATGTCACATAATTTGGTCATATTTCCAGACCTAGTGTGAAATACACAGCAACCTGGACATAATTGTCTGTATGCATTTAATTCTGTATAACTGCATGTCAAAGAATTATTTGTATCAACTGCATGTCAATTAATGTTGTCAATAATGCATGGCTTATTTCTCAGAGAGGGAGGATGTAGTATAGTGCATGTGTGTCACACCTTTAAGAAGTCTGTCAAGGACAGCATTTGCATATAAATAGCAAGCATCTGCTAGCTTCAGTGCCATTTTGAGAGTGCATGAGTGTGATAGCTAGTTTGTTTATAAGTTTATCTAAGTTAAAGTTATTAAGCCTCATTCCTAATGTGCTTGTACATAATAAGGGAACCCCCAAATGCTTGTCTATTTTATTCTGACTGGACGAATAACAGTTTGGTCATGAGGGGGAAGCCCGGCTGACCAACCAAAGCCAACCATTAATGTATAAAAATGTTTATTAATATTTTTTTTGTCCGCGTTAGATCAGGTCTGCCAGCCCAAGCCATGTTTTATTTTATTTTTTGCAAGTGCTTTTCAACTGAACTTACATTTGAATTCTGAGATGTTTTGGTGTTCAGTGGAAAGCATTTTTTTCAGATGAGGACAGTTTAAAGGGAAAACTAACTATTTATGGTTTGTGTTGAGTGTATTAATGAAAACATAATCATGGTTGATAACTCAGATGATCAAAACTATGGCATGGTAAACTTTATGCACATGTCTGATTCTGACAAGATCTATTTATAAACTTTGTGACTCTAAATAAGTCATTTTAACAGGTAGTTCTTACATGCTGTCTATGGAGAAAGGCATGTGCATAGTGAACTTAGCCAAATGATAAAAATAACACTGGTAACAGAATGGTATTAGTTAGTTGGAATCTGTAACCTTGGCAGGAGGTAAAGAATTTAGTAGAGTGAATGTGCTTGTACTCTTTTTTTATCGACAAAAATCAATATTTCCATCAGTCTCATTGTCTGTTCTGGAACTTTTGCAGCACCCAACTCACAGTCGTCTGCAAACTTGGTCAGCCACAGGGCTTTCGTCTTTGCCTGTACCTCCAACAAATAGATGCCAAGTCAAGGTAACCTGTATGTACTGACTTTCCCTCATCCAGGGCCTTGGTGATAGTCTCAAAGAAGTCATCCAGTTCAACAGGCAAGAGCTGCCCATGACAAATCCAAACTGGGTGGAGTCAAGTGCTAGGAGATCACCTACGGCCTTGTTTATGAGATCCATAATAATATGCTCCATGGCTTTACAGATCAGAATTGTCAACGTATGGGGGCGATAGTCTCCAGGGTCAGTAGTGGCACCACCATTGTGCAAGGGGATGACAATGGCAGTTCTCAACTCTGGTGGAATGAAGCCTGTACTTAGGCTGTAGTTGAATAGGGTGCTCAATGGCAAAGCTAGTTCTTGCTGGAGATGTGTGCAGAATACAGCCTGGGATAATATCAGGTCCCATGAAAGCTGTGTTCTTTGTCTTGGATAGGGTTTTTAACACTTGATCTATGGAGATATGAGGGGAGTGACAAGTATCTGGGATGTCAAAAGGGCCCTTGGGATGGACAAGGGAGTGAAGTTTGCACTGAACCTATCTGCTAGCAGGTTGGCTAAGTCAACAAGATCAGTGTAAGTGATACTGTTAAGTATTAATTCGGAACAAACCTGGGCCTTGCCATAGAGGTTTCTGATGTAATTGAATAATGCTTTGTGGTTTCCCTTTGTTTCGGAGGCTAGGTTCAATTCATAATTGGCTTTGGAAGTTTTCACTAGTGATCTAATTTGCTTATGAGGCTAAAGAGGGAATTTTTCCAATTTGGACTTTGTTCCTTTTTACCCCTGGACAACAGTTTCTTCCTTTTGTTGTAAAGCCTGATGATAGAGGATGTCCACCAAACAGATTTGTTTTTCCTTGAGTAGCAGGTTTTAGTTCTGTTGGGTATGGCTGAGTTCATGCAGTTGTTCAGGTGCTTGTATACTGCATTGGTGTACTGTTCGGCATAGTTGTCTGCATCCTCTGATGGGGGAGGTGGTGTGAAGCTGCTGATACCCCCACTTAGGAGGTTTTAGTCAGCTTGTGAGAAGTTGTTTAGCTTGATTATGGCTGGGGCGACTGAATGGGATAGAAATTTTGAATGAGACAGTCCAATGATCTGATCTCACCAGGAAGGAACATATTTTACAGAATATAACCATTGCTGTCTACTGCAGAAGCAGGCTCCTTAGTATGGCAGCAGGCAATGACTGTGAGTCTGTGTTTATGTATGTGTGCACGTGTGTGTGTGTGTGTGTGTGTGTGTGTGTGTGTGTTTGTGTGTGTGTGTGTGTACAGTTAAGCAATGATGTACAGGTCTTAAAGTGTGTTTCTTGTTTTGCATGTGTGTCTGTAAGTGCCTTTTCTACAGCGTAGTATGTATTAGTAAGGGAAACTCTGAACATGTTTGTTCCATCTCCACTGTGTATTTGATTCAGAGACAAGCAAATGAGTCAATAATTAAAGCTCAACAACATGTATCCTGAAAATGAAGATTACTGCAGGGAGGACTGTTTAATATATGCAGTAGAGTATGACCAATTATTTATGTAAAACAGTAAACAAAATTGTCCCTGGCTGAATATAACCCTACTCATACCAGAACATCCCATCTGTTCATCAGCTCCCTCCCACCTTGCATCAAATTCAATAGCAGCTACTTTGCCACTGTGTTACTACTTTCATCAGACTTTATTTTTCTAGCAAGTCAGAAGTGTGGCCACTGGAAAAAATCCATATATCTGATATATGTGCATATATATATATATATATATATATATATATATATATATATATAGATATATATCTGTACACACACACACACACACACACACACACACACACACACACACACACACACACACACACACACACACACACACACACATATACACACACACACACACACACACACACACACATATATATATGTATATATATGGTTCTACCTCACTTCAATGACACGCCGGAACATCGACAGGGAAATCGCGAGCCCCAGAAGATCGACAGTGCAGAAGACTGACGCGACGGGACCTAGAAGTTCGACAAGCAGAAGACCGACCCGACAGATGAAAGCACCGACGCCGAGGATGCCGACATGGGAAAAGGCTGTGTAAGTATGCGGTAGTGACGGACGTTAGGGTGCGAGTAAGGTAAGTGTGGATAGGGGTGGGTTAAGTGAGTTAGGGTTAGGGAGCGGGTCAGGTAAGTGTGCGGTAGTGATTGTGTTTGGGTTAGGGGCGGGATAAGTGAGTTAGGGTTAGGGAGCGGGTCAGGTAAGTGTGCGGTAGTGACGGACCTTAGGGTTAGGGTTTGGGTTAGGGTTGTAGGTAGTTGTGTATATGAGGTTTAGTGTGGGTTTGTATGGATTTTGGTGTGCTTGTGTTGTGTATGTGGTTTTTGGACAGGGAATGTGTTTTGTTTGTTGATTGTGGTGTGTGAAGTGTATGAGGTTTCGTGTTTGTGTACCGTCGGTTATTTCGTTGTCGGGCATGTGGGATTTCGTGTTTTTGTACTGTCGGTTATGTGGTTTCGGTGATTGCGTTGTCGGTGTTGTGGTGTTTCGTTTATGTGAGGTAGAACCATATATATATATATATATATATATATATATATATATATGTATATACACATATATGTGTGTATGTGTGTGTGTGTGTGTGTGTGTGTGTGTGTGTGTGTGTGTGTGTGTGTGTGTGTGTATCTATATATATATATATATATATATATATATATATATATATATATATATATATATGGGTCTACTTCACATTAACAGTATGCCCATTACCCGAATTCCATATAATCAAGATGAAAACACCAAAGTGACATTTTAATGATTTTAATGAACACTTACATTACCAGTATGTTAACCAGGGAAAAGAAGCAGTCGGACAACAGTTCTCTAGTGTTGAAATAAATTACCTTGATGTCAAACTTAAAAAGGATCTAAGTAACCGGAAATATGTCCCCAGTATTTTTCGAAAAGATTCCTATGTGAACTCTTTCCTACACTTCTCCAGCTCTCACCCTTATAAACAAAAGAGAGCTATTATTAAAGGGCAGTTAGTTAGGGCTGTGAGAATGTGTAGTGAAAATGGGGATTTCGAGGAAGAATGTGTGTTACTTACTGAATTCTTTACTGAACGGGGTTACCCTAGTGCTACCATACAAGAATTAGTTAATGAGATTTCGGTTAAGAGATCAAATGGTTTTTATAAACCACTGATTTATAATAACTGGCCAACTGCGTTTGAAAACTCTGAGGGGAGATTTGAAACCATCATCACTGATAGTTGTATGGATCCCAACACAGAACAGCTCTCTAAGAGTTATCCCCTGAGTTTTATAACTACTTTCAGTTTGGACTTCAGACAAATTTCGGAGATCATTAGAAAGAATTGGTATTTTATTACTACCAATTCTTTCCTAGTTGAGAAACTTGGGACAACACCAAAAATAGTACACAGAAGGGGTAGGAACCTTAAAGAACTGTTACAAAGGAATCAAACTAGTGACCTTTTTAACAGATCCAAGGGTTGTTTTAGATGTGGAAGATGCAAATATTGTAATGTTATACGCACAGGCAACTCTGTAACTTTCAGCCACAAAAAATATGAAATCACTAGCAAAATCAATTGTGAAACAAAATCCGTTGTATACACTGCCTTTTGTGTCTGCTGCCCAGCTTTCTATGTTGGGAAAACTGATAGAAAGTTTAGGGAAAGAGTTTACCAACATTGTTATGCCATAAAGAATGGTAAAATGGAAAATGCATTGGCAAAACATGTTGAAAGCTACCCAGGGCACAATTTTGTTTATATGGGAATTGACTGTATTCCTAACTCTATTAGAGGTGGGCCAACTTCCCTCTTACTAGAGATTCGTGAGCTTGAATGGCAATTAAAGGCTGATGCTTTTAATTTCCCAGGATTAAACGAGAGCTGTAACATTGCCCTGTACTTAAGTATAGAGCATACTTAAGATAATTTCCTTGTAACAGATCTTTACTAAAGTTACATTTTTTGGATGTTAGCCACTTTATTTGTAAGCATATACATAAGGCACACTACGATGGGAACCTCTGCTTTAATAGTGATAGTTTAAAATAATGTCTAAATTATAGTACTATAAGTTAGACTATTCCATTGTAAAAGGAAACTTCTACCTCTATATGTTTTAGTCATAATAGTGATAAAACTAAAAGAATAGTACCTTTTAGGATTTTGTACATGTCATTTTATCTAATGTTTTAGATATTGTATTATTAGTTTAGAGTAGTACTTAGTATCTTTATTAATAGATTTTTTTGCTTCTACTGGTTTTTACTGAAGGGGATTATGACATGTTAGGTTGTTTCCATGAAATTCCCTTTTAAAAGTTTGACTACTTGTATATAGGAAGTGATGTAATTAATTTATCCATTTTAATGAATGTAATTGATGCTTAATTGTTTTTAATATTTAAATAGGACCAGAAAGCCTGTGACTGCTTTTGGTTCCTGTTCCTCTGAAGAAGCTGCTCGATAGTAGTGGCGAAAACGCTCTTTTTATTGTGCTCAATAAACCTGCGTTAAGGTCTACGTGGCTTTTGGATTCTTTGGCACTCCTTTTGTGTTTTACTCAAGTTTGTGTTTGGTGCTTCAGTCGGACAACATTTGGCAGTTTCCCCTTTTCCCCAACATAGTGCAATCTCGGAGTTTATATTTTTATTTAGAGAAGGTGTAGAGAGCAGTGCCTCCCACTTGGATGGGTTTGACATGCTTCAGTATGATTTTTTTGTTTTGTTGGTTGACTGCCTCCTTTTTCTATTTAAACTATCGGTAATGTAAGTTCTTTGGTATTTTCGTCTCAGTGATATTGAAATTGGTTAAGTGGCATTCCATTAATATGAAGTAGACCCATATACATATATATATATATATATATATATATGTATATATATATATATATATATATATATATATATATATATATATACATATATATGGATAGGTTCATAACATGGGCATTTATAAGCCTAGCCACAGAGTGATGACTTTCACCTCCCCATTGGATTAGTAACCTGGGCCTCTGTCAATATATATATATATATATATATATAACTATATATATATATATGTATATATATATATATATATATATATATATATATATATATAAATAACTATATATATATATATATATATATATATATATATATATATACATATAGGTATAGGTATAGATATGGGGCTACCTGATAAGACTGAAAAGCCAAAATGTCGAATCCGACAAAACCGAGACTAAATT
>NC_056728.1:363032505-363047505 GCF_019279795.1 Protopterus annectens
TGAGTTAAAAACTACCACCAAGGCAAAGGATAATCACAAAGCTATCTTTATTTATGTCAGGAACTTCAGAAACAATAGACAGCACTGCACATAACTAATAAATTATATGGCATATGTGGATCAAGAAGATATAAGTACTAGCAGACAAATTTATCTTAAAATCTTCACCCCTCTCTGCCATCTGATATTCCCAAATCACATACTCCTATCTACTTCACCCTCTCAAATCTCCCAAAAGTAAGTCTTCAAATCACTATCCAAGGCGAAAAAAATACTTCCACGGGACTGGAAGACCAGAGTACCTTCTGGACAGTCTGAAACAGGAATGTCTTGCCCCCTGTAGAGGCTATTCAGTATCATTCTCCAAACAGGCATCATGCCAGATGAATGGAGGACAGCAGCTGTCATTCCCTTGCACAAGGTTGGGGTATCAGATGACCTAGGTAATTACAGACCCATGAGCCTAACCAGTGTCATCTGTAAGGCTATGGAAAGATTATCACAAAATTAATAAATAAGGAGAGAGGCAACCTATAAATGCTTGACCAAATCTAGTTCAGATTTATCATGGGAACATCCTGCGTACTTAACCTGGTTGACTTATTTGAAAAGGTTACTGAACCAATGAATGAGTGCACGTCAGTACACACCACATATCTAGACTTTCCAAAAACATTCAACATCATTCCACAGTCAGGAATCATTGATAAACTCACCAAGTTAAATGTCCCTTATGTAACTCATTGGATAGCAAATTGTCTAATAAATAGAACTGAGGAAATTACAGTATGTGGCATGACCTTCTCACAAATAAATCTGTCACTAGATGACTACCCCAGGGTTCAATCCTTGTGACACTCCTCCTTGTCATTTACTTCTCAAAGGTCAAAGTACATTTTAATAGTCTATGGCAAACTAAGTTTGCAGATGACACTGCACATGGACCACCCCATAGTCATATATCAAAACATATTAAAACTACAAGAAAGATCCAGGTAGAGTTTTCACTGTGTAATACCTTAAATCTCTTGTAATGGAGGCCTATGAAATATATACAAATGACCCCTTAATGATAAACAAGCATTTCAGCTACATGGCAAAACCCCACTAGAAGTAGGCATACCAAGTTTAGCACATATTCCTGAACTTTTTGGTAAAGTATAAGTGAAATGTTTGGCCATAATTTGGAAACACACCGCTTAAAAACAAACCTGATAGCCATAACATAAAAGGATTGTTTAGCCATAATTTAGAAACAAAAGAACTTAAAAACAAGTCTGATGTCCAAAAAAAAAAAAAAAGACTGCGAGAGATGGCATGTCTACAGCTAATGAGGTTTGGCTTTATTGGCCTGAATGCATCAGTAAGGGCTTAAAAAATATGATGCCTTTTTCCTTTTGGTTAACTTTTTAAAAAATAGGTAGCATATTATACAGTGAAAATTTTTTTTGTAGTTTTAATATGTTTTGATATATGACTATTGAGTTGTTCATGTTAGTGCTCTGCTCCTAGCAGCTATAAGATTGCTATACCTCTTTACATACCAGACTTTGTATAAACTAATATCTCCACAGACTTTCTTCACTTCTGCTTATGTAATTCATTGTATAATATAAGTATGCTGTGTTTTCTATTCTTAGTGTGCATTAATGATGCTTATATCCTGCTATTTATCATTTTAGACTTGTTCAAATGTTCACATTCTGATATGTGATCACAAAGCTCATATTCTGCTATTTGTTGCATTTATATACTTGTAGCAATGTATAGATTCTGATGACTGTTCTATTTATTGTACTTGTATAACTAGCCTATTCATGACTGAAAAGGATCTTTTGACCAGTTTGTTTACACAGTTAACAAAATAAAATAAAAGAACAGAATGTGTTTGACTTCAATGTCTCCAGCTTCTATCGGTCTTTCTTCTTTAGTAGCGTACTTATTTCTCATATGTCATCCAACCTCAAGCTGTCTGCCTGTCTTTGTGAATAAGCTGTCCAAGTCTGAAAAGACACCCCTGCACTTAAAAACCACACCCATGCCCACATTGCCACAATTTTACAGAAGTGTATCATTTTAGTGCGAACAGTTCCACAAGAAGGCATAAGTGTACTATGGGGTACAGTACAGATGTAATTAACAGTATAGCCAAGGGAGAACCATGTTTGTTCTAGCAAATGTGCTTCATAGGAGCGGAGACTGTGTTTTGAATAAATTGTCAGCTCCCAGATGACAAACTGATAACAATAGTATATTCCTTTCTGGTCTGATTAGCACAATGTAAAACAACTCTTTACAAAAGAGTCTGATTAGGACACTAGCATGGGAAATAGCCCACTGTAAAAATGGTTAGACCAATGGGAGTTACCTCTCCTTTCAGCTGGACAAACAGCAACACTAACTCTTTACTTAATCTCTAAGAGGTGGTCCTAAGAGTTCTCAAAATCAGCTTGTTAGTCAGTTCCAGGTAAAAAAATTAAGCTTTGTGGCAAAAGATGTATTTCTCAAAGGGCAAACCACGCATAAAGAATCTTAACGGAGGAATGTCTAGATGCACAGTGATAGCTAAAAATAAAATTACTTTTTTATGTTTGATGAAGCAGCCTTTATGAGTAAATCACTGTTCCACACAATTACGTAATGAAACAGCTGTTTAAATGGTTGAGGTACTATAGTTTGGGATGGTTTCATTAACAGATACTAGTACTTGCTCCATAAAACGACGCATTCTCCTCTGATATATGTGTGTGGTGGTGCTATTGGAAAAGACCAAATCATATAACATTCAATTAATATATAATGCACGGTTTGAGATATGCTTGATCCTCCTCTATGTACATATGAGGGAGAGTAAACATGTGACCCCTAGACTGACTCCTGAGAATATTTGCTGAGGCAGGAACTGAAGTATATGATCAATCTTTTGAACAAAGCTACTCACATGAGTGTGTTTGGGAGCAGTGTGCTATGTTGCATTGAAGACTTCAGTAGAAAAGTCACCACACTTTAACAAAGAGGGGTTGTATTTGGTATAAGCACATGCCTGTTGGAAATGTACTGTCAGCTTGCATGGCTAAAAGAAGGTGACGATTTTTTATTGCGTCAGCAGTACCTGTTGAGCTGTGGATCAGTGATGTATTGCATTGTGAGAATGTCTGACTGTGACTTTATGGCAAATCGAACAAAGTCTGTTGGAAACATAATTAGTATGGAAAGTTCACTGAAAGGCAGCATTGGCTGTCATGATGGAACACACAAATTTGACTATTGCAGTATTTATTTATGATTTATTTTCCCAGTGGTAGGCAAACCCAGAAGAACAGATTTCAGTCTTAGCCGTAGTGTGACACAACATTATGATTATGCCGACTTTATATAGATTTAACAGTGTAGATAAAATAAAATATAGAGCAGAAAGTATAACATAATTATGAAAGCAATGTTCCAAAAAAGAGATGCATGGGATTTTGCATGGACTTGAGTATACCGCCTTACCTATCAACCATGTTTTCCCCATCTGAATTACTGAAAGTGAATTTAACTGTAGTGCAGAACTGTACACATTAACACACAGTTTTAAAGTAATCATTTGTATTATTTTGTATACATTAAACTAATCAACACTGCCCATGTTGTCTTCTGTTACCTGTAAAGCGGGTCAAGAATAGAGTTAATCAGGGTGAACAGACAGGACAGATTAAAATTTTGCTCACAAGAGTGTGCAGACCAGATGCAGTGTTAAAGATGCAGTGAATGGACTTATACTTTAGGCCTACACACCATTCCAGAGAAATTATATGTCTAGGAGGCATTTTCAGTTCCAAAGCTTTAGACTTCTGTACAATGTCATCTTGGCCAACATGTACGGTATGGCTGGAAAATAATAATTAGGTACTGATGATAGGACTGATCATTCTGTCTGTCTGGCAGAACACTACCCTTACATAATTTGCAGCATGGAGCAAAGTAGACTGGGTCCAGACAGTACTGCTGGTGGAACATAGCAATTTTCAACAACATCCCAGCAATGTCATACAGGCCCACTTGTATAGCTTTTCAGAAGATTGTTATTTGCATTTCTACTTTGCTTCTAGAAAAAAAACAATGAGATACATTGTTACTTCTGTAGGCTTAAGGTCTCTTAGTTCACTACTTTTTAACTATTTTTAGCTATACTATTGTTAGCTGCAATCAAAATCAAAAATGTATTAATGTTTGCTCACATCCCAAGTGTATCTTAATATATGACACTTGAGAGTTATATATGCTCTAACTAACATTACAGCTGATCAACTCCTTGCCCAAGTACACAGTACTGAGTGTTCCTGTAGTTCTAATACCAGCTGAAGACTTATACGCTGTACTAGCAGTAACGGCTGTAATCCTACAACTAATTATTAGTGCACCATACTAGCACTTACGGCTTATTTTCCAAACCTAACTGAATGTTTGTGTGCCGTGCTAGCAATAACAGCTGAAATTCTAAAACTATCTGAAAGCTTGTATGCTGTGCTAGCAGAAACAGCTGCTTTACAGAGTGCTGCCTCTGCTCGCACAGAGGTCACATGCTGACAATGTTTTCCTGAAAGTGATTTTCATATTTTACATGCTCAGCTTGCTAGCTATATGTAGAATTGCTTTAGATGCATTTGCAATACTTAGACACTGCTGGCAACATACTATCAGTAGAGCTTGTTTAACTCGCAGTCATTGGAATGTGTTTGCCTAGCGGCATCTCATACACTTGGTATCTTTTCTGACTTGCTTGTTTAATCAAATATAAATGCATAGAGTGTGATATCACTGCATCTAACCTAAGGTTACTGTGTTATTATTTTGCTACATCCAACTGACTTCCCCCTTTTTCTACCCACTTACTTCCACTTCAGAAGCTCACCCTCTAAACCCACACTGCTGCAATCCAGCCACCCATACCAGCTCACATACTCTCATCTAGGCTATCCCATCTTCCCCTTACACTCCCGCCACTCTCATCACTCATCACTTTCATTCCACCACCACACAAACATCCACATTTCTGCTCACCTCCTGTTTTCTGTCTGCTCACAGCTCTGCTCTCCTTTTTGCTAACATTTACTTTCTCATTCCATTCCAGCTCACTCCAATGGAATTGCAAGCCCCTTCCAGCCAAGATCAACACCCAAAGTTTTCTCCCTGCAACCTTGTCCCACAAACTACTTAATAACCTAATCTCTGCTTTGTTACTGAGTACACATGTAAGCTAGTGTTTTCCTAAACCTCACCTTACCTGTACAAATAATATTTTTGCTGCCATTCTTTTAAACTGTTTCCAATAGCATGCACACTCACAGGGAACCTATCCCCCATTACTCCATTACTGTACCACCTGTATCTTACCACAAGTTGGCAGGATGCATCCACTTCTCCCCTTATCTCCACTCACCCTTCCCAACCCACATATACCCTATAGAACCCTGATGCCCATTTACAGCAATGGATCTGGTTAGCACCTCTCCCTAAATAACGGCTTTAGCCTAGCTGTACTTGCACAGCTGCTTACAGGCCATAAAAAACTACACAGTCACTCTATATTTAGCCTGTATTTTAAACTTTACTGAATCTACCCTATCACCCAACCTTAGTGACCACTAACTCTAGTTAATCTAAGCAAAGAGCAATATCTCTCACCAAATCTGTTCCCTCATTCCCTCGACCAGCCACCACCTACAGTCAAATCCAATATTCACTGATAGTCTTTCACTCACCTCCTCTGCTGGGGCTCTAACCCAGTCCGATTGCTTTGCTGGCTCACTCCGTTCCCATGCCCTGTCCCCGTTTTCCACCCCCCACTACCTGCACTTTTATCTCAGCCAAGCCACACCCCCTTCTCCAGTCCACCTATCATACTTGACCACTTCCTCCACACTCACTGTTCTCTCGAACTCTTCACCCAACACTGCACTAGGACTACTCTCCCATACCTTGTCCTAATCCTAATAACCACACTTACCACACTAAACTATCTCACTTATCTCACACAACTACCTCTCCTCAACCACACATCCCCTACACAATTCACATATACCATACAAAGTGCCTACACACCACCTTTCACCTTCATAACACAAGAACTATACCCACTCAACCCAACTCTACTTTTCAAACATACAGTACTGCCCATCTTTCAAAATCACTATATACCCCTAAACCCACACTCGAAGAAACCACTCCCATCCCTTCACTCATACTGCACAACCACACTTAACCACCTCTCACTCATCTTTCTTCAGATTACTCTGTCTCTCCCTGGAGACATTTACCCAAACCCAGGGCCCACACCCAACAGCTTCTACCTTCAACTCCCAGCACACACACACACTCACACCACTAAATCAATGTGTGCCTTGCCATGTTCAATGCCCAAAGCCTAAGAAATAAAATCCCTAACATACATGCATGGCTTCACCATAACCATCCAGACATAACTGCCATCTCAGAGACCTGGCTTAAACCCTCCTTAAAGGACAACAAAATTCTCCCACCTGGCTACCAAATCATTTGTAATGATAGACTTAACAGAAATGGTGGAAGTGTAGCCATAATCTCCTCTTCCACCTATACTATAACTCCTTACACCAATCCTATCCCTAACTTTGGCCATGCTAAAATCACCACTGCTCTACTAAAATTAAACAATCACAAATCCATATCTATAGCTGCCTTATATATATATATATATATATATATATATATATATATATATATATACATACATACACCCCCTGGTAACAATATCCCAATACTAGATGATATCCTATCCTGTTTTTGTCCAATATAAAAAATGAAACCCATAAATTGGGCCTCAATAAATACACCAGCCCCATCTCACTCACTCAATCTCCTCAATTTCACCCAACTTATAAACTCCCCTACCAGGCCAAACAAAGATGAGTCCTCTGGCACCAGCATCAACTGGCTCCTTACATCCCTTCCCAACCTTATCTCAAGCTCTGGAATCCTCCCAGACCACCTAAGCGACCACCTTCTAGCTTTCACTGACCATCACCCCTGCTCTCTCCAGCAACACCACTACATACACACATGCAATCTCTCTCACTTCAACCCTCAAACTTTCTCTGAGTGCATAAGAATTACTTACTGGTCCCCCCTAACAACCCTACCCCTGGACAGTGCCACTATCTACTTCAATGATACATTCATAAACACTCTCAACAACCATGCCCCTATAAGAACCAGACAAATTAGAGCCAATACCTCCCCCTGGCTGTCCAAAGACACCAAACTTGCCATGCTACAAAGAGATAAATAAAAAAAACAGACTACCCAATCACCTATTAGAATTCAAACAACTTTGTAACTCTATAAAAAAAAACTAACAACCAGAGATCATAAATTATACTATTTCAAACTTCAAATCAACCACTCATCTAACCCTAAAATGTTTTGGGCCACTATCTCCTCTCTCCTCCACCTAGGAAACAAAGAGAACCCCTGCCCACGCCCAAACCTTACCAACCTGGACATTGCAACTCAATTTAATAGCGTCTTCATAGATTGCATAACCAAACTATCCTCCTCTTTTCCCTACCCCCCCCAACATCAGCTCCTCCATACCCCAACCACAACTACCACTCTCCTCCCTCCCCCTCATTCAAACTTGAACCCATCCCGACATATACTATAAAATAATCTACTACTCCAACTAGAACCTAGCCAGAATGCACCTGATAATCTCCCTACAACCTTCCAAAAACTCTTTGCAGACAGTATAGCCCTTCCCATTTCTATCTTAATCAACAGATCCATCCAAGAGGCATACATCCCATCCATCTGGTGCCATGTGTACATCATCCCACTACACAAAGGAGGCAAAACACTGATACCTCCACTTTCAGACCTATATCTATTCTTTCCCCCTTCCAAAAATCCTGGAGAAATGTATTCATACTCAACTCATGTCATATCTTACCCAAAACAATCTTCTTACCCCTACTCAACATGGTTTCTGCCCTGGCCACAGTACCATAACTGCCCTCATATCCTTCTTGAAACCATAAGTCAAGCATGTGACTCTGGAAAACTTGTATCTTACCTATTCCTAGACCTATCCAAAGCTTTTGACACCCACCCTCTACTCTTAACTCAGCTCTCATCTCTCAACCTCTCCATCTCCACCTTGGCCTGGTTCTCAAGCTACCTCTCTGAACATCAACAAGCTGTGCAATGGAAATTTGCAACCTCCACCTTTCAAAACACCCCGACCTGGGTCCCACAAGGCCCACTACTTTTCAATATATTTATGAACAACTTTCACCATTCCATCCCTGACTCATCAATTATCCAATATGCAGATGACTCAAGTAGCATCTGCTCTGCTTACTCCCCCTCCAACCTACTTCTAAAACCTCAGCTAGCCTTCTCTAAAACAGAATCCAGGATGAAAAATAAGGGTTTCTATCATGAAATCGAATGTTAAGAATGCCGAATACCGGAAGGACGAACTTGGTAGTTCGAAAGTGGAAAATGTCAGAGCCGCGGAAACCTGAATTCTTTCCCAGGGAAAGAATTTGGTTGGCCATTTCTGCAGTGTTGGCATTTTTGGACCAGGTCAAGGTAAGTGTACGAATGGGTAGTGACGGACTTTAGGGTTAGGGCATGAGTCAGGTAAGTGTGTGATAGTGACGGACTTTAGGGTTAGGGTGCAGGTCAGGCAAGTGTGCGATAGTGACGGACTTTAGGGCTAGGGTGCGGGTCAGGTAAGTGTGCAGTAGTGACGGACTTTAGGGTTAGGGCTGGGTTAAGGATAGTGCATAGATAGTGGTGTATGTTAGGTTTAGTGTAGGTTTTGAAGGTGTTTGGTGTGATCGTGTTATGTGTTTTTTTTGGAACAGCGAATTTTTTCCCTGGGAAAAAATTCACTGTTTTGAAGTTTTGATGTTATCCGAATTCGATCTTCCAAGTTCAAACTTATGGTGTTCGACATTTTGGAAGTTCGATTTCGTGATATATACCTGAAAAATAACCATCTTACCCTTAATTCTAATAAAACTAAACTCATGATCTTTTCCCCCTCTAGAAACTCCCCAACAGACACAAACTCTTTCTCAATACTCAGTAGCAATAACATCCCAATTGAAATCATATCTAATACCAAACTCCTTGGCATCGTCATCGACAAGAATCTAAATTTTGACACCCATATTCAATCCGCCATTAAAAAAACAACAAAAACTAGGACTCCTATACAGGCATAACCGCTACCTCTTCCCCTCCACCAGAAAACCCCTAGCTTCTTCCTACCTTCTCCCCTCTCTAATGTATGTCACCCCCTGTTAAATAATCTCCAACTCAGTCTACAATCCAAGCTTGAATCTTGCTATAATAAAATAAGCAAATTTGCTACCAACTCTAAAAACTCCTCCCACCACTGCCTCTCTCTCCATATTCTACAATGGCTCAAACTTTCCAATTACCTCATCTTGCTTAAACTCACTAATGCCCACAAGCTTATCCACAAACCTACCAGCTGCCCCTCTCTCTCTACCACATGAAAACCCTTCATCCGTAACTGCTCACTCAGATCAGAAAATCAAAACTTCCTACAGATCCACAAACCATCATGACCCACTGGCCACCTCCTACTTTCCTACTCTATTTCAAAACTATGGAACTCTCTCCCACCCTCTCTTCGAAATACCTAAGACCGTACTACTTTCAAATCTCTCTTATTCTTGTATCTTACTACTAAATGGATATGTCCACCCCACTCACCAATTTAAATTCCCCTCTATCCTCCTACCTCTCTACCCTCTCTGCAACAACTACTTCCATGCTCACCCCACTACACCCAAATGAGACAGTCACCTATTGAACCCATGTTTTCATATGTACTTCTACATATCACTTGTCTGTATCAAAAATATCATTTATTGCACTGAATGCTGTATTTCTTGGGTCTATATTAAATAATCAAAGGTACAATATAACGAGTACCTTTTAGGTGACACATAAGTGTCGAACGTCATCTTGAGAGAACAGCTGCATCACTGATTTTGATTTCTTTTCAAGGGAAAGAAATCAGTTGGCCATTATTTTAAATCTGCCATTTTCCCCACTGTAGTGCGATCTTGGAGTTAGTATATTTAGTTAGGGTGTGGGGGCACAGCCACCCATATTGGCGGGTGTGAGGGGGGGAAGCCCCCCCACTTAATAGTGTTTTTTATGTTGTGTTGTGGGTTGTTGGATTACCGATTTCTTTCCCTTGGAAAGAAATCGATGATGTGGATGTTCGGTGAAGAGGACGTTCGACAATTATGTGTCGATCAATGGGTATTCGTGATTGTGTATCTTTGAGGTGATAATATAGACCCGATTTTTCTGCTAATCTATTGTTTGTTATCACATTTTATTTAATTGTACACTGTACATTCTCAACAATCTGATTGTATATGTTATTTTTTCTCTGTAAGTGTTAACTGGAGTTTTTTCCCCCGGGCCTCCACTGAAAACGGGCTCTTCATGGCTCAGTGGAATTTCCAGGTCATCAAACTGAAATAATAAATAAATAAAAATAGTAAATATTCCTTCCTTAAATTAATCACACTTATGTTTGTCACTCTGCATGCTACCTATGTGCCCATATTTCTTCTTTCCTTCTCACATTAGCTGTCTGCTGCATGCGGGGTGACAATTGCACCTGAGGCTACATGGTACTCATCGTTTTCTTTAGTGGTCATTCTTGATTAAAACTGTTTCACATAAGGGGAAGTAGAAATGTGATGCTGGAGAACAGCTTTCACTTTCTGAATTAGTAGGATATCAATAGAAATGACAATATTACTAAGTATGAGACCAAAAACTAAAATTCTGACATAAGAAAGAAAAGAATGTAAAAAACAAGAAAAAATGATAAGGTCTTATCACAAGGATGATAATGCTTATTGTTCAAAATTACACTTTAGAACTTTTTAAAAATGAAAGATATTTATATCTGAAGGGTATTGTACTGAATACTGTATAAAAGTAGCCTTTTCTCCATAAGACATGATCATAAAAATAAGTATTATCATTACATGTACATATGGATTTGGAAAAATCTTCTTAGCAAGCAAAGTGATGCAAATGCATAGATAGACACACACACACACACACACACACACACACACACACACACACACACACACACACACACACACACACACACACACACACACATATGCACACACACACACACACACAGCTGTATAGATATATAGATAAATACTATATGGCTGTGAGTGTGTGAGTGTGTGTGTGTGTACATGCATATGTATTGCATGTAAGTACTAACAGAAAGTAAATACCCTTATAAAAAATAAATAATTTACTACCTATCAGTTAATGGCTAGTAAGAATAAACAGGAAGCACAATCTTTTCATGACCTGTACTTACTGAAAGTGAATGTGGATATTTGAAGTAGTCTGGTGAACGGAGGAGCATTTCATTGATAAACATATGGAAGGGATGATGACAGAAGCATGAGGTTTGACAAAAGAGGTTGGTTAATTGGTTTAATAAGTTTGTCTGTTGAAAGAGAAATGAGGGGCAAAGAAGAAAGGATTTGAAGGCCACAAGCTAATGTTTCTTCTACGTTTCTCCATATTTTAACTACCTGAATATTTAACCAGATGGAAAAAGATGGCTAGGTCTTCTGGTCTTTAAAATGGTTTATAAAAGGATCTTTAGCAGGATTGAAGCTCCACTGTGCCCACCTTCATGTTTATGTAGATATACTGACTATACAGTTCCACTGCCAAGTGATTCAATGCCAGTGATCAAATATAAAGTGCATTTTCTGAATGAAACTGCAGTCAGCACAGTTCAGCACTGTTGATTTCAAATCAACAAGATGAAAACTCATCAATCTGATGATTAAGGAAGAAGCTAATTAAAATTGTTTAAGATGGCACTGCATGTGCAATTTATTTCCTGTATTTGTGGTACATCTTATGAATGTCTTGGCTGGCTTCTACACTTTTAATTGAATATGTCTTGAGGAAATGAGATGCCATATGGGAGAATGAAAGTGCTCTTTGAAGCAGATAACTTACCAAGATGTGCTGTACATATCAGCAATGTGGATATCAGCGAATGAAAGAGCCACAGAGAAAGCATTTCAGGAACCGATGTGCCACTTACCCACGTTATCTTTGTGCATATGCTTCTGCAATGCCTCTGTTAATCTTATCTATTTCAGCCCTTTAAAGCTACATACAGGACTAGATAGAAACTGCTTCTTTAAATATGTGAGCATGGCATAATAAAATACCTCTGTGTTGGAATTCTGAGAATATCATGTGTGAGGCATGTTAACTGATTGTATATCTGGTGCTGATTTTATACCACTTTAGTTTTTCTGCAGTGCTTTTGCTATTTTGAGCTGAATCATACCATTTGAAGGCCACATACCCTGGATTTCAGCAAGCAGCTGTGCAGTAATAAGTTATTCCTGCATGGCATGGACTGTTCCTTTTCAGCACGGCAGCGTGCCATGCATATGTATGAAGGCGTGCTGCTGTGCTGTAAAACAAACATGGTTCCATGTACGAGCTCAAGGGGTGTGTCTAAGAGCAGAGCTCTTGCAATATACATGTCCTCTGCACTCCAGAATTGCCTTTCGGCAATTTAAAATGAGCAAGAATGATCATAACACCCCCACTCCGTCAGGATAACAAATTTGGTCAAAGCCATAAGGGACAATCGTCCCTACCCAGACAAATGTTGTTAGAATAACACATGTAGCATAAGCACATAGCGAACACCTCCCAACCCCTCAGAGTAAGGAATGTGGACAAAGTCAAAAGGGACAATCGTCCCACAAAGCAGAAAGTTGATAGAATAACAGGTTCAGCATTAGCATGGATATTCTGAAGGATACAAATAAAATAACACAACAAATAATTTTTTTTTTAAACATGCAATAAAGTTTAAGCATAGCTGCATGGGTATCCCCATTGCTTAGCTACACTTAGTTCAGCTTAAACAGCACAAGAAGTTAAATAGCAAGAGACATGCAACATATACAGTATTGCAACAGTGTAGTTGTTAGAGTGTATGCTTTGCAAGCAACCATCCCCACTGTAACCAGTTTTCATTTTACACGTGAAAGCAGTACATAAACATTTATTTTTACAATTAGCTACTAAATAAAATATATTTATTAACCAGAGTACTGTAGTAGGTCCAGATGTGAGGTGTCAGTTTAATAAATTTGTTAAACCCCCATATAAACACACCTGCTCAATACAGTATAGTCACACATGAATAAATGTAATGAAAGCACATTGGGGAATGTCAGGGACAGTAAACAAATTTATAATATGTAATGAATGATGAAACAATCCAATACAGTAGACAGTCTATAAAATAAAAAATAAGCAAAGCTAAGCATTGCACAGCTCTGCTTACCAGGAGTAACCATTGTGTAAATATGACTGCTAAGCAATGAGTAGCCTAGCTAAGTGGATTTGCTCATTGGTAAGCAGTGCTATACCTGCCCCTTTAAGCACTGCCAAGCTTAGCTAAGCAGGTTTGGCCTTAGCTTAGCTTAGCTCAGCATATTCAAAACTGTCCAATCACGGCAAAGTGTGGGAAATTGGCTGTATTTAAACCCAACAGGCGGGATGCAGCTCATAACTAGTTGCAGCTTCCCACTGTAGGCAGTATGACAGGAATTGGTGAGGACATGCGCTTCCGTGCACAGTGCTGGGGCATACAAGAGTCCAAGGTCATGGTAGGACTCCTGGTACAAAACCATGATGAGAGACTGCTGCAGGGCCAGTAACAAGGCAAAGTGGAAGCCTGGGACCATCTCGCCAGTAATCTCACCAGTGCCACTGGTATCCCTCGGACTGGTGAGCAGGTCAGCACTACTATGCCAACCTGAAGCAGAGAAAGAGGGAGCTCTTGGATGAGTGGGTCCAAGAAGCAAGGCAGAGGGGTGATGTTCCAGCAGTGTGTAAGTAGTTATATCACTAAGTGTTTACTAATGTCCAGCCTGTGTATATGATGGATAGGTATATCTAAATATTTCTCTATTTCCCTTACAGCTGCAGTTGAGCGGGCCATGTATCAGGAAGCCCATGCTAGTAGGTTGCAAAGGCTGCGTCATGAGGCTGGTGAGTAACAATCTTGATTGTAGTAGTCATACCAAATAAATATAAAGTAGTATATAGTCACCTGGCAGTATAAAAACTGTGTATGGGCTGTACTGAATAAACTAGACAAAATGACAGTAATAGTCCCATATAGGTCATATTTGAATAAAACTGTAACTGCCTGGCAATAAAGTTCTAAATTCTGGACTGCCTGTGTTTACTCTGGTATTGTATGGCATTTATTGTTATATTCTCAAAATAATAATGTTGTGTTAACCACTGTTACCCCTACTGTGCTACATAACAAATGTCTAGGAATGTCTGTATAAGACTGTTGTAAGTACAAGATCAAATTGTACAACCAAGAGAGACTTAGACAGAAAACACTGAAGAGACAGACAACAGTATCCAAATAGCACACTGATTAAACTGAAATTGTTGTATTTTTAGTAGACACAGCTATGGTTCGAATCCTGGGAGTGGTAGTAAGCTGTATGCATAATCATACCTCTCAACTGTACAGATTTTTGCATAATATCCAAATAATTGGTTCATCTTTTCCACCTGTTCCCCTGTCCTCCTGGCAAATCCATGGGATGACCTCAGAATTGTAGTAACTAAATAATGACATACATTTGATTTTCAGACTTTAAAACCTTCAGAAAATGTATATTAAAACAAATCCTATTACTCTAGCAACTCTCCAAGTTTATGAGAGCAATATTCAAAATATGTCCCTGTTTGTACCCCCATATTGTCAAGCTTTGTCCAGAGTGTGTGAATTAAGAGGTTGAGAGATATGTGCATAATATTAACTCAGAATCTGGGAATATGTGTAGAAACAGTCAGATAGTGTTAACA
>NC_056728.1:363052505-363177505 GCF_019279795.1 Protopterus annectens
GTTACAGGATTGGTTGCAACTCAGGAATATGAAGTCAGAAACACAAACGGATGTTGCCATGTACTGATAGCAATCAACAGAGAGAATGCCACTGATATGTCAGGGACAAGACCTGTGTGGGGAACAGACAAAACATAACAGCCAGTCCTCTGGCCATCATGTGGATAGGCCTACATTTGAGAGCTATGCAGACAGACTGCATCCCATGCAAAACTAGCATGTACACACAAACCCTGTAAAACTAGGAGTATTCAATGCATATAACAGCAATACTCACAAACTGTCTCTAGGTATGAAACCTTATACAAACTTGTAGTTGGCCTGTGTCCACAAGTCCTGTTGTAAAAGTATTTCTACCTGCTGTCTGTAACACCACTGCCTACACACAGGAAGGATGTCTTCCATACAAGAAAGGTAAAGGGACAACACCCCCATGATGCAGTCATTTATAGTAGTGGGTTGCTATAACATTGGCTGTTGGAAGAACTACACAGCTCCCTGCATGCAGTTAGCAAGTGGGGAAAACCAACTGGTGCAGAGGCCATCACCTGATGATGAGCATCACCTACAAAAGCCATGCTGCAACCTGTTCAAACCAGCTTGATCCCTGTAGTGGAGAGAGAGAGAATTAAAAAAAGGAAAAACAAAAATAATACTAAAAAACAAAAATAATACTAAAAAAACAGAAAAGGAAGACATCAACTGGAACACAGAAGAGAGCATAATAATAAAACAGGTATGTGAAACATGTCAGCATGCAATTGAATGTAGTACGTGGTCTGTAATGATGGGATAGATGATTCTGAAGATTTATATGTGCCATCTAGACTTGCTGTAATGATGTCCTGCTGAAGAACTGCTATGGACATAGCATCTGGCCCTGTGGGTAGTGGGCCATACCTGTCGACTGTGCAGATCTGCACAGAATGTTAAGATTTAAGCCATCATAGTGTTTGTTGTGTTCCTCCAAACATCTATATTAGTCTGGCAAATAGCTGAAGGTGGAAATAATGAAGCCATAACAGACACATGAGTTCCAGACCCCACCACCTTCAGAACAGTCATGGTAATGTGAAATGTATCATGCACAAACTTCATAGGTTTGTAATAGGCATATCTACGATCTGTCCCTATATGTCCCCCCCAATGTTAGGCTTTGTCCACATGTGATGCTCTATTTTGTAGCAAGGCAGAACAGTTCAGCTGTGGAGGAAGGAGGTTCAGAGTGTGGATCCGATGTCCGAATGCACTCCACATATATATATATATATATATATATATATATATATATATATATATATATATATATATATATATATATATATATATATATATATATATATATATATATATATATATATATATATATATATATATATATATATATATATATATATATATATATATATATATATACATATGTATATGTCCGTATATATATATATATATATATATATATATATATATATATATAATATAATATATATATATATATATATACATACATACACACACACACACATATATATAAATACATTTTCCCTACTGTTGAATGACTGTGCTGCATGATATGTTTGAGAAAACATCACACATATCTTTAGCTCAAATGGCTAAGTGGTAAATTGCTGTGGCTATGGTGTGCAGGGTCCTGGGTTCGACATTTGCAAGGGCTGATTTTTTTTTTTTTTTTGCTGGGCAGAACAAGGGCTGTTGGATACAGAGTGATTAAAGCACTTTTAAGCAGTTGTAAGTGGGTGTGAAATGGACAGTTATGTATGATGCGAAATTCTTTTTGGGAACAGATTGCCCTTTTTTTAAGGTGAGAGTGGGATGTTGGGGAAGGATAGTAGGTATATTTGGGGAGGTATGTTGGGTCGGAAGACAGACAAGACAGACAAGACAGCATACAGGGGTGGTATATGACACATGTGGGGGGTAAACATCGTGGACGGGATGGGGTGTTTGGAAATTGGAAGCCCATGAGCCCCCAAATGGAAACAGTGGGACTGAGGTCCCCACCCATGGGCAGTCACCACTGCACCTTCATGGCCCTAAAGGTGGCTGTGCTGGGGGCTGAGCAGGAGGGGCATGCTGACCATCGAATCATGCCACTTGGCCCTCAAGCTGGCATAGCAGATCTCACAATTCTCTGCGGAGCTCCCTATACACCAGACCCTGGACCTGACTTCAGGTGACAGGATCCTGTCTGCGCCTGCTCCCGGGGGGATGAGTCCCATCCCCTGAGGCAGTTTCACCTGAAGGTAGTGCAGAACCAGTGGACAAGGAGGTCCTGGGGTGGGTCCCAGCCATGCAGGGGCCAGGTGCCATGGCCTGATGAGGTGGGAGAGGTGGGTTCACTGGGAATGGCCTTCTCAAGCATGCTATGGTGTTGCAGTTTTAGAAGATATGTGGGCTAGTAATAGTCATCACCATCCAGGATTAGTTACAACAGCATGCATAGATAATCCCAATAACACAAAACACCAGATTTGGAACAGTTGTATAGCAAACAGAACACATGCACTTATGGAACTGCAGTGGCCATTACAATGGCATGCAGGTTACATTGATAGCGACAGACCACCAATGATAGTGTTTCAACATGGAATATTAATAGAAACACATTTCAATATTTGTTGAACAATAGGATATAAGTCCCAAGAGTAAACATACCCATTGATTTGTGTGTTTAGATTATTGTTCCAGTAATGGTGGGGGGAGAGAGAGATGTCAGTTAACAACTTTTATATCCTTGCAGTATGAGGTCCTCTGACCTTTCTTCCTGTTTATGTCTTCCAGGTACAATGTCCCATGAATGGCTTCCTGCATATACACCCCAGGAAAATGATGTCATTATAATCTTCATCGTACTACATCAGAGAACCCTATTTGGATGCAGGCCCCATGATCTGCAGGAGAGGACCGCCCTGTGGAACGAGCTCGTCCACATGATAAATTATGTCAGCCTGCGTAACCGCAGTTATGAGCAGGTGTGACATCAGTGCACCAATTTGATCTGCCACACCTGTCATCGTGCTGCTGCAGTTAAAAGGGATCAGCTAGCCACAGGTGGGGGTCATGCCATCTAGCCCCCACTGACACATGCTCAGGAGCTCCTCGTCAGCCTTGGGCACCCACCTGCCAGCCAAGCCAGGAACCTGACGAAAGTATTGTGGAGGTGGGTGCCACCCACACAATGGATGAGGAGCATGCAGGTAAGGCCCCAGGGCACATTAGTAGACCACTGTTGCTTATCCATCTTCATCTGTAAAGCATCTTCATGCATATGTCAGATAACATAGTCTCTAGTACTGTGGGTTTGTACTGTTGATGCACTGAAATTCTGGTCCCACCCTGTACCAATGCCACAGGTGTCGCTACTGACATTACGCCTCTCGCACAACTATATAAGTCCCTCTGGTATACAGCTGGGGCAGCAGCCTGTAGCTGGTGAGTATGGAGTTGTTTTGTTCAGGTTTGCCAATACACTGGCCATGTTATGGCCATGGTATTTTCCATGCACACATTTAACACACCTACCCATAATACATGCTGTACATGTTCACTTATTGTTGCTGTCAGCTGCACTGCATCACAGTGGTCACCATGGTGGCATATCTGAAGGGTATGTAAGAGTCCTGCAGTATATCTAACAACCTGTCAGTGCAAGATGTGTGGACAGAGATGAACATAATGGTGGGACAAATGGCCTACAGTAGGGACATATCTGAAACATTACCCTTATACAGTGGCTACAACAGTGTATGCACCATTATAACAATGGCAACTGTTCCTGATCTAAACAACGGCAAATCACAATACCACATTCCACACCCTTTACAACCTGTAATGTTATCCTAACATGAGCAATGAATGTGTAATATGGAATCCTATGTTAGGACAACAAATATTGGGAATACATACCTTAACAAACACTAGAAGCATATATGTGCACACACTTCAAATAACATATTGTGGAAGCAGCTTTAGAGGTACTGACAGCATTCACTCTTCTTGAGTACACACCTTCCATCAAGTACAGGTCCTCAATGTCACACCAAGTAATGGTCTGCTGTCTAAGAAGTATGTCCATGACATTTGCCCACTCACCTACAACAAAGGCAGCCGTGGCTTGCACATATCTTACAAACCATGGAATGGATTCCATATTCAAAAGGTAGCACTCAGGAGTGGGAGAAGTAGCCTTACCTCACCATTGCATATACCATGCCAAACAGTGCAGACAGTCATGTATGTGTGTATGAAGTATGGGACAACATTTATGTAGAAAATAAACAGATGTCCATCCAAGACAGATGACAACACATGTTGCAAACTGGTCACAGAGGTTGCCCAGAAACATGCAGCAACAATGAGGGAATTGCAGGAATGTCTGGCAAGTACTGCCTGTGTAGTACCTGCGTCAACAGTCACCTGGAATCTGCATAAGTGTGGCCTATGTGGTGCACAAGCAATACCTCACTCCACCTCAGGCCCACCATCCCCATTTTTACCTTGCTGGTGCCAGTGTACACCCTTAGGTTTGCTGTTCATTAGCAAGAACTAGGCCAGTAGACATGGCGTTCTGAATTTGGAACACTGAAAAATAACACTTATGTGTGGCCCATAGTTGTCAAGCATCTGCAATAAGGCTGATGATGGGGAGGGGTGTCATCCTGAAACACAACAGTGAACTGAAGCATACATCCAAAGCTCACTAAGCTTGGCTGTACCTGAACACAGTCATGGTCATGAATTGTGCCAGACATAACCCTGACTCCACAGCAATAGTGAAGGCACTGTGTGACTGTGCACATAAGCTGACCTTGCAATCCTGCAGAGTTGGGGGACATTAGTAGGGTGGAGTGACCAAATATTGGCAAGTGAAGATGGGCCATGCTAGTATACCCCTTCCAGGAATAGTGACTGCTGTAGTTCATTTAAGAGGTGCTGCAACAAACCATAGTGTTAAGGATGTGCACACTTATGCAACCCACATATTGTATGCATCTCAATTAGCATCTGTACGACTAACATATTTGTTTGATACTGCATTTGATTGTATAGGTCATATGTCACATATCAGGTAAGTGTAATATTAACGTATGCAGTATTGTGGCCTCATTGCATATCATGGAAGAGGCTGGCATGTCAACAATCACACATTGACCAGGACTGCAATACAACCCCTTGTCCATCTAATCAGTGCTACTACAGGGATATGCATTTATTGCCACAGGGATAGTAGGGTGAGGCTTTGTCATGGTTCTCCTAATGTGAGCAATATCACTATCCCTTATAATGTATGGCAAGGTTTACAGTATTTGGAGAATGTGGCCTCAGAATGCTGTCTCCTATAAATACACACACTCGCAGACATACACACACTTGCCAGGACTCAGACAGTAACCCACACCTATCTAACCATTTGTAGAACAGTGTTATGGTGGTACTGCAAGCTCCAGGTAGTCCATAGTGTGAAGGGTGTAACAGGGTACATTTAACGTCAATTACAGCAGCAGCCATTTCTAAGTATGGCAATGGGGGGGGGGGTGTAGTGGGTATAACATATGCCCATAACATGTAGTGGAGTCATACCGCAGCAACAATAGTCACAACCTCTTAGTGCAAGGGAATGTAAGTATTGCAGGTATAAATGTAGAATGTTGCTACAGTAACAGGGGTTGTGTCAACAAACATGTGTAGGAAGTCACTTCTGATACTTACATGTACGCCATCAGTTACTGACAGACATCATAAGATCATCATAGTGAAGTACCACACAAGTCACAGTAATGATCCTGTGGAATACAGCAGAGATATGACCAATAAACGTGGACAGTCTGACACAATCTGGTCAGTCCAGAGGTATACACAGAACTCCTTAGTGCAAGACGTGTGGACCAAGCCTGACAAAGTGGATGTTTACAGCCATGAAAATGGGGATATCACACAAATACTGAAATAGATAAGCTCACACAATTGATGCATTCACCCCCTCCTGTCTGTCCTAACATATATTAACAGGAGGAGCAGAGGTCCCAAGCCCACATACTTCCCATTAGTTAGTGACATACATCCTCACAGCATCCCACTGCTTTTTCAGAAATACAAAACAATTATGGTGGCCAGGCAAGAGTTCATCTGACAAATATCTGGACATAACACCACACTAGGTAAATACACTGAGCTGCTTAGCCTGTCACAAAGTGCAGTGTAAACTACAGGCAGACTGCCATAATACTGACCCAAGTTTCCTATGGGGGAATACACATGTACTTCCAAATATAGCAGGCACTACAGGGATGTAACAGCATGGAGTAACAGACACCAGTGTGAAAGTGCATACCCACAACTAATCTCAACACAGTCACATTATGGGTAAGCCTAACTAATAGTACAGTATATGGACTGTGTGAACAAAACCATCCTCATATTTGCCACTCACACACTAACCCTACATATACTGGCCCAATACGCAGTGTAGTCTGATGCCTGACTGTGGTATGGGACATGTCTCAGTCTGGCCCTACAAGCATATATGCTGATAGGGTACCGGAAACTGGAGCAGCAGGCAATGTCAAATAGAACAGGACCAAGAGCACTGACATCTACCACAGTCTGTACACAGGCCAAGTAACATATTCACAATGCACACCCTGTCAACAATCACCATAAGTACACAGACCTCACTACTGTACAGACTGCAGCAGAATGTCCAGGTTTGTCCTCAAATGTAAGGCCTACTATACTTAATATGTCTAGCAGTCTGAAATATCACTGGCTTGTTATCAGGTATGATGTCAGTAAATAATGATATACTGTACATATGCACCCCTTACTGCATGACATATGGACAAAGGGTGACAGACTTGGGGGACAGAGGCACAAACACAGGACCAATATGGACATATTGCTATGATAAACTGAAAAAAATTCCTGGTGTAACAGGGTTTGTTGTGACATATCTCTTCTGAGAGATATGAAGTCAGTAACTCACATGGATGTCACCATGTACTGACCACAATCATCAGAGTATGCTACTGTATTTCTAAAGATAGGAAATGTGTGAGTAACACACCACATGTAAGACTCCAAACTCTGACCAGTCTGCAGATAGCCCTACAGGTGAGAGTTTCCTCAACTGCATAACACTGTCATGCCAGACTTTAAATCATGTAGAACAGCCATATCCACACAAACCCTGTTAAACCAACATTACTTCAAATGTAGGATGGCAATAATTACATTCTGTCCCCATGTCTGGAGCATCCTCCTCCTGTTTGTTGGGCTATCTCCACAGTGTATGTTGTAAGAGGTATTTCCAACTACCCTCTGTGATGCTGTTTGTTAGACACCCACATGAAGTCTTGCTCACAGTGAAGGAAAAGGCCCAACACCCACATGAAATGCTTAGTTATAGGAGTGTGTTTCCATGCAATTGGTTATAGGAATGATGCCACAGCTGTTCCACATGCAGTTAGCAAGTGGGGGACTGCAAATTATGCACAAGCCTTCAGCTGATCATGAGCATTACTTACAAAACTCAAGCTGCTGCCTATGCAAAACAGATGCACTTTTCCACATCCACCAGAGAGGGATAGAGAGAGAGTAGAGAGAGAGAGAGAGAGAGAGGAGGGGGAAAGGGAAAAGTAGTAAGTGTAAATGTCCACAAAATCAGGTGTCAACGAAGACAAACACACACACTTTCTCAGAGAAACACACACATTATCACAGTTGGCAAGGTCAAGATTAGAAATCCTACCTAACTAGCTTGCTACACTACAATATGCAGTTATCACAAGTGCCACAGAGCTTATAGGGCTGAAACATTGCCAAAGGTTATTTCAAGGTGAATGACATCATCAGACATGCTAAAGTAGGGCAATGGGAGATGTAGTGAGTGTGAATGGCTTCAAAATCATTCATCTCCACCCACACACACACACACACACACACACACACACACACACACACACACACACACACACACACACACACACACGCACACACACACAAACACACTCACACACATTTGCCAGTACTGAGATGCAAAGGTTCATTGCTTCATAGGTGTGTAGTACATGAATGGTCCTGAAGGCTATACAAGGCTAGGCAAAGGGAATACCTTGGCATCAGGCCACATGACAATAGTATCCACTGTGGCCCAGGGGTGTAGTCCCTGGAGTGGTCCCCAGGGGTGGGTATTGTATTCACTATCCACTCATCTGGGTTACTATTGTGGGTGGCCAGTGATGTGCACTGCTTCTCATGTATGCAATCTATATTCCATAAGATGGGCAGTGTCTGGGTTGTGCACATGTCCCACACGCATGTTCTTTGACTTGTGGAAGTGTACTTGAGGTCTCTGGGGCATGTTGTGTGGACAGATTGTTATCTTCTGATGTAGCATTCCTAACCTCATTTGGGGAGACCTGGCTATGTAACTGAGGCTGTGCTTGCACCTACATTGACAGCATGTTACAGGCATTTAGTGGAGTTAGTGACATCTGTCCATACAGGGCATGTGTATAAGGCATGGTATTCCCTTTGTGGGTTATGTTTGCAGACTCTACAGTTGCTGCAGGCGTCCATTGGGGAACATAGCAAAAGGGCACTGTACACATTTATGTGCCTATTGTAGGGATGGAACAGGGTGCCATTTCCTTTTACTTGCTGGATAACACACAGTCAGGAGATGTAACACATCAAAGTACTTTCTGATGTCAGTGGCACTGTTGTGGTCAACAGGCATGTAGTCCACTGCAATCACACCATGGTTACTATCTGTGAGGCAATATCCAGGGAACTAGCTATACAGTGATTGTTGCCTAGCTAAGTGTGTTTGTGTGTGAGACATGGGTGGAGAGTGTTCTCTGAGTAATAGAAGGGATGCCTATATTGTTCAATACATAATGTCACATGTAGGGCTATGGATTGTCTACACCAGCCTCTCTTGTGTTTGACATCTGTTGTCCTTGTAAGGTGGACATTGTGACATATACTAGGTCCTCAACATAATTTAGCAAAACCTGCCACACAACGGATCCTGTTATTACACACTCACAGCAACTTCCACATAGGATACTGATGACAGACACACACACACACACACACACACACACACACACACACACACACACACACACACACACACACACACACACACTGAGTTTCACAGTTGCCATGTCTGGGATTAGAACTACTACCTAACTAGTATGTCTAGCATTACGCAGTTCTCGCAAGCACCACATAGCTGGCGCTTGTCCAAAGGGTTATTTCAAGGTGACTGACATCAGCTGGCTTTCTAAAGTAGGGCAATGGGAGATGTAGTGACACTCACCCTACATCTTCCTTCAGCATGATGTGCACTCACGCTACATTTTCTTGCAGCATGATGTGCACTCATCCTACATCTTCTTGCAGCATGATGTGCACTCACCCTACAGCATGATGTGCACTCACCCTACATTTTATTGCAGCATGATGTGCACTCACCCTACATTTTCCTGCAGCATGATGTGCACTCACCCTACATTTTCTTGCAGCATGATGTGCAGTCACCTTATATTTTCTTGCAGCATGATGTGCACTCACCTTACATTTTCTTGCAGCATGGTGTGCACTAACCTTACATCTTTTTGCAGCATGATGTGCACTCACTCTATATTTTCTTGCAGCATGATATGCACTCACCTTATATTTTCTTGCAGCATGATGTGCACTCACCCTCCATTTTCTTGCAGCATAATGTGCACTCACCCTACATCTTCTTACAGCATGCTGCACACTCACCCTACATTTTCTTTCAGTATGATGTACACTCACCCTACATCTTCTTGAAGCATGATGTGCACTCACCCTACATTTTCTTGCAGCATGATGTGCACTCACTCTACATGCCTTACCAATTATGCTGCATTCCTTGGAAGTCTATTTTTAGGTAGCTTTGCAACAGCTGTTCAAACACATCCATAGTCTACCCATATGATAGAAATGCACTTCTTCTTACAGCAGGCCAGACTGACACCTCCTCCCCCAAATGAGTGAGACAATTTAAGCCAATTATTCCAGTCCACCTCTGCGTGACCCATCCAGTGCCTGAACTGCTACTCAGACAAAGGTCGTTTAGGTCCTTTTCAGGACTTTATCCCTTCTAGTCATGCAGGCAGACTAGTCTTCGTTTGTACCTTAACAGACTTGCCACTGTACAGTGCAGTGAACTATAAGGTCTAATTGCTGCAAAGGCATGTCCAGCCCAAAATTTCTTTCAGCATAGCATTGCATAATAATATATTTATACTAATGGCATGACAGCTAATTTTATACCACATAATGCCTGCCCTTGTATCTGTGGATAGCATTGCTACCTATACAGTATTTTTCTGTACTACTCAGCCATCAGAATGTTAGTCCAGTAGTCCAGAAAGTACTGTATTAACTCTAGTATTCTGTTTATCTGCACAAACAAATGGAGTTTGTAAAAAATGCAGACTTGGCTTAGATTGAAATTATATCTTAAAATGGGAGGCAAAGTGGGTCGAGTGGGTGGGGATATGGATGTAGAGAGGCTGGGTTGTAGGTCATGCAAGAGGTGTGGTTTATGGTCTGGTTTTCACTACATGGGAAAGTGACAACCCTATCTGTGGACCATCCTTCCCCAGTTTGTATCTCAATGTTGCCAGTGCCTGTAGCACTACTTATAATGTGTTTTATGCCACAGCTGTGCATAGTTGGTCCCCACACTGAGCATCATATTTCTTACTTAACAATGAATAGGGCATATCTTGCCTAATCTGCAAACATTTCATGTAAGTGACTCCTCTGCAGTTGTAATCAGTAGACAGATTAACCATTAGTATGACACCTATAATTTGTGGAGTTTATAATGCTTAATTCATATGTCAGTGTGTGAACCCCCTATCATCAAATCCAAATAACCAAGGATAGTTCGAGAATCCTAGCATGGGTATTTTGGTCATACTACACATACTTAGGCCTGTAGCAAACATCAAATTGTACTTAAGTCACATGAAATCAGATTTTGAGCAAATCAGTTTTCCACAAGGTGTTTATAAATAATTATATTTTGTACTTAAGTACTGTCGATATGTCTAATGTACATACTTAGGCAAACAATGAAGGCAATCACACAATTAAGTGGCAGAAAATCAGGTTTTGGAATACTGAGTATGAAAATTTTCTGCAAAACACTGAGTTACTTTTGAAAACAATGATCACAATACAAAGGCCAAAGCATTTGAGAATATATTTTTAAAAGAACATTGCTATTATAATGTGTTTTGTGAGTAGCAGACATCTGTAATCTTTATTATTCATTTATTCTAAGCTAAAGTGTTGACTTCTGACTACCTGTAATAACTCAGGTTTTGAACTACTGTATTTCTTGTCATTCTCCTCTTCTTTCTCTCTCGCTCTTTCTCCACTTTTCTCTTTCTCCTTTATTTACTTTATCTCAGGCTAACACAATATATGGATGTTTATAATGACGTAAGAACTATGTTACTGATTTTATATATTCTTTATTGCACTTGCTGTAGTATTCCTTGCACTATCTGTATTTTATTAAATAATGTAACATATTTGTGTTATAACAATGTTCAAAACATTTGTTAGAGTAGCTAAGAAGATTTGCACAGAGCCTCAGATACAGTCTTGAATAAGTTATATGAGACATGTGGCTGCTGTATGGCTGACTAAATGTTTTTAAAATATTGAACACTTCTTGGCATAGTTTGTATCTAGCCAGAGAACTGAGACTACTTTTATGAAATTCCTACAACTGTTCTCTCTGTTTTGGATGTGGGATATGTGCCTTTAGCCTGGTTTTAGTCCTCTTGAAGACATCTGATTTATCCTGTGATTATACTCTTGATAAATTCAATGGATTTTTTCAGCTGCAAGTAGATGTCCTGAAAGTTTATTGAATTATGAGAATATAACATATGTTCTTCTTCTTCTTCTTTTGCCTTTTCCCAGTTAGGGGTCACCACAGCAGATCCTCTGTCTGCTCATGATTGGCAGTAGAGTTTTACGGTGTTGAGTTGCCAGCACGGTGCCCAACCTTCCACAGAAGGCACACGCACACACACACACACACACACACACACACACACACACACACACACACACACACACGCTCACACCTAGGGCCAATGTAGAGTGTCCATTCCACCTACTACATGTCTTTGGGAGGAAACTGGAGCACCCGTAGGAAACCCATGCGACCACAGGGAGGACATGCGCACTCTGCATAAAAGGCACCCCAGCCGAGAATCGAACCAGAGAACCTCTTGCTGTGAGGCAGCAATGCTAACTGCCGCACCACTGCGGCCGCCCGGAATATAACATATGTTGGATGATGTAAAATCAGAGATAACCACAGCCTGCACAGATGGTGGCAGCAGTGGGAAGGGGAGAGCAGTAAGATTGTAGTCATCAGTAGTTGTGAGGTGGAGTTCAGGGAAGAGTTAAGAAAGGCACTGGGTGGCAGTGAAGTGTTACTGAATAGCTGGGTAACTACAGCAGAGCTAGTAAGGAAGACTGCTAGAAAGGTGCTTGGTGTGACATCTGGACAGAGGAAGAAGGACAAGAAGACCTGGTGGTGGAGTGAGGAAGTACAGGAGAGTATACAGAGAAAGAGGTTGGCGAAGAAGAAGTGGGATTGTCAGAGAGATGAAGAAAGTAGACAGGAGTATAAGGAGATGAGGTGCATGGTAAAGAGAGAGGTGGCAAAGGCTAAGGATAAGGTATATAGAGAGTTGTATGAAAGGTTGGACACTAACGAGGGAGAAAAGGACATGTACCGATTGGCTAGACAGAGGGACTGAGCCAAGAAAGATGTGCAACAAGTAAGGGTGATAAAGGATAATCATGGAAACATACTCACTAGCGAGGAGAATGTGTTGAACAGATGGAAAGAGTACTTTGAGGGGTTGATGAATGAAGGGAATGAGAGAGAGAGAAGGCTGGATGATGTGGGGATAGTGAATCAGGAAGTGCAATGGATTAGCAAGGCAGAAGTAAGGATAGCTATGAAGAGGATGAAGAATGGAAAGGCTGTTGGTCCAGATGACATACCTGTGGAAGCTTGGAGGTATTTAGGAGAAATGGCAGTGGAATTTTTAAGCAGATTGTTTAATGAAATCTTGGAAAGTGTGTGGATGCCTGAGGAGTGGAGAAAATGTGTTTTGGTACCGATTTTTAAGAATAAGGGTGATGTGCAGAGCTGTAGTAACTACAGAGGGATAAAACTGATCAGTCACAGCATGAAATTATGGGAAAGAGTAGTGGAAGCTAGGTTAAGAAGGGAGGTGATGATTAGTGATCAGCAGTATGGTTTCATGCCAGAAAAGAGCACTACAGATGCGATGGCTGCTCTGAGAGTGTTGATTGAGAAGTACAGAGAATGTCAGAAGGAGTTGCACTGTGTCTTTGTGAACTTAGAGAAAGCATATGACAGGGTCCCTAGAGAGGAGTTGTGGTATTGTATGAGGAAGTCGGGAGTGGCAGAGAAGTATGTAAGAGTGGTACAGGATATGTACAAGGGTAGTGTGACAGTGGTGAGATTTGCAGTGGGAGTGACAGATGCATTTAAGATGAAGGTGGGATTACATCAAGGATCAGCTCCGAGCCCTTTCTTATTTGCACTCGTGATGGACAGTTTAACAGACAAGATCAAACAGGAGTCTCCATGGACTATGATGATTGCAGATGACGTTGTGATATGTAGTGAGAGTAGAGAACAGGTTGAGGAGACCCTGGACAGGTGGAGATATGCTCTAGAGAGGAGAGGAATGAAGGTCAACTGGACTAAGATGGAATATATTTGTGTGAATGAAAGGGAGGATAGAGGAATGGTGAGGATGCATTGAGTAGAGTTGGCAAAGGTGGATGAGTTTAAATACTTGAGATCAACAGTTCAGAGTAATGGCGAGTGTGGAAGAGAGGTGAAGAAGAGAGTACAGGCAGGGTGGTGTGGGTGGAGAAGAGTGTCAGTAGTGATTTGTGACAGTTGAGTACCAGTAAGAGTGAAAGGGAAGTTCTATAAAAGGGTAGTGAGACCAGCTATGTTATATGGGTTGGAGACAGTGGCATTGACAAAAAGTCAGGAGTCAGAGTTGGATGTGGCCGAGTTAAAGATGTTAAGATTTGCAGTGGGTGTGATGAGGGTAGACAGGATTAGGAATAAGTATATTAGAGGGTCAGTCCAGGTTGGACAGTTTGGAGACAATGCCAGAGAGGCAAGATTGCATTGATTTGGACATGTGCTGAGGAGGGATGCTGGGTATATTGGGAAAAGGATACTAAGGATGAAGCTGCCAGGTAAGAGGAAAAGAGGAAGGCCTAAGATAAGGTTTATGGATGTGGTTAGAGAGGACATGCAGGTGGTTGATGTGATAGAGCAAGATGCAGAGGACAGCTAGAAATGGAAACAGGTGATCTGCTGTGTTGACCCCTAACCGGGAAAAGCCGAAAGAAAAGAAGAAGAAGTAGTTTAAGCCTTGTATCATAAAGATTGTAATATACTAAATAAAAACTAAACAGCATCAAAAGAAAAAACATGCATAAAAAGTGAACTAATTAGTTGTGTAGGGGCTGTATCAAATTCAAAAATGTGTATAAATACATGTGCATTGCACTTGCCTTTTTCCTTGAGATGTAATATGTAAATCAAAAGCTGAAAAATGACAAATGTATTTGCTACTGTAGACACATATTGCAATTCAACTAAATATTAATTCATTCTTAACCATACAAATGCAGGTTGTATTTTAGAATCTACTGCATAGTAGTTGATTGCCTTATTTGGACTAATGTTTGCTGAATTTTATCATTCCATTGTGGACATGTAACTGTGAAAACAGGAAAAGCATTTTCTGAATTAAAGTTAATTTGAATATGTATGAATACAGGGAATTCTTGTTATCCTAGTCAGATCATAGCTACTGCTGGAAGATACCACTGACACAGAGCCACTGTTTCTTAAGGCACTAAATATTGTTATTTTAGGCTAAAAAGCTACAGAAAGAAGGGGAAGAGTGTTTCATTAGCTACAAGCAGACAGATTTTAGTTTAACTGATATTTAGAGTTTTCTGACCATTAACTATATTTGTGAATGTTTTATTTTTTTTTTATATATTTTTTAGCTTACATTCTTGTGGAGGCTTTTCATTGTTCTCATATTTATTCAGGAAAATATAACATATTTATTTAGTAAAACAATTTTATTATTTAACTTGAAATGCATGTGGCTAATTATTGATTGATAAGGTATTAAATATTTTATCTAATAACTAAATGGCTTGGCATTATCACATGGAATGGTGATTACTTTGAGTAGACACTGCTATATAAATATTTAGAGGAGGGATTCGTTTAAGGGTAAAAAATAATGAGCATTCTTGTTTAGTTATTTTTGTCTAATTGGTGGTAACATATCTTAATGTTTGTGAAGGACTAGGTTGGAGCAGTAGAGTCATCACTATTTAACCTCCCATTCTAGTATTGTGTGAGTGTATACACGTGTACAAAATAATTCTGGTCAAGCTTCATTTTTCATTGGTAAGGTTGCACCAGAAGGTATTGGACTCAATATGAGATATTTAAAATCCTAGAAAGCCAGTCAGTGATTACAGCTCTGATCTGCAGCTGAGGACAGGGGAGCTTAACTTGGTGTTGCAGCATTGGCTATTACCCTAGGCAGTGCACATTTACCCTATGCCTTTAAGGCCAGTTACCTTTTAGCAAATGCCAGAGGTGGAAGTCAAACCCCATACTGCTAGTTCCATTGTATATTTAAATATTGACAACAGAGATACTGGAGTCAGACCCATAGCTTCTGTCTGTCACATTAGGTATATGTTAGGACAGAAGTAAAATTTTATATGGGTGGCTAAGAAATGCTTGTATGAAGATCATGTTTGGAGCTGCAATTTGCCCACTGCAAAAAGCAGAAAGCCTTCACTTTATTGCAGATATGATTCTTCAAAATAAGCTTTAGCACAATAGAACATTTCCTGAAGACATGCATTGCATCATAGGAAATATAAGATGTGTGTGTGTGTGTGTGTGTGTGTGTGTGTGTGTGTGTGTGTGTGTGTGTGTCTGTGTGTGTGTGTGTGTGAGATGGTAAGTTTTTAACAATCAATGCAGTTTGAGACTATGTTATCTTTCCAGTTACATGACATGACTTACCTAAATCTGTTTAATATGCAGATGCAAACAATTCTCTGATAGAATGTCTGTTCTACTTTATATAATAGATTACTCCAGTTTTATCATCATGTATTACTAATTTCATCAGAGTTTCTTGGTTTAGTTTATTGAACATTTCAGAGATTTTTCACTTTTATGAACTTTTGCATGCTTCCTTGGCTATTGATTGTATCCGCTTGTTGTGCGTCATTTCGGGTATATGATGATATTAAGTTGCATTCATTGGCTTACAAGATTCACCCTACAAATTTGTAGCTTATCTATTTATTCCCATCAAGGTCAGAGCTACAAGCCAGCATAATTCTTGTACATTTATCAGACAGAGATATAGATTATCAGTCTCACAGAAAGTAGCTGAGGTAAGAGAGCTACAGATTTAACAAAGTGGAAAAATGTCTAGGATTTTTTTCTTTAATGGCTTCAACGTACTGAAAATATTTAAGCTACTTAGTGCTTCTGCTGCTTGATTTTATTCAAATTGATATTTTATTGCTGTCATTTGTTCTGTGCAAAGGTTGTGAATAGTGGTATGTCAGTTACAAATAAGTCATTCAAAAATACAATACCAAGGTAACTTTGCTTCCAGTTAATGACATTTAGGGCTATTGGTAAGATCTGTCTTGACGATCTACAAAAAACAGTCCGACTTTGATCTGAAACATAGCAAGTGCTACATTTATTGTGTTCCAGATATATATGTATGTTATACATTCTAGGTGAAAGCATTGAAAACTGGCAAAATAACGAACCATATTTTCCAATTTTTCAAAGAATGTTTTTCATGACTTTGGTGGCTTGCAAATGTTTGTGGCACAATTTCTTGACTTTGTTCCTGCTCTTATGTGAGGCTACAATATAGTGAGATATTTTTGCCTTGCTCATAATGTGACTCATGCAATAAAAACTAAACATCCATTAATGACATATTTTATGCTCTAGTGTTGCATTGAGTGGTCCTCCTCACAACAATTACTTCTCTAGTTCAGTTTCAGGCAAAAGTGCCTTCTAAGAGGAGTTGGCAAGTCCTCCGTCTGTCCACATTCTTCTGGGTTTTTGCCTTGTCTTCTTGTTTCCTTCATGACTTTAAATCCATATGGTTTGGAGTGTGAGTGTGTGTATGTGTGCGTGTGTGTGTGTGTGTGTGTGTGTGTGTATGTGCGTGTGTGTGCGTGTGTGTGTGTGTGTGTGTGTGTGTGTGTGTGTGTGTGTGTGTGTGTGTACTGTAATGAACTGGCATACCATGCAGGACTATTTCTCAGCCTTGTACTTTCCATCGTTGAGACGTTTGCCAGCCAATGAACTTCAATGAATAAATGAATAATAGAAAAATAATTCATTTTCCTTCTTCAATATCATAATCAAATATAGTGAGAAATTTTACAAATAGTTTAAAATGTGATTCTATCTACAAAAGCAAAAGACACACTAATGATATAAGAAAAGGGTGGAAAATTACTGCAGTGATAAAAACTACTTATTTGTGGCATTCAGTTCCCTAATGAAATGGCTTTTATGCATCTTATTCCTGTCTACACAGCTTATTAAATTATAACTTGGGAACAGGACTCATCATCATGGAAATCACTGTTTGAATGTTGCAGTTATTATGCACTGCCTGTGATCGTATCGATCTCTGGTCAGTATTATTTCTTCATTTTTATTGCTGACTTGAAGATTGTAAAAGCACAAAGTAGAGGAAACAAATGGATTACATATTATCAGCTTCTTATCTTTCTTAATGTTCGAGAGATCTTATAGCTTATTAAATTGCAAGGGTTGATGCTCCCTCTCAAAAATGCTTGTTTTGATCTATTAGCCTTCCTCAGATGAGGTGGTCGCATATGTAAACTGGTATGGATACTTACATAAATTGTCAGGTGATACATGACTACACGGATCATGTAACAGATGTGTGTGCATGTAATCCTGGTGGAAACTATAGGACATATGTAAACATAATCCTGGTGGAAGGAATGGTGCCAGTGTTCAGCACTCTAGCACTACATACCAAGCCACAGAAAGTGTCTGTTCCTCACAATCAGCTTCTCAGTCATGCCAGATCCCTTCTTGAACCATGGTTGCTCACACTTATCCACTCACAATAAACATTAAAACAGATTGCATATATTTGTGCATGATCAGCCATGCCCATAGCTCATAGCAAACCTGCTTTGTATGAAATTCACAATTGCCTGTGATTCACTGACATGAACCATGTCCCTTAACATAGCTGAAGGTGTGCGGGAGAGGGGAGACTATCCTTTAGCTGGTCTGGTCAGTGTCATCAGAAGGCTACCCTCAGTGAAGGTAGTGGTATAAACCAAGTTGGTGGTCCCACAAGAGGCTATGAGAAGAATGTTCTGTCCATGACGAATGGTGTAGATGTTAATGATGAAGCTTGCATACCACTACCAGCCGTCTTCTGCAGTGAGGCTGCTGCCACTACATAACTGGCTACAGCTGCACCCACTCACATGCAGCACAGTTCAAACCCTGACCATCCCTACATAATCTAGAAAAGTTCATGTTAGACTGACATAACTACTAGACAACAACAGTATGCCCTACCTACATCAAACTGATGTGCCCAGACATGTTAGTTATGTGCCAGGTGTTCCCCTGTGCAATCCAGTCCTTGCAATGCTTTACATGTCCAGGTCTATGACTCTGTTTGTTCGTAGTATATCTGCATGCTATGGTGGGAAATCATTATGAGTAATATGCAAACCAGCTGCAGCAGGACAGCTGTGATGCTGTACCTGCTGAGGTGAGGAAACAACAGGTCCAGCTACTATTTGTAATGGTGAAAACAAATACATCCCTTTTCACAACAGCATGTTAAAATTCAGAGGAATAACTAGCATAACAGGGAGTAGAACCAGTCAGGTTACCACCTCCTGTGCCTTTCCCAGCATGAACATCAGAGGTGACAGATTAGAGTCTGTATTAGAAAACTCAGTTGTCTCTGAGTGTACAACTTGTCAACCTGTAACTGTAACTCATCCACAGTGTTATCAACCACTCATGAAATGCAATCTGCACCAACATGTCCTCCTGTCCTTTCTCAGTAAGACACTTTGCCTCTGCACCAGTCTCAGTCATCAAAGCTTCAAAATTAGCATCATCAGCTCTGTCATAAAGCTACTTCGACCAGGCTTCTCATCATTCTGGACTCCTCTAAAGTCTTTTGTATGCCAAAATCAATAGCCCCTAAACCAGAACAGATGTGCACTATAAGTGGATATTAGAAATGTTTTTCACCCAGCCACAAATAGACTTAACTGACTTGCTGAGACATACATGTTGTAACTGCTTGTTGTAGATGTATTCACTTGTATATTATCAGCACATTTTGCAAAAGGTAGCACAGCATTGCCTGTAGATGTGAAAAAATTCCCATAAGTAAAGTAAAGATAAATATCTCACATAATATTATTAGAAATAAAATAACCTGATCTTGGAGACAGACCTACAAATGCACTGGTAAGAACCACTAAGACTTTGTGTTCGACTGATGATAACAACTTCTCATTTTCTGTCAGATGAATTCCTCATGGCAGGGCCTTCCCCCCTCCTGTGGCAGACAAATGTCCTGGACCGTCTTCTATCCATTATCTTTCATATCATTCCATGTTCTACAGCTCTTACTACTGAACCTACCATAGCCACCAATAGTGTTAGCATCGGCAGATAACCCACTTGCCTTTAGTGCTCATAGATCAGAAGGCTGTGGGTCTATTTCCAATACAGATGATTGGATACATTTTCCATTACTGACATTGAAGTGCAGCAAAAGGGACTGTTACACTACCAAGTGTACTATCCTTTTGGCTGAGCAATAAACCAAGGCCACATCTGTTCAAGTTGGTGGTAGGTCATATGGATGTAAACGATTCCATGGCACTTATTTATAAAAGTATGTGAATTTCTCCAGTGCCCTGGCCAAATTATCCACATTCATGGGTGCCGGAACCATAGAGCCAGGAGGAGGGGAACCCCCCCCCACACTTTTACAGCTTGAAGACATATTGGAAAAATTAATGAAGCAGAGTTTTACTCTAAGGTGGATTTGCACCCTGAAGTTAAACTAACTAAAACAGCTGTTCTTGTCCTCTTATTGCTCTGTTACAAGAGTTATGCTGCCGCTGTTCCATTGGTGCTGCCAGAGTCATGCCGGTAAGGGAGTTTTGTTCTTTTATTTGCAGCTGCTCTTGTGTGCATGTGTGTGTGTGTGTGTGTGTGTGTGTGTGTGTGTGTGTGTGTGTGTGTGTGTGTGTGTGTGTGTGTGTGTGTGTAAGTCATGCCGGTAATGGAGTTTTGTTCTTTTATTTGCAGGAGTTATGCTTCTCTCATATGTGTGTGTGTGTGTGTGTGTGTGTGTGTGTGTGTGTGTGTGTGTGTGTGTGCGTGCGCACATGCGTGTAAAATGCCCCAGTTAGGTATACCTGTTGGTTAGTGTTATTCAGGCTCAAACAAGAGCCTGAATTCTCTACCCATACCACCACTTGTGATTCAGGGAGTTGAGTCCATAGCTCTCCACTGTCCAGATTTTCACAGAATATTTGGCTCATACTTTTGGTCTGTTCCTCTTAAAATTTGTATTTATCTGGCAAATCAGTGAGAACTGAATTCACTAAATAATGATAGTTCTGTAAGTTTCAGTCTTCCTGTCTTTCAGGAAACACATGGTAACACAAAACACTTTATTTTAGCAACCTTCCAAGATTATACAAGCAATATTTAAAAGATATCCCTGGTTTTGGTCATTTGCCCCCCCCCCCCAAATAAATTTTGGCTTTTTCCATATTTCTTGTGCTTGTGAAGTTGAGAGATTTAGTTGATCGTCAAGTGGATTTTACAAGGAGCTGAGAGCTTAAGGGGAAGAGAAGTTTAATGCTACTTATGCTAAGTTGTTTGCAATGGTAGTAGCACAACAGGTAGTATACTTGCTTTTGATGCAGAAGGCTGTGGGTTCTACTCCCACAGTATGCAGATGGATCACTGATACTGTACTGTGTTGTACTTTAATGGGAGTGGATGCTGCAGTCCTATGAATGTCCTCCTTTGGAGGAGTTACCTAGTAACTATGAACCCGTTATCAGTTTGCCATCCATTCCCCATTGCAAAGTTACTAGCTTATCATTTTTTAATGTAGCATAGGCAATTTATTCTTCAAGGGCAACAGGTACTTTATTTGTAGATGAAACAATGAAATATTAAGTTGTTTGCTAGCAGCAACCTCTTCATTAGTTACAGATCCCTTTAATGTGGAATTATTTAGATGACTTCTGCAGAGATTTTGCATATTTACCGGTATTGGTGGATTGTAATAACAAAAGTTTGAGTGGCCATTTATGGTTGACATTTCTTGAAATGGGTAGTTTTGCCATTATTGGTTCATTCATTTTGTTTCATTGCTTACTAGAAGACTGTTCCAAACTACACATTTAAAACGCATTCTAACAAATGGTGCTGTATTATACAAGCAATATAATATAATACAATCAGGTTAATACAATCAGGAAGGTGAATCAAAGAACGTATACATGTATACTTGCTCACAGAATGCAGGAGATCAAAATAGGGGAAGAGACCAGTCACCAATGGTGTCCCCAGGGTTTGGTGCTGAGACTTTTTCTGTTTGGCATATACATCTCAAAAGTAAAAGGAAATACCGAAGGGCTTTGTGTGACTAAGTTTGAGATGACTGCAAGCTAGGAGCAGTTATTGAATCCGCAAATGACTTAGCCATCATGCAGGAAGGTTTGTCCCAAACAATAACTGGTGCCAGAATCATGAATTGAAACTAAACTCCAAGAAATACATTATCATATCCTTCGGGAAGTCATCTACTCCAGGGAACTGCCAAACTGACAATGCCCCCAAGAACTGACCCAGTTGTTTGGCATTTGGGAACTTGTGTGTACAGTGACATAACTTTTGACCAACATGTGCCCAGAGTCATAAGAAAGTCTTTCTATATTGCTCAGCTTATAAACAAATTGTTTGTGACTAGATCTCGATATGTTATTGCCCTCATTTGCAAAGCCCTCATTAGGTCAATCATTTTGTATAATGCCTACTTTGGCATGTATCTGTAAAGACCCATGTAATAATTGGAATACTCACAGAGATAATTTACTAAAAGGATACAAGTCCTAAACAATAGGTCTTGCATGGACCACCTCAAAGATTTATCACTATACTCAGTATCCTACAGAGTGCTTAGAAGTGATGTGTCTGGCATACAAGACATCCTCCGACCTAATACAGATGGACCTACTGAACATCAGCAAGTCAAATGGCATCAGAAATACTCAGTCCAGGTATCTAAACTGAATGTTGTGGAGAGATGGATATATATCCAGAACAGATTATCCATTTAAGTAAATCATAGTTCATCCCTGTCCATATTCAAATGCAACTTGGTCTAAGGATGGGTAATAGAAAATGTACTCCAGAATTTCTCATCATGTCACTAATGGATAGAGGCAGTTCTTAAATGCTGCATCCCTTACATGGGTCCCCTCAAATTATCTATGGTGTGATCACAGTTATTCTCACTAGGGCTAATATACAATCAGCCATGGAATAGGTAGAACTAATCAGGAAATGCTAATTCAAGCACCAAAATGGAAATTGGCTAAACTTAAAACGTCCTCCAAGTGAACCTATGTTGTGGTAGTAAATAGTTTTAAAAAAATGTCCTTTTTAGATCACTAAGTGCCCCTGTCACTCTCTGCCCCATCCCCAGTCTTCAACAGCTTCCAGCGCCTCTGTCCACATTCAGTATAATATCACATCAGGTCTCCTCTGAAAATAGGCTACTATCCTAGTGGCTAACACAGACAACAAAGGATTTGTTAAATTACATTAAATTAAACATAGGCATTGACAGGCCTAACATTTTCAGAGCAGGATATGACCTGAGTATGCATAACATGCAGCAAAATTATTTTACTAAGAATGCCACTAACTGCTGAAGAATGGTGAGGAGTCCATGGAGTGTACAGCAAGCAAATACCTCATTCAAATTATGTTGCATAGCATCCATCTTCTAAACCCAAAGACTGTGCTTCCTAAATCCACACTCAAGGATCTTGAATGCCAAGGTTCTACATGAAAAAGTGCATGTGAATACCTTTTGATGCAGAACAGTCTGTGGACAATATTTAAATGTACTTTGATGATCATGCATTTGCAGTAAGTGTAATGCCATACTTTTTCATGAATCACACCTGTTTCAAGCAGTACAAACATTACTTTGTAAGAGTGACATGGAAATGCACTCTTTTCATTGCTATCCATGATTTGAAAAGTAACAATGCCAGGAGCAGCTTATGGTATAGGACTGCTGGGCTGCAGTCCCCCCAGCTGTCAAAAGAAAAAAAAAGAAATATTTGTACATGCTAGTAGCAGTGCGAACTGTGAACTAGTGTGTAATGTGAAAGATGCGATGATTTGCGGAACTCAGAGCAGCAAACATGCATGCTCAAATTCCGCTTTGAAAAAAAAAAAGAAAAGAAAAAACTACTTTGCTTGTCACTGGAACGTTTTAAAAAGCAGTCTTTGGCTATCTCTTCGCATATTTCCTGCAGGTCTTTCATCCATTGTTGATGCTTTGCTCTTCTAACAATGGTCTTTCACTCCATACTTCCAGGTCAAAATGAAATTATAAGGACATTTGTCTGCCTGTCATTACCTCAAATGGAGATATTCCTGTCTTGGTATTTTGTGTTGCCCTGACTCCCATCAAAATGCTAGGTAAGTCATTTACCCAATTATTTCCTGTCTCAAGGCACATCTTTTTCAACCTGTCCTTTAAGGTTCTATTCATTCTTTTCACCATCCCATTTGATTGTAGATGATATGGAACATTAAATCTTTGCTGAATTCCCAGCATATTACAAAATACTTAAATTGTCTTACTGACAAATTGTCATCCATTGTCTGATTCTATCATCTTGGGCCATCCCCAATGGCAAAAAAGATGTTTTTTCCAAAGTGCTGCTGCTGTCACTTTAGCTGTCATTCCCTTCATTGGAATTGCTTCCACACATTTTGAAAAAAACATCTACCACTACCAACAAGTAGTGATACCTGCCCTTTGCAGGAGGCAATGGTCCAGAATAGTCAGTTTCTATAGCGTACCATGATCCATTTACTATGGACACCCTATGCAACTGTGGCTTCTTACACTTTGCATTTGTCTGCAGACATATCAAGCATTCATCCTGCACTACCTGACACAGGTTTTTTTCAACTGTGGATTCCAATACTTTTTTTTCACTACTACCCATAACTTTTTTGTTCTTACGTGTCCCAACATTTGGTGATTAGACTTCACTACTTGTTTTGCGAGCTGATACAGAATGTATGGCAATTTTAGCCCTTTCTTTGTCTCAAAAACATAGAAATACCCATCTAATCCATTATTCTGTAACACACGTTTCCAGTTCCTCTGGCTATCCCTTTTCCTTTGGATTTTATTTCAAATCCTCATCTACTTGTTTTCCTTCCTCCAAAAATCCCGCTTCAGAAACTTGGAGTTCAAAACTTTTCCCCTCAGTCTGTTCAGAATATAAAGCCTTACCCTTTTCAGCTGCTTCCTTTGCTTTAGCATCCCCCAAAGCATTTGCCTTTGCATTTTCATTATTTGTCCTTTGATGAGCTTTTAACTTAAAAATACTGAAATGTCCCTGCAATTTGTACTTTTGAATCAGTTTCCACATATCCTGTAAAACAGAAGCATGCTTCAAAGATTTTCCTGCACTGTCAGTATACCATCTTCTAGCCCACATTGCAATATGTAGTCTCGAACAGTTTAATACATAAGCACTGTCACTGTAAATAGTTGCTAGTTATAAATGCTGCAAAACATATTTTACATCCTCTAGCTTAGCTCTTTGTGCTGACATGTATCCTGGTAACTTAAACATAACTGGTTTGTCTCCCTCTTGCAATGTCACTATTGCAAACCCAGTGTAGTACTTCCCATTCTTCCAGAAATATGCATCATTTACATACACTGTAGGAATGTGGCAGTCATAATCTGCACTTTCCCTTCAAATCCAATAAAATTAATTAAGTAGTACTTGTCCCCTTTCTGTATTTGTACATTCCTCATACTGAAAGCAGTTATCCATTTTGAAAAAAACTGTCGGACTAACCCCTTCAGTGATTTTGTTTACCTCACTGTCATTTGGCAAAGTCTTGATTCTCAAATGTGGAGTTTGAACTATAACCCCAAAGAACATTGTCAAATACTCTGTTTGTCTTATTTCCCAGTAAATGGCCAAAAGCTGTTTAATGCAAGGATGATATCCTTTTTCTACAGGAGTCATTCTCCGGCTACAAAAAGTAACCAGTCTTAACTTAGTATCCATTCCCTGAGATGCATCTTGTGGTCAATACCGTAATAACACCACTAAGAGTTTGTCCTTCCTTGCTGCTGCTTGCAAAAGACAAAAGATAACTTACTGATAGGAACTATTAGCTCTGTTTCCTGTTCCAGCTTCTGCTTTAAAATTTTAAATGCCGCTTCCTCAGTGAGACTCCATTTTAGAGTCAAGTCTTCTTTTTGATCTGCCAACATTTTATAGATAGGAGCTGCTGCTTCTGTGTAGTCCTCTATAAATTCCCTGTTCTAGTTCATGACTCCCATACATTTATACAAATCCAAAATTTCCTGACAAGGACTCCTCCCTGCTGGTCTGATAATGGTTCCTAGAAATTTTACTTCTTGTGACAAAAACTGATTTTGTCTTTGTTTACTTTGAGCCCTGCCTCTTGCAATTGTCTCAGAACTTTTCTCAGCTGTTTCATGTGCTCTTTTACAGTCTCAGACTGTACCAGAATGTCATCAATATAATGAATAACATTTATTTTATTTATTTTATATTTGTTTACCGGGAAAGTCGACTGGAACGAGGTCCATTTACAGTGGAGGCCCAGGGAGAAAAGCTCCACATCAAACAATATGTACAGTGGTAAATGCACAATCAAAAAAGATATATCATACAATGGTTTGTTCCAAGCAAGCTTAATTTACACATAGTAGACTCTGGATGGTAGTAATTGGGAGAAAAGACTCACATTAACTGATTCAATCAAAAGACACATCACACAACACGTAATAATTTCCACATAGTAGGCCCTGTATGGGAGTATTTGAGTACTGTATAATAGAGATAGTAAGCAGTGAGGAGAGGAAGATAGCAAGAATTGGAGGACAGCAGGAAAGCATTTATATGATGTAAGGACAGAGCCAGGATTGCAAGAGGTGTGACTTAAGTAACTTTTTGAACAGTGAGATAGATGGTGCTGAAGAGATATTTTTGAGGAGGTTATTCCATTTCCTAGTGATGGTATGAGAAAAAAGAGCTTTCCCTGCAGTATTGTTGGCTTTTGATATACAGAGCAGGGTTTTGTTGGATGAGCGTAGAGGACGGTTTGCTGAATATTGGTTTAGTAGTTGGTTTAGGGCTGGAGTATTGTGGGAATTCTTTAGTATGTTGAAGGTGAGCACTAGTTGGTGGTACCCAATTAAGTGAGGGAGTTCTAACCATTGTAGCTCATTTAGGGAAAGACAGTGATGGCTTCTAAAAGTGGAGTTATTGGCGAATTTTTGCAATTTTATTGTAACATGATTCTTGTTAGTTTAGGTCAGTTTTCCTGATGTGGGTTAGGATTGGTGATGCATACATTAGTGTAGACAAAAGGTGGGTTTGTCTAGGGTGATTTGTGCTTGGTCTGATATGAACTGTTTGTGTTTGTATAAAGTTCCTAATTTTTTATGTGCCTTTTTAATGGTTTGAGAGATATGGACATCAAAGTTAAGATCCTTATCTATTTCAACACCGAGGAGCTTAGTATGGGGGGAGGGAGAGATTGTGGTGCCATTTTTGGAGGTGATAGTGAAGGAAGGAGGTGTGGTTCTGGATTTGTTAGGGTGAAAAGAAGTAATTTGGTCTTGTTGTGGTTTAGAATTAGTTGGATATCAGTAATTCATTTTTCCAAGGAGCAGAAGGATTCTTGGGTAAGCTTTTGAAGAATGGTTATGGGTGGGGCCGAGCAGATTAGGGTTGAGTCATCTGCGTATTGTATAAGTGATGCATGCAGGGTGGAAGTATGTAGTTTGTTGGTGAAAATGGTCAATAGTAGAGGACCCAGTACTGATCCTTGTGGAACGCCTATAGTAGTTGGTAGTACAGGTGATAGTACACCTTGCCATTTGACTGATTGTTTTCTGTCAGAGACATAGGTTTTGAACCAGGAAGTAGTGGAGTGGGCAAAGGACATGTTGGATAGAGTGTCTAAAAGTAAGTTATGCGAGACCATGTCAAACATAGATCTAAGAATATGGCTGATACGAAGTTGTTGTTGTTTCTGAGTTGGTTAACCTGGTTGGTAAAGGAGAGAAGAGCAGTAGTTGCACTATGGTTTGGGCTGAAGCCATGCTGTGTGAAGGAGAGGAGATTATGTGAGGTTAAGAAGTACATCACTTGGGTGTGAATACATTTCTCCAGGAGCTTGGAAAGGGGGGATAAGATAGCAATGGGGCGGTAGTTTGATAGCTCATAGGAGTTGCCGCCTTTGTGTAGAGGAATAACATATGACACTTTCCATAGTTCGGGGATGTAAGCTTCTTTCATGGAGCAGTTTATAAGAATTGAGACAGGGTAGGCTAGGGACTCTGCAGCTAATTTTAGGAAATTAGTGGGTAGACCATCTGTTGTGAGAGTGGTGGGTTTTAGTTTTGAGAGTAGTTTTTTAACTGTGGAGGTTGGTACAGGTGAGAGTGTGAAGGAGGGTATACTATTGTGGTCTATAGTTGGGGTGAATATAGAGTTATTGTTGGATAGCTGGTAGATAATGAGAGAATAGATTCTGTGAAGAGATGGTTAAATTGAGAAGCTGTGCTGTCATTATTAGTTTTGGTGTTGGGAGCTGGAGTGGTAGATTTGCCAGGTTTCAGAAGGGAATTGATAGCTTGCCAGAACTTTTGGGGGGTTTTGGAATGTTTGTTTTGGATACCTAGGAAGTAGTTTTGTTTATACATATTTGTTTGTTTTTTGGCCTGATTCCGAAGTTGTTGATATTTTTGTCTATCTTGGTTAGTGTTATTCTTTTTCCAGCACTTCCAGGCATTGTCTCTGGCTTTTAGTAAGGCTTTTGTGGTCCTATTGAACCAAGGGGCATAGTTAACTTTAGTTCTAAGTTTCCTGATGGGAGCTACTGTATTTAGAACATCCATAAAAGTATTATTGAAAAACTCAACTGCCTGGTCTAATGCTAGAGTTTGTAGTGGGTGCCAGTTACATTGTTGTAACATGTTGTTAAGAATTTGTGGATTTACCTTGTGTTCATCTCTAGTTTCCTTATATAATATGGGTTTGGGTATGTTTTCCTGTTTACGAAGGAGGAATGTGGGGCAGTAGTCACTTAGTTCATCAGGTAGGCAGCCCACATGATAATTTTCTTTGGGGAAATTAACTAAAGTCCAATCGAGAATGGAATGTTTTTTTGGATTTGTTGTCAACTCTGGTGGGTCCTTGGATTAGTTGTGAGAATCCAAATAAGTTAATATGGTTTGAGGGATTGTTGGAGTTGCAGGTTAGCCAGTCTAGGTTTAGGTCACCTAGCAGGATGGTTTCTTGGGGCAGGTTGATTGTAGCCCATTCTAACATTTCCTCTTATAGGTGTGTTATTTCCTGGAGGAATATAACTGCAGAGGATGTTGATTCTCTTTGTGTTTTTGAGGGACATAACAGAGCCTAATGTTTCTGCATTCTGAAATTTGGGAAGTGGGGTTTTCAGAGGGTGAAGTGTCATCTCTACTGACATCCTGTAAGAATGTCCCTACAATCTGATGAAAAATTACAGGACTGTTCTGAAAACCCTGAAGTAATCTAGTCATAACATACTTGTTATTTTCAAAGGTAAAAGCATGCTTTTGCCGTTCCCTTTTTGAAGTGGTACTGCAAAAATCCATTCGCTAAATCTATCACTGTAAACGAATTACTTTGTGGTTTTATGTGAACTGCTATTTTTAGAACTCCTGATATTAAATATGGTCTTGGCTGTGTGTACAGATTAACCTTATGGAGGTCTATTAGCAAATGGTTAACTCCTATCCTTCTTTTTAACTTGCCAAATAGGTAAATTTGTTGGACTATGTCCCTTCTGAATTATGCCTGCCTATTCCCAGTTTAAAATGCATTTCTAATGTCATCTATTGCCTCAACTGGAATTGGATACTGTTTTTTGGAATGGAGGAATTTAATCTCTTGCACTTCCCACTGTAATCAAAACTTCTTGACTTCCCACAGTCTGTTTTTTCCTGCCCATAACATCTACAATTCTTTCTCTATGGTATTCCAAATATCTATTTGCTTGTCTGTTAGGGACATCACCCCTTTTCCTTTGCTCTCTACTAGACTAACTTCTATTGCCATGCACTTTCAGTTAACAATCAGTTCACTTTCATCTCATTTTCCACAAAATACAGTTGGAAAAATCAATTATTATACTTAGCCTGTTTAAAATATCCATTCCTATTATGGTTATTCCACAACTAGGATGTATCAAAAATGTTCCCATTACCAGAGTTTCATCCAGAGTAAACTTAATTTCTACAGGCTCACTGCCCATTGACAGGCTCTCTGCCCATTGTGACACATTAAAACCTGATATCAAAGTTTTCTTTCTTGGATCCAGCTTAAGCCTTCTGTTTGAAAAAGAAACTGCTGCCCCTGTGTCTATTAAGACATTTTTCCATGGCAACCCTTCCACCCAGATGTCAATTAAATGTGCTAACTTAACTATCTGAGCAGGAGGCACACCCCTGTTGTGAAACACTATCATTATCCAGATGCCTGGAAACTTCTCTGACAACACAAATATTGTGTTCTTGCTCCTGGGAATCATGATCCTCATCTACTGCATATGCAAGACAAAGCAATTCCTGACATACAGCCTGCTGCCTTTTACAATCTGAGTTACAGATATGATCTAATTATCTTTCCTAGCTCCTATGAGATATACATTGCCTTCACCATCATATTGCTGCAATTTAGCATTACCTCTTGCCTTATTATGAAACGTTTGACCATCTATGTTGACATCCTGCAACATTTGCCTTTGCTTTTCCTTCCTGATTTCTTTTTCGTCTGAGTCTCTTGCAAATACTCCTTTCTCTAGCTGCCTATTTTTCCAGTGTATATAGTATACACAGTCATGCTTGATATGTCCCAGTTTTCTACAGAAAAAACATGCAATTTGTCTACCTTCAGAGCTTCCTGTAGCTGGAAGGGCTGATGCTGCTCTCAGTACATACCTGTCCTCATCCCCCACCTTTCTCTACCTCATATTACTGCACATACTATTTCAAACCTGTCTTCATCAGTACCAAGAGAAAAACATGTTCTGCTTAAAAACATCTCTGTTGTCACTCATTACTCTCACTTTCATTAGCTTATGAACAGATTTCTCTAATGTGTCAGCAGTTTCCTCATAAATACACTTAATGTCACCTGGTACTCCTTCTACTTGTTCCAAAAATGCATGTATTAGCCTCTTTTGCATTTCTGAGTCAGTCATTTCCCTGTCATCTATACTGTCAATGATTTGAAAAAAACAATTTAAAATGCTCTGCCTGTCCTAGCACCCTGTCAGAAACTCTAATATTAAAATGCTCTAACAACTTCATAGTCAAAAGTTGACCCTGGGAATACACCAAGAGTATAGCTCTCATTCTGTTTAATTTAGAATCAAGCCTACATTCATTAGAAATAATAAAAGTCTTATAACACTTTGGAATAAATACAAAAAAAAAAATCTTTGCAGTGAATCATTCCATGCACTGTCAGCTGTATAAGAAAGTCAGTCTTCAGTTGTCAACATATTATAAAAAATACCTTTCTTGTCATTCCAACGAGGAATTGTTTGTAACAAATGACACTGTTGGTAGAGATCAACTGGAGAACCTGTCACTACTTGCACATTTGGAGCATTAATGCTATCTTAACTAACATGATCTGACACATGTCTCTGTAAATCTGCATTTGCAACTGTATATTCCTGTAGCTGTTTCTGTAATTCCCCTATCTTAATGTGCAATTTTGCTTCCTTTGCTATGGCATTCAAAAGTTTTTGTTCTGCATCCTCTAACATGTGTGTAAGAGCTTCTGTTCCACTATCCCCACCCATATTTCCTGTGCATTCATAGCAGTATGTATAGCAATATCAGCCCTTATCAAAATGTTTTAGAACATCTTACATATACTTCCTAACCTGTATTTCATATTTCTTTAACATTTGCATGTATTTTTCATTAAGCTATATCAACTTATCATCCAGCTTTTTGTCTGATAATTCCTTATCCTTGTTAAGTGCATCCCACTGCGAGCAGTAAGTATAAAATATTTCAGTTGTCTCTGCAACCTGTAAGCTGTTAGCATGATCAAAAACTGACTAATTCTCTGTAAATGGTAAAAAGTGGCATTACAAAATTACTTTTGACTTCATCTCACAATTTGGACTTGTCATGCATAGTCTTTACTGACAATTACTGTAACTCAGTTTTATGACATGTTAAACAAAAACAAGGACATCTGTCTCCACATTTAAGACATTCAACTTCACTTTTGTACTTTTGTACATACTGATCAAAACAATGAATCCATTTACACATATAAACCTTCTCACTTCTAAGTATACCAAACAGAAATAGCTAACAGGTGATCAGGCTGTAGACCAAAACTGCAAACTGGAAACTCCCTTTCTGTTGAAAATGCTGGTGAATGTCTCAAAGTAGATGCAGAGACAATCCCCAGTATTCAGCAAGCTCTGCAAGGTGGGCAAGAATAGTGCAAGAGCTGCTGCAGGCAATATGGCAATGTGCGATCCAGGAACGAACTCCCGGGATGTGCATGAGAGCTCCTGCACTATTCCTGCATGGACACAGCCCCTGTATGCTAATTACCTCATTTGCTGGTGAATAACATGCAAATGAGGTGAATTAGGGATCCAGGATGCAGGCAGGAGTCCATGCAGGAATAGTGTAGACTGCAGAAATGTATTCAGCCATTAGCTGAATATATTTCTGCAAACTACAAAATGGAGTCAAGACAGCTGGTAAAAAAGCATGTATTGTAAGGGTTAGGCATGCCAATGGCCAAATATATGTCCATAGGCATGAAAAATAGTTTCAAAATGATAAAAAATAAATTTTTTTTTTGCCCGCTTTTCGTTTAAGCATAGGTCAGTGGTGCGCAAACGGGACCGGCCCGAAAATAAGAAAAAAGGTTGGAAATAAGCTTTTAAACCAAAATCATCATTTTGCCATAATAGTCAATGGCATTCATAAGACTACAGTTACAGGGCTGGGTTGGGAGGGTGGCCTAATGGTTAAGGTGTTTGCCTTACAAACACAAGGTGTAGGGTTTGAGTCTCACAAGGGATAATTGGCTAGGCTTAAAATGGCTCGCAAGGGCAGTTAGCTTAGTACTAATCTATGAACCTATGAACAAGACCATGGAATAGTGGTTGCTAAGGGGGAAGGCTGAGTGTCAGTTTTGTAACCATGCATTAGCAGTCAGTTCTATGCAAATGAAGGGAACGATACTGAATCACAGATTTCCCCTCAGTGCTAGCTTGCACCCAACTGTGTAGGTGCAATAACACCATGGTCTAAGCCTAAGAGCTAGATGACCTCATGAGGGGAGTGTCATAACTGCTGTAAGCTTATTGGAGTGCACTGGCCCGTGTTTGTCCTTAGCTAAGCACAGCTAATGAAGGGGGTGCATCTGAAGCTGCCTAGCAGTATTTACATTGCCTAAATGGGTGTGCGTGCCATGCACCGGACTTTAAACAAACAAAAAAAAAAAACAGGAAATAGCAGCTCCGTTCACATCTGAGCAAGGGTTAGCACGGCGCACCTTGGGCTTAAATGGGAAGGCAATGGGGAGGAAAAACAGCAGTAGGAAGGTAATCAAGGAGAACTAGCATAGCTGGCAGGTGAAATGTATCAGAATCAGCCAATTACACAGGCAGCAACCCAGCCCAGCCCAGCAAACTACTATAAACTAAGCAAACACCTTTCACTCTGATTTTTCCCACAAACTCTGCACCACCGGTGTACACAAATGGGGAAATTTTACCTAACAAAGCTAACAAAATGATAGGGCTGCTGTCGCTCTCATACATCAATATGTGGAAGAAGCTGATGGTGGTGAGAATGAGAATGTTGACAACCAACCCACAGTGAGGAGAAGGACAAGAGTGTACAGACCCAGGATAACCTACCAGGGGCTACATGAGCTGGAGATAGTGGAGCACTCTAAGGTGGACGGGGACCACCTACAGCAAATTGTTGAGCTGTGCTGGCCATGCCTCACACACAGAACCAACAGAGGGGAACCCATCCCAGTGGATACCAAGGTATGTGTATGCTTAAGAATACTAGCCACAGGTACCTACCAAAGGCCAACTGGGGATATCATGGGGATCTCACAGGCATCAGCATCCAGAGTACTTCACCAGTTCCTGGATGCCATATCAGTACATGCTGGTGAGCACATATATTTCCTCAACACCCGTAAGGCATTGACCAGCAATATGCGTCTCTTCCTCCAAATAGCAGAATACCCTGAGGTAGTGGGTGCTATAGACTGCACGCACATATACATCAAAGTACCACCCGGCAAGCGGGGTAGGGTCTACATAAACCGCAAGGGCTTTCCCTTCATCAACTGCCAGGTCATATGCGATGCCCAGGGCATTATAATGAATGCGTGTGCTGGCAGCCCTGGAAGCTATCACGACTCCCACATCTGGCATATGATGCAGCTGTACCAGAGATTTGCCAGTGGGGACAACCCATATGGCCACCTAGAGGGGGATGCTGGTTACGCACTGGAGCCGTGGCTGATGACACCCATCAGAAATACACACACACTTGAACAAGAACTCCATAATGTGGTACATGCACAAACCAGAATCATAATAGAGTGTGTGTTTGGGATGCCATGCTACACAATATGATCCTGCGGAAACAGCTGCAGCAGGAACAGCAAGGGGCAGGGCCACACAGCCCCCACCATTGCCAAGGCCAGTACAGGCACAGAGTGACTTGTAGGAGGAGCAACCTGAGCCTTCCCCTGTAGGCAGAAGGAGGCATGCCCAGTATGCCCAGGCTTTGGCAAAGAGGCAACACACAGCACATACACTGACACAGTAAGAATCCAGGTAATGACACCTCTCTCTGACTCACACATACAGTTAAAGGGATGCCAAACATGACACTACCTGTGCTTTACCATGTATAGGGAGTGTACTATATGCATCCGACATAGTCAGCCCTCCAGCATCCTCAATACTGGCACAGCCACAAGGTAAGTCACTCTCCCCATCAATTGCTGAATGGAGTAGTATGTTCAGCTACTGGTATCTATAGTATAGATGTGAGCATGCAAGGGAATCGGGTGGCTGAATGGGATGGCAGCAGATGGTAGATACCTATATGGGCATCATGAAATCCATAACAAATACTAGTGTCAGCAAAGTAGGTAGTGCTAGACAAGGTGAGAAATCCCACTGCAGGACATATGGTGGGCCAAATGTGTGTCCATAGGACACACACATGCATGTCAGTGAGGCTCACATACCCAACACCAGTCTTAGCCAGCAGGACAGGTGTAGATGACCACAAAGAAAGGCTGTGATAAGGCCTCCAGTTGATGGCGATGGAGAACAGCCCCCCTCCAAACCTACACAGACAGACTACAACAGGTCAGGCAGTTGGATGTTAGTTCTGAAGGGTAAGAAGTCTGAAACTGAAATGTAGGTCAATAAAACCTAAGATCTGCAGTCCATTGATATGCCTCTAGTCTGCATAATAGGTCAGAATAAAAAACAAAATGGAAGCCAACAGAGTACCTGAAATACCAGTACCGTCACAGAAAATGTTTACAGTTGTCATGTGTACCCCCCCTACAATCCTATGTAGAAATGTAGTAACATGTACATGTGGGTTTAATAACAGTGGAGCTCAGATTACCTGAGCTGGCCCAATTAGCAGGATAGATTGTTGCACATGTACAATATGCAGGGCACCATGTGTTAGATTGCTGTGTGTTGTATGTTGTGTGGAAGTGGTCAGCATGTAGGCATGGAGGGTTGTTCCCCAGTGGCATATGGCCAGTACTGTTGATGACAGGACCATGTTCAGACAACTGCAGTGGCAACCATAATGCATCCCAGCAAGACCCAATCCAGCAGTCATCCATACTCATTGTTCAGATGTAATATCATTCATCATCTGAAAGATGGACATGCCATAAATGTGGGCCCAGACATACACACAGTACACAGGAGGAAGTATCCTAGACAGAGTATACAAAATATAACTTTCAAAGGCACACACTTTAGAATTGTACATACAGGTTAGCAGCACGTTAGTTGTCTGTGTAGTATGGAATAATGATGTAGTCTGGCCAATCACTGGCAGACCAGAAAAGGCACGGTTATGAAGTAATGAGAAACTGCCAATGTCCCCGCACAAGCCAGCATAAGAGGAATGTCCCAGGTATATATGTGAGTCATCTGCAAGAAGCTTCCATATCACACATGCACTCAGCTCACCCCACCATCAACCACAGGTTCATCACAGGTCATATTCCTGCTGTTGGGAATGAGTACAGTGTGACCCCCATTTCTGTATGGGAATACCCACAGAATGCAGCATGCTGAAGAGGTGTCCCATGCAGGTGTGTCCCTAGCTGTAAGCAGAACTCTGCCAACATCCACACCAATAGAATAATAAGGACAGGAACTATTGCCATTAACACCTCACAACCCTACCCTGTCACCCCATGGGAATCCAGTGGCTTGCAGCCTGGGACTGTAGGAGTGAGAGAATGCACTGGCCTGCTACAGATGGCCTGCATCATTACCAAATGCCCTACAGTCCTCTGTCAAAGGCCTATGCCTCACCCATACTGCCAATGTATGTTTTTTCATGGGTTCCCAAATAACAACATAACACAGTCCACAGAACACAAATGCAAGGCCATGTCAACAAATCCCAGTAGCATGCCCACCATGTCCTACTGTATGAAGTCTGGACCAACAGTTCATGCAGTAGGACATGGCGGGCATACTACTGGGATTAGCAGCATGCCCACCATGTCCTACTGCATGAACTGTGGACCAGCCCCTAAATACCACTGGGATGAAGGGTCAACTATAGGGATACATATCAGATATCAGTCGCATAATGTTAGGAAGAGGATAGAATAACAGAGGGGGTGTAGAAGCATGGACGCCATGGAGTGTATGAAGTCTGAAACTCTGATGTGTGCCCATACTACCCCTGCCTGCAGACCCAGTAATGGGTGGCTACAAACCTGCTCAAAAACCACAATGTGAAGGGGAACTGACCAGATATATGAGCCCTGAATCTGGGTAACCTGTGTGAATCTGTACAGCTGAGAAGTATGGCCACAGCAGAATATGGCCATTCTGTCACATCGATAGATGTACAAGCAGGGGATTCTCAGCCACCACAGTACCAAGGTGCTGGACCATTTACACAGACCCATCGGCAAGTGTCTGTGGCTCCCCCTCCAGAATGGCATGAGTGTGGAAGAATATGTAGACTGCAGACCCCAATACTGGACACAGCTTCATCCATCTTGTATTCCCCAGGAAATTACTGTGAACAAATAAGTATATCTGTCAGTAGTTGATGACATAATACATCACAGTGTAAAACAGTACATATGTCTGAATATCTCTGCTAACACCAAAACCATGTAGCAGAAGCAGCACAGACACAATAGTTACAGTATCCCACTATCCTTTGCCCATTGTGACTCCATATTGTCAACCTATCTACAGATATCCTGCAGAAATAGGTTGCTAGCTGTGAGTGTAGAACACACATTCCTGCACTTGAGTACAACCTACCTGTAATGGATTCACATATTCAATACAGAAGGTCATACTGGGCATGCTAACACACTTAGGGAAATGAAGCCCATGTCTGACAACAACAGTGGACTATACACATCTGTCAGTCACAGATTTCTGTGCACACACACCACATTGCACACCATTCATGCTTTGCACACTCATCAGATAGGAATACACACATATATCCAAGGACAACACACTATAATAGGTCAAACATACACAAACACATGTTGGGAAGAGAAAGACACTCAGTGATAAAGAGTTTCCCATCATGAGGCCTGTCCCACTCACCACACATCCAATTGGCCAATATCACATGATGTGCCGATGTCACTGTAGACATCTGCTTCTGGCAGCCCTCAGCACTATAGTGTCTGTGGTGCTTGAGATAATTGTGTAACATGACAGTACAAATCAGTATTCATCTAGCAGTCATACACCCAGTTCTGTCAAATGTAAAGTTGAGTTTGACTGAGTGTTGTATGTGTGTTTCCAGAGGAATGGTTTATGGTCCATTTACACACACTGTGCTGCCCATTGCCCTACTTTAGCAAGCCTGCTGATGTCAGTCACCTTGAAATACCTCTTTGAACAAAGTTCAGCCCTGTTAGCTCTGTGGTGCATGCAATAACTGAATAATGCTATAGTGTGATGTACTAGTTAGGTAGGAGTTCTAATCCCACACATGGCAACTGTGAAACTGTGTGTGTGTGTGCATGTGTGCGTGTGCGTGTGTGTGTGTGTGTGTGTGTGTGTGTGTGTGTGTGTGTGTGTTTGTGTGTGTATGTGTGTGTGTATGTGTGTGTGTGTGCGTGTGTAGGGATCAATGATTTTGAGGCCATTCACAGTAACTTCACCTCCCATTGCCCTACTTTAGCAAGCCTGCTGATGGCAGTTACCTTGAAATACCTCTTTGGAAAAGGTTCAGCCCTGTAAACACTGTCACGCATGTGATAACCTCATAATGCTATAGTATGATATACTAGTTAGGTAATAATTCTAATCCCATTCATGGCAACTGTGAATCTGTGTGTGTGTCTGTGTTTGTGTGTGTAGGGATCAATTGTTTTGAGGCCATTCACAGTAACTACACCTCCCATCGCCCTACTTTAGCAAGCCTGCTGATGTCAGTCACCTTGAAATACCTCTTTGGACAAAGTTAGGCCCTATAAGCTCTGTGGCATGTGCAATAACTGCATAATGCTCTAGTGTGGTGTATTCATTAGGAACTAATTCTAAACCTAGACATGGTGACTGTGTGTTTATGTGTAGGGATCAATGATTTTGAGGCCATTCACAGTAACTACACCTCCCATGGCCCTACTTTAGCAAGCCTGCTGATGTCAGTCACCTTGAAATACCTCTTTGGGCAAGTCTCAGTCCTATAAGCTCTGTGGCACATGCAAGAACTGTCTAATGCTATAGTGTGATGTACTAGTTAGGTTGAAGTGTTAATCCCAGACATGGCAACTGTGAACTGTGTGGTGTGTGTTTGCGTGTGTATAGATCAATGATTTTGAGGACATTACCAGTCACTAAACCTCCTATTGCCCTACTTTAGCATGCCTGCTGATGTCAGTCACCTTGAAATACCTCTTTGGATAAGCTTCAGCCATGTAAGCTCTGTGGCACATGCGGTAACTGCATAATGCTATAGTGTGACATACTAGTTAGGTGGGAGTTTTAATCCCAGACTGTGAAACTGTGTGTGTTTCATTGATAATACCTGATATTATGGACATTTACATTTACTACTCTCCCCTTACCCCTCTCTTAGCATTGCTGCTGATGTTAGTCACATTCAAACATACCTTTGGAGAGCTCTCCAACACGTAAGCTCCATGGTGCATGCCATAAATGCAGAACAATGTTTTAGCAGTAACTACACAGGTATGGGTTTGAATCTCATCTGTGGAAAGTGTTTGTATGTGTACTTCAAACATTTTGTCCCCATTTACACTAACTACACATCTCAGAGCCTGACTTTAGCAGTCCTGCAAATCTCATCCACCTTAGAAGTACCTTTTGCCAACCCTAAACCACAACAGTTCAGTGGTGCATGTGGTAAATGCATAACATGATTGTCTTATAAAGATTGTTAGATACAGGTTTGAACCTCACACCTGGAAAATGTAAATGTGTGTTTTGGGTAAAATTAATTTTGGATCTCTCAACTAGTACATCACCCAATGCCAGTATTTACAAGAGCTGGTGATGTTCCTCATCTTAGAAGTATCTTGGAACATCACCCATCCTATGAGCTTTGTGTTGTGTGCAATAAATGCGGTATACTGTAGTAGCAATACACGGCTAGGTAGGGGGTTTGAATCTTAGTACTGGCAAGTGTTTGTGTGTGTGCCTGGGTGTGTCTGTCATCAGTATCCAGTGTGGATGTTGCTGAGACTGTATAATAACAGGATGCATTGTGGGGTGGGTTTTGCTACATTATTATGTTAAGGACCTAGTATATGTCGCAATGTCCACCTTACAAGGACAACAGCTGTCAAACACCAGAGACACTGGTGTACACAATCCATAGCCTACATGTGACATTATGGAATGATGAACAATATAGGCAACCCTTGTATTACTCAGAGAACACTCACCACACATGGCTCATACACAAACACACTTGGCTAGGCAATAACCACTATATGAGCACTTCCTGCTTATTGCCTCTCAGATAGTAACCGTGGTATGGTTGCAGTGGACTACATACCTGTTGACCACAACAGTGCCACTGACATCAGAAAGTACTTTGATGTATTACATCTCCTGACTTGAGTGTGTGTTATCCAGCAAGTAAAAGTACATGGCACCCTGTTCCATCCCTACAGTAGGCACATAAATGCTTATAGTGGTCCTTTTGCTATGTTCCCCAGTGGATGCCTGCAACAACTGTAGAGTCTGCAAATGTAACCCACAAATGGAATACCATGCCTTATACACATGCCCTGTATGGATAAATGCCACTAATTCCACTGAATACCTGTATCTTGCTGTCAATGTAGGTGCAAGCAAAACCTCAGTTCCATAGCCGGGTCTCACCAAATGAGATCAAGAATGCCACATCAGAAGATAACAATCTGTCCACACAACATGCCCCAGAGGCCCCAAATACACTTCCACATGTCACAGAACATGCATGTGGGACATGTGCACAACCCATACACTGTCCATGTTATGGAATATAGATCACATGCATGGGAAGCAGTGTACATCACTGGCCACCCACTATAGTAATGTTTTTGGTGGCATAATAAAGTCACAATTAATTAGAGTAAGTAGGTTGACAACTGAATATGATCTGTATGTAAATGAAATAAAAGAGATGAAGGATGAATTTAAAAATAGTGGGTACCCAGAAATTATGATTGAAAAATTCATTGAGGAAGTGAACAAGGGTAGAAATCAGGAATACAAACCAATATTAAATTCTGCAGTATTAGGGACATCAGTTCAGCCAGCGTCACAAACAAAGACAAAAGATGATAAAATTAGATATGTAACTACATATAATGGGTACAGTTATCAAATTTGTAAGATTATAGAAAAAAATTGGCCAATTTTAATGGCCATGCCTGAAATAGAGAAAATATTAGGGCCAAAACCCAGCTTCGCATATAGGAACCAGCAATCGTTAAAAAGTGTTTTGTGTTATAAGGATTTTAATAAACAAGTGTGTTTAACACAAACTAAACCGGGAACTTTTAAATGTTATAACTGTAGCTGCTGTAATGACATTCTGGAAGCAAATGAATGTTTTAGACATCCAATAACTAATGTCAGCTATGTTTTTAAATGTAGGGCTACTTGTAATACATCTAAATTAGTATATCTTGCTACTTGTGTCTGCTGTGAAAAATTTTATGTGGGAAAAACAACAAGAAGACTTAAGGATCGTGTTGTTGAACACAAATCAGAAATTAATAGGAAAGTTCAAACAAATGCTTTATATAAGCACATTATGGAAAACGCAACACATAGATTTAAGTTTAGATGCATAGATACAGTAGATCTGGGAGTAAGAGGTGGTGATTTAAATAATACACTAGAAGTTAAAGAACTACAATGGATAATTAGACTGCAGGCTGATGTCAGTCCTGGTCTTAATAGTGCCACTAGTATAAAGCCTATATTGGTTAAACGACAGCAAGATAATTTATAATAAAAATGAAATTACTGTTAGCTCTTTATATATGTATATTTTTTATATGTAACCTTTTATATGAATTTTGACACGTAAATCTTGTAGCTAAAGTATAAAATTTTGTATTATTTATACAGTTTATATTATAATATGTAATTTTTATAAATGTGATTTTTTTAGTGGCTGGTATTTATCATGTGACATTAATTATACCTCTATATAAATGCAGTAATTAGATGATTGTATGTGCTGATGAAGGGTAGAGAACCCGAAAGCTTCGTTTATTAAATTTGGCGTTCTGTGATGAATTCCTGTGTCTTTTGATTGTGAACTTCTGATTCTCTGATAGTGCATCCACCCACTATAGTAACCCAGATGAGTGGATAGTGAATACAATACCCACCTGTGGGGGCCAACCAGGGACTACACCCCTGAGCCACACTGGAGACCATTGTCATGTGGCCTGATGCCAAGGTATTCCCTTTGCCTAGCCTTGTACAGCTTTTAGGACCATTCACATACTACACACCTGTGAAGCAATGAACCTATGCATCTCAGTACTGGCAAGTGTGTGTGTGTGTGTTTGTGGAGATTTATGATTTTGAAGCCATTCACAGTCACTACACCTCCCATTGCCCTACTTTAGCATGCCTGCTGATGTAAATCAGCTTGAAATACCACTTTGGATAAATGCCAACCCTATAAGCTCAGTGGCACTTGTGATAACTGAGTAATACTGTAGTATAGCAAAATAGTTAGGTAGGAGTTCTAATCTTGATCCTGCCAACCATGATAATGTGTGTGTTTCCCCGAAACAGTGTGTTTGTGTCTTCATTGACACCTGCTTTTGTTGACATTCACAAGTAATACACTTTCTTTCGCACTGTTACTGATGCCACTCACCTTCAAAGATACCTTTGGAAAGCTCACCAATATGTCAGATCAGTGGTGCATGCAATAACTGTATAACACTATAATAGCAATACATAGTCAGGTAGTGGTTTGAGACTCAGTACTAGTAAGTGTGTGTGTTTGTGTGTGTGTCATGAGTATCCTGTGTGAGTGTTGGGGTGATTGTGTAATGACAGCATCCATGGCAGTGTGGATTTTGCTACATCATTATACTGAGGTCCTATATGTTCCATTGTCCACATTACAAGGGCAACATTTGCCAAACACTGTAGAGATTACTGTAGACAATCCTCAGCCGTAAATGTGTACAGTCATATGCAATTACTATGTGACAGTGTGGATTAGTAAACAATATAGGCAACCATTATAATGCCCAGATACCACTCTCCACCCATGGATCATACACAACCATGCTTGGCTCTTACTCTCTTACTCCCTTCCTTTCTTACTTTGTCTCTGTGTGTCTCTCTGTCTCTCTGTCTCTCTCTCTCTCTCTCTCTCCCTCCCTCTCTGGTGGATGTGGAAAAGTACATCTGCTTTGTATAGGTAGAAGCTGCAGTTATGTCAGTAATGCTCATGATCATTTGATGGCCTGTGCACAAATTGCAGTCCCCACTTGCTAATTGCATGTGGAACAGCTGTGGTATCATTCCCATAGCCAATTGCATAGAAACACACTCCTATAACTAAGCACTTTCTGTGGGTGTTGGCCCTTTTCCTTCACTGTGAGCAGGACTTCATGTGGGTGTTTGACAAACAGCATCACAGAGGGTATTTGGAAAGACTTCTTACAATATACACTGTGGAGACAGGCATACAAACAGGAGAGGGATGTTCCAGACATGGGGACATAATGTAAGTATTGCTGTTCTACATTTGAAGTAATGTTGGTTTAACAGTGTTTGTGTGGATATGGCTGTTCTACATGATTTAAAGTCTGGCATGACAGTGTTATGTGGTTGGGGAAACTCTCACCTGTAGGGCTATCTGCAGACTGGCCAGAGTTTGGAGTCTTACCTGTGTTGTGTTACTCATACATTTCCTATCTGTAGAAATGCAGTAGCATACTCTGATGATTGCAGTCAGTACATGGTGACATCCATGTGAGTTACTGACTTCATATCCCTCACAGGAGATATGTCACAACAAACCCTGTTACACCTGGAAATGTCTCAATTTATCATAGCAATATGTCAATTTTGGCCCTGTGTGTGCCTCCAACCTCAAGTCTGTCAACCTTTGTCCATATATCATGCAGTAAAAAGTGCATATGTACAGTATATCATTATTTACTGAAATCATACCTGATAACAAGCCAGTGAGGTATCAGACTGCTAGACGCGTCATGTATATAAGGTCTTGTAGCTGAGGACAAAACGTGGACATTGTGTTGTAGTGTGTACAGTAGTGATGTCTTTGTACTTATGGTGATTGTTGACAGATTGTGTATTGCGAAAATGTTACTTGGCATGTATGCAGACTGTGGTAGATGTCATTGTTCTTGGTCCTGTTCTATCTGATGTTGCATGCTGCTCCAGTTTATGGTACCCTATTGGCGTACATGTTTGTAAGGCCAGACCGACACATGTCCCATACCACAATCAGGTTTCAGACTACACTGTGTATTGGCCCAGTATATATAGGGTTAGTGTGTGAGTGGCACATATGAGGATGGTTTTGTTCACACAGTCCATATATTGTAATATTAATTAGGCTTACCATAATGTGACTGTGGCCGTGTTCATATTGGTTGTGGGTATGCACTTTCACACTAGTGTCTGTTAATCTATGCTGCTACATGCCTGTAGTGCCTGCTGAATTTGTAGGTACATGTGTATTCCCCCATAGGAAACTTAGGTCACTATTGTGGCAGTCTGCCTGTAGTTTGTACAGTGCTTTGTGACATACCGAGCAGCTCAGTGTATTTACTTAGTGTGATGTTATGTCCAGATATTTGTCAGATATAGTGTTGCCTACCCACCATAAGTGTTGTGTATTTCTGACAAAGCAGTGGGATGCAGTAAAGATGTATGTCACTAACTAATGAGAAATACGTGGGCTTGGTACCTCTGCTCATCCAGTTAATATGTGTTATGACAGACAGGAGTGTGTGAATGCATAAACTGTGTGAGCTTATCTATTCCAGTATTTTAGTGATATCCCCATTTACATCACTGTAAACATCCACTTTGTTAGGCTTGGTCCACACATCTTTCACTAAGGTGTTCTGTGTATACTTCTGGACTGACCAGATTGTGTCAGACTGTCCACAGTTATTGATCATATCTCTGCTCTATTCCACAGGATCATTATTGTGATTTGTGTGGTATTGCATTATGATGATCTTATGATGTCTGGCAGTATTTGATGGCATACATGCCAGTATCGGATGTGACTTCCCACATGTCTGTTAAAACAACTCTGTTACTGTAGCAACATTTTACATTTATACCTGCAATACTTACATGACATCCCCTTGAACTAAGAGGTTGTGACTATTGGTGCTGAGGTATGACTCCAGTACATGTTTCGGGTATATATAGATATATATATATATATATATATATATATATATATATATATATATATATATATATATATATATATATATATATATATATATATCTATATATATATATATACACATATATATATATATATATATATATATATATATTATATATATGTATATATATATCTATAGGGATATAGGGTCTATATTAGATATTCGAATGCTTGAAAGTTCAAATCACTAAAGAACGAACTTTAGTGATTGAATGCTTAAATGTTCGAATATACATAAAAATAAAAAAAAGACAAACTAAAGGGTGTAAGCAGGGGACAAGCCACCCTGTACCCCCCACACCCCCCACTACTTACATATACCAACTCTAAGATCATGCTACAGTGTAGGAAATGGGAAATTTTCCATTTCCGCACTGTAGCACACTGAAGTGCGATCTCGGAGTTGGTATATTTAAGTAGCATAACCAGGTGGCTAGCTGATGTCTGTCTGTCCTCTGTACAGATGTGCAGATGTTAGGTATCCATCTTGGCTGCTTACAGGCCATCTGCTTGACTGACACTGACATGTCTGCCCAGCTGTATTATGAATGCCACACCTAGAAAACCCCACCTTGTATGCACCACATGCCATGGATACCTCAACTACACTACCACAGTCAACAGATCATGCTTGGGTACAGGTTTCCAAGACAGACACTGACCATGTTATGTAATATACTTTGCATACATCTCAATTGGAGCACCTTACTGGCACTCTGCTAGAGGCAACCAAATGATTGGATGTTGAATTTAACTCTCACCCTGAGGATCACTCACATGGCATTAGTTGATAGATGGCCTGCTGACAAATGGCAGATGGCATGATACCACTCTACCCACATCCCCTCCTCTTCTCATCTCTCCATGGACAGTATCCTGGTACACACCTTGGAACACCTGCACCTATGGACCCCAGCACTGACAAATGTGTCAGTGTGCATTGCTGAGAATAACAGTGTCTGTGTGTTTGTAAACCTGTAGTTGATAATACCCTGAGGGCCTTCTCACCCACTACACCCCCCACTGCCATAGTTAGAAATGGCTGCTGCTGTAATGGACATTACATGTACCTTGATACACTCTTCACCCTATGGGCTACCTGGAGCTTGCCATACCAGCAGAACACTGTTGTACAAATGGGTAGATAGGCATGGGTTACCCTCTGAGTCCTGGCAGGTGTGTGTGTGTGTGTGTGTGTGTGTGTGTGTGTGTGTGTGTGTGTGTGTGTGTGTGTGTGTGTGTGTGTGTGTGTATGTGTGTGTGTGCAAGTATGTATATTTGTAGGATACAGCATTCTGAGGCCACATTCTCCATATACACCTTGCTATACAGTATAAGGGATAGTGATGTTGCTGACAGTAGTAGAGCCATGACAAACCATCACCCTATTATCCCTGTGGCATGTGCAATAGATGCATATCCCTGTAGTAGCACTCTTGAGATAGACAAGAGGTTGTATTGCAATCCCTATCAATATGTGATTGTGGGTATGCCAGAGTATTATCATGGGTTTCAGTGAGTAAAATATCCAATGTGGTGTGTGGGTGTTGGGTATACTGTCTTTACACCATGGTACCCCAGTACATGTCACAAGGTCCACTGTATGGGGACCACTGTCACCATCAACCATACATGTAACTAATTGTACTATCCAACCCAATGATGCATGTGCCGTGTGCAAATTATCTATAACAGAATGGAGTCACTGACAAGGTAGTTAGCACTGATAAAACCAGGTTTGTCAGGTGTGTCTATGACTGTTATATGTTTGTCAGTGTGTATATGACAGTATGTCACACTATGTATTGTTCATTATCAACCAGTACATCCCTTATTACCATACTGTACATGGTCTGGTGATATTCTTCACTTAACAAGAAACCTGGGACACACCTCATCCTAAAAGCTGTGTGGTGTGTGCAATTAAGGTCACACACATTAGTAACAATAAGTAACTAGGTAGGGGTTCTACTCTCAGTGTTGATAAGTAAGTGTGTGTATGTGTGTATGTGAAGGGATCTACTTCAGTTTGTAGAAAATACATGTCCCAGGAGGTCATCTGTCTGAGAACTGACTGGCAAATGCTAACATTTCAAAGGTATCATCTTGTGGAAATTCATTCCATCAAAAGTATTAGTAGATGTGTAAATGCCCTCTTCCCCACTGTATAACTGTACAGCAATACTGGGGTTGGTATATATAGTTGGGTGTGGATCTTGTGGACACAGCCACCATCACTGGGGTAATTGTATGTATCCCCCTGCTTAGTCAGCTGTAATACTGTACAGTTTATGTTAACAGGTTAAGTAGTTGTCAATCACACTGTCTGCTGTTCTACACCACCCCACACCCACCAAAGGGTAGGGCTGTGCCATCCACACCAGCGCACCTATGTTTATCAAGTTGAGGATTGCACTTCATTGGGCAAGTGGACATATACTCTGCCAGTACAGCTGTCAATGACATTAAACTAGCAGACTGATTATTTACTGATGTGATGCTGTGCCTATTTTGTCTTGGTGGAATTAAATAGTCTAAAATGGGTTCACTGCAAAAGTACATACATCCATGTGTACAGTATTCTCTGTGTATTACATCAGCTCCAAAGTCTGTGTGTGTGTGTGTGTGTGCGTGTGTGTGTGTGTGTGTGTGTGTGTGTGTGTGTGTGTGTGTGTGTGTGTGTGTGTGTTATACACAAACATGTGGTGTGTAAAATCCAGTACACTTATCATTGCCCACTGTAGAAAGGCTGCTGACATCAGCCACCATGCACTCACCTGTATACACCCCTTAGACCTATCAGCCGTGTGGCACATGCAGTAACTGTTATACAGACGTGTTACTTGTGTTCAGCAGTACCCAGGATATGGCACAGTCAAGGTGTCACCACAGTGCCATACCCCTTGTAGGAAACTACAGCAGACCAAAATCCTGCTGACACATAGACACCTACAACACAAACTGAATACATTATGGAGACCACAGTCAGTCAGTGTTAATATCAGCTATAATGCAGCATGGCTGGACAGCTACACATCCTGACATGTAAGCATTAAACTTTACTGCTGAAACATGTTACACAGCATTACATTGGTACACGTTAGTAAGTTCACCCTGTGCATCAGTACCATATTAGCCTGTCCCTGCATCGATGTTATGGATGACAGTGATGTGGCACAGGTATCATCATATGCACAGGGTGTGTTGTGGGTTTGCCAAAGATCTAGGCTAAGCCGTTTGGTTGACATCATGTGTGTGTATTAGGGGGTTTCATTATTACTTGGGCTGTGCAGATATGGTGTGTGTAAGTATGGGATTGCCCTAGCTGGTTTGGTGATGTGTGTATGTATGCATGCATGCACACAGTTCTGCTGCCATGTGGCTGCCCTACACAGGGGTTTGTTGGACAGCTGCAGACCATACATGGCAGGTTGTTGATTTCACTGTCTCAAGCCATGAACACAATAGCAGTGCATACCAGGGGTTCCATGGGCACTACCATGTACAAGGCCAGATATGGTACTCTCCCCTGATGATGACAAATGTCCTCTGAATTCGGGTCCCTCTTGGGACTGGACAGGGCCACGTGCACGTGGCCTGCTATGTTGTGGTGTGGACAGTACCCCCCCCTGCAGTGCTGGTGCTGGTAATGCCACTATGGGACCGGCTCTGACTTGTTGCATGTCCATGTAAACCTCCCCTTGGTGTTGCTGATCTATGTCCACGTGGCTGCCACCCTACTCCCACCATATGCTCAAGCACAGACATTGCAAAGTCGAGGATTCCCACCATCTCACCCAACTATCTATCCAGGACCTCTGCAAAATAACCGTGGGCACCTGCAAGATCACGGATGTTGTCAATAACAGCAGAATGAGTAGCCCTCTGGAGACTCTGAACCTGTCTGGTATAACATTCCATACATGCCTGTGCCTTCATGACACCTGAAACATGCATCTAGTGACACCTGCTGTGGCACTTCTGCCAGGGGCATGATGACCAGCAGCCCTCCTATGAGCACCCCTGTATATCTACCTGTGTGGTACCTTGCCAGTCATCCAGCTATGGCTACTTGGTCCAGACACACTTACCATAGTCACCACACTGTCCTGTCCCATGCCACCACCCACCAACTGTCCCTCATCTATGGCCACTGGTGATGGGGTATGTATAGGCAATGTGACTGTGTGCGTGGATGGGGTTGATAGTGGGATGTCAACAGATGGTACAGCCTCAGCCCTAACAACCCTGCCTGTGCATCACCATACCTATCATCATTGTCAGAGTCTGTATGGACACTAACATCAGTTTGCCTGCAGGAGGGACCCTGACCCACCTCGCCACCTGTGAGGGGAAAATAAGAAACACACTTTAAGACCTGTACATCATTGGTTAACTGTACACACACTCACACACACACACACGCACACACGCACACATGCACACACACACAAATACATACATACACACACACTTACAGGTGAGGTTGCACAAAGATATTACACACAGACCTCCCATTATCCAACTGTCAATATGCATGAAATATGGCACTCAACAGCATGCACTGCAGCTGTAGTCAATCCCTGTAACCAACATTGTACATCTCTGTGATGCATGAGTTGTGTTAGTAGGTGATGCCCCCTCCCCTGCTGTGCACCTGTTCAGCACCCTGGCATGTACTGTGCACCATACCTCATGGGTGTACATGCCATTGCTGAATGTGTAGATGTGTGTCAGTTATGTTTGCTCTGTTGCTCACAGCCCCTATGTGTTTGTCCGACAAATACCTGGGATGATAGCACAGATGTCAATAGTGAATACCTGATGTCTGATTTGCAGATCTCATCATCAGCAGTGCATGTATGAGCAGTAAAATACAATTACACTGACAACTTTCAAAACTTACTGTGGCTATGAGGAATGTACACACCCTTATTGACATGGCACCATCTTCCCTGATATGCCATGGGCCAAAATACTGCATATGTTAACATTACGCAAACCTGATATGTGACATATGACCTGTGCAATCAAGTGCAGTATCAAACAAATGTGTTAGTTGTGCAGATGCTGATTGAGATGCATACAATATGTGGGTGCATAAGTGTGCATACCCTTAACATGATGGTGTGTTGCATCAACTTTTAAGTATACTGCAGCAGTCACTACTCCTGGAAGGGGTACACAAGCATGGCCCATCTGCACTTGCCAGTATTTGGTTACTCCATCCTACAAATGTCCCCCAACTCTGCCAGATTGCAAGGTCAACTCATGTGCACAGCCCTTGGAGGTCACACAGTGCCTTCACTATTGCTGTGGAGTCAGGGTTATGTCTGCCATAATTCCTGATCTTGACTGTGTGCAGATACAGCCATTTTTAGTGAGCTTTGGATGTCTGCTTCAGTTCTCTGTTGTGTTTCAGGATGACACCCCTCCCCATCCTCAGCCTTTTTACAGATGCTTGACAACTATGGGCCACACGAGTGTTATTTTGCAGTGTCCAAAATTTAGAACACCATGTGTACCGGCCTAGTTCCTGCTAATGAACAGCAAATATACAAGTGTACAGTGGCACCAGCAAGGTACAGATTGGGATGGTGGGCCTGACGTGGAGTGAGGTGTTGCTTGTGCAGTGCATGTATCTTTATTAACACTGTCTCTAGGTTTTGGACTTGGTCTTGGTACACCATTGCACATTGCACATTGCAACACATGCCTTTGGGGGACTTTTGATGTTATGCTTATGCTACCTGTAGAGAGCCCTGGATGATGTTTCCTGTGGAACAACTTTCCCATCTGATTTCCCTGACCAATACGTCACACTTATGCAGAGGCCGGGCAATTGTCGACACAGATACTGCACAGGCAGTACTTGCTAGATATTCCTTCAACTCCATCAGTATTGCAACATGTTTTTAGGCAGCCTCCTTGACCAGTTTGCAACATGTGTCATCATCTGTCTTGGATGGCCATCTGTTTGTTTTCTACATTAATGTTGTCCCATACTTTCTTGTCACTTACATGACTGTCTGCACTGTTTGCCATGGTATATGCAATGGTAAGGTAAGGCTACATCTCCCATTCCTGAGTGCTGCCTGTTGGATATGGGATTCAGTCCATGGTTTGTAAGATGTGTGCAAGCCACGGCTGCCTCTGTTACAGGTGAGTAGCAAATGTCATGGACATATGTCTTGGACAGCAGACCATTTCTTGGTGTGACCTTGAGGACCTGTACTTGATGGAAGGTGCATACTCATGAAGAGTGAATGCTGTCAGTACCTCATAAGCTGCTTCCACAATAGTAGTTATTTGGAGTGTGTGCACACATATGCTTTCAGTGTTTATTAAGGTATGTATTACCCATATTTTCTGTCCTAACATAGGATTCTATATTGCACATTCATTGCCCATGTTAGGATGACATTGCAGGTTGTAAGGGTTGCGGAATGTGGTATTGTGATATGCCGTTGTGTAGATCTGTAACAGTTGCCATTTTAATAGTGGTGTATATACACTGTTGTAGTCACTGTATAAGGGTAATGTTTCAGACATGTTCCTATGGTAGGCCATTTGTCACAACATTATGTTCATCTCTGTGCACACATCTTGCAATGACAGGTTGTTAGTTATATTGCAGGGCTCTTACACATCCTTCAGATATGCCACCATGGTAACCACTGTGATGCAGTGCAGTTACCAGCAACGATAAGTGAACATGTACAGCATGCATTATGGGTAGGTGTGTTAAATGTGTACATGGCAAATACCATGGCCATAACATGGCCAGTATATTGGCAAGCTCTTAGACAAGCATTTAGAAGCAACAAAGCTTCGTAAATTACGAAGAGACATCACTGATTTTAATCAAGGCCATATGTTTTCTTGGTCAAAAAGTAACTAAAAATAATCAAAATTTTAATAAAATCCCAACTAATAAGCCTAAGCATACAAGAAAAGGGGAAATGCATAGGCTTGATTCATTTTCCAAAGATGGGCAGTGTCTAACCAATTTGGTAAGCTCTGTGAGCACGGCAATCAGTAAAAATGATGATAGGCGTATTCAAACATCGGGAATATTGAATCAGCTAGGCACAGACATTGAGCTACTATCTTGTATTCTGTGAATAAACTAGGTATCTGAGTGTATCTCAACTGTTTTGTTTCATTTGAGTGAATAGTTTAACAATTCAGCAGTGAGATGTTTCTGCAGTTGGTGTGTACTTTTGCAACTATCAGGCAACCCTCTCTTACTGAATTCAATGGGAAATAGTGAAGGTAATGTGAGAGCGGCTCCTCAGAAACTTATTACCTTAGATACACTAATGACTAAACTTGAGAGAAAGGTACAAGTTTTTAATCAACTCCAATGGCAATGGCTAAGTTTTAATGCTTATTTGGAATTGGATGTAGTTCTGAGATTTTTGCGAATATTAAAAATGCCATCCTATGCTAACAAGAAATGATGGATGAAGTGGTGAAACTGGAGAATGAAATTATAACATCTGATTATATTAGTAGTGTTTCCACGTCATATCAGCAAATGCTGGACAGAATAAATCTCTTAGACAGGCGTTTAGATGCAACAAAGCTTCATAAATTATGAAGAGACATCACTGATTTTAATCAAGGCCATATCTTTTCTTGGCCAAAAAGTAATTTTAAAACTAATCAATATTTCAATAAAATTATAACTAAGTGCAACTAGTAAAAATAATGATAGGTGTATTCAAACATCAGGAATATTGAATAAGCTAGTCACAGACACTGAGCTATTATCATGTATTCTGTGAATAAACATGGTATCTGAGTGTATCTTAACTTTTTTGTTTCATTTGAGTGAATAGTTTAACAGTTCAACAGTGAGACTTTCTGCAGTTGCTGAGTATCTTGTAATCTTGTTGTTCTGAACCTGCTGTGGACACTCATTTTAAAAAAGAGATGACACAACCTACACAAACTGGGAAAGGAAATGGTCAAATGAAATTTGCAGGAAGAAGTTCCATTCATAGCCGTTTGCAACTATCAGGCAACCCCGTCTTACTTAATGCAAATGGGAAATGGTGAAGGTAATGTGAGAGCCGCTCCTCAGAAACTTATTACTTTAGATACACTTATGTCTAAACTTAAGAGAAAGGTACAAGTTTTTAAGCAGTTCCAATGGCAACGGCTAAGTTTTAATGCTTATTTGGAGTTGAATGTAGTTCCGAGGGGGTTGCAAATATTAAAAATGCCATCCTATGCTAACACTTATCCTGAGCTGTTAAAATAATGGCAACAACTGAACTTGAAGCTCAGCATAGACTACATGGTTCTAATGAATCAATTCTTTGTTGGTGTAGAACAAGAATTGATGGATGAAGTGGAGAAAATGGAGAATGAAATTATAACATCTGTTGATTTTAGTAGTGTTTCCATATCGTATCAGCAAATGCTGGACAGATTAAATCTCTTAGACAAGCATTTAGATGCAATAAAGCTTTGTAAATTATGAAGAGACATCACTGATTTTAATCGAGGCCATATCTTTTCTTGGCCAAAAATTTATAATCAAAATTTCAATAAAATTACAACTAAGCCTAAGCATACAAGAAAAGGGGAAATGCATAGGCTTGATTCATTTTCCAATGATGGGCTAGTGTCTAACCAATCTGGCGAGCTCTGTGAGCATGGCAACCAGTAAAAATTATGATAGGTGTATTCAAATGTTGGGATTATTGAATAAGTTAGGCACAGACATTGAGCTACTATCTTATATTCTGTGAATAAACTATGTATATGAGGGTATCTTAACTGTTTTGTTTCATTTGAGTGAATAGTTTAACAGTTCAACAGTGAGACTTTTCTGCAGTTGGTGTGTATCTTGAAATGTTGTCATTCTGAACCTGCTGTGGACCCTCATTTTAAAAAAGAGATGACACAACCTACACAAACTGGGAAAGGAGATGGTCAAATGGCATTTGAAGGATGAAGTTCCATTCATAGCCTTTTGCAACTATCAGACAACCTTCTGTTACTTAATTCAGTGGGAAATGGTGAAGGTAATGTGAGAGCTGCTCCTCTGAAACATATTACCTTAGATACACAAATGAATAAACTTGAGAGAAAGGTACAAGTTTTTAAGCAGCTCCAATGGCAACAACTAAGTTTAAATGCTTATTGGGAGTTAAATGTAGTTATGAGGGGGTTGCGAATATTAAAAATGCCATCCTATGGTAACACTTATCCTAAGCTATTAAAACAATGGCAACAACTGAACGTGAAGCTCAGCATAAACTATATGGTTCTAATGAACCAATTCTTAGTTGGCATTTAACAAGAACTAATGGATGAAGTGGTGGAAATGGAGAATGAAATTATAACACCTGATGATTTTAGTAGTGTTTCCACATCATATCAGCAAATGCTGGACAGATTAAATCTCTTAGACAAGCGTTAGAAGCAACAAAACTTCATAAATTATGATGAGACATCACTGATTATAATCAAGGCCATATCTTTTTTTGGCAAAAGAGTAACTTTAAAAAATAATCAAAATTTCATTAAAATTACATCTAATCAGCCTAAGTATACAAGAAAAGGGGAAATGCATAGGGTTGATTCATTTTCCAATGATGGGCTAGTGTCTGTTCAATCTGTTGAGCTCTTTGAGCAGGGCAACCAGTAAAAACAATGATAGGTGTATTCGAACGTTGGGAATATTGAATCGGTTAGGCACAGACATTGAGCTATTGTCTTGTATTCTGTGAATAAACTAAGTATCTGAGGGTATCTTAAGTGTTTTGTTTCATTTGAGTGAATAGTTTAACAGTTCAACAGTGAGACTTTTCTGCAGCTGGTGTGTATCTTGAAATCTTGTCATTCTGAACCTGCTGTGGACCCTCATTTTACAAAATAGATGACACAACCTACACAAACTGGGAAAGGAGATGGTCAAATAGCATTTGCAGGAAGAAGTTCCATTTGTAGCCATTTGCAACTATCAGGCAACCCCCTCAATGCAATGGGAAATGGTGATGGTAATGTGAGAGCCGCTCCTCAGAAACATATTACCTTAGATACACCAATGACTACACTTGAGAGAAAGGTACAAGTTTTTAATCAGCTCCAATCACAGGGGGGGGAGTTTTAATGCTTATTTGGAGTTGAATGTAGTTCCGAGGGGGTTGCAAATTATAAAAATGTCATCCTATGCTAACACTTATCCTGAGCTATTAAAACAATGGCAACAACTGAACTTGAAGCTCAGCATAGACTATATGGTTCTAATGAAACAATTCTTTGGTGGTGTAGAATAAGATCTGATGGAGGAACTGGTGAAAATGGAGAATGAAATTATAACATCTGATGATTTTAGTAGTGTTTCCACATTGTATCAGCAAATGCTGGACAGATTAAATCTTTTAGACAAGCATTTAGAAGCAACAAATCTTCATAAATTATGAAGAGACATCACTGATTTTAATCAAGGCTATATCTTTTTTGGCCAAAAAGTAACTTTAAAAATAATCAAAATTTCAATAAAATTACAACTGATCAGCCTAAGCATACAAGAAAAGGGGAAATGCATAGGCTTGATTCCTTTTCCAATGATGGACAGTGTCTAACCAATCTGGTGAGCTTTGTGAGCCTGACAGCCAGTAAAAATGATGATAGGTGTATTCAAATGTCGGAATATTGAACCAGCTAGGCACAGACATTGAGCTACTATCTTGTATTCTGTGAATAAACTATGTATCTGAGTGTATCTTAACTGTTTTGTTACATTTGAGTGAATATACACTGTTGTAGCCACAGTATAAGGGTAATGTTTCAGACATGTTCCTACTGTAGGCCATTTGTCCCAACATTATGTTCATCTCTGTGCACACATCTTGCAAAGACAGATTGTTAGTAATATTGCAGGACTCTTACATGCCCTTCAGATATGCCACCATGGTGACCACTGTGGTGCAGTGCAGTTAACAGCAACAATAAGTGAACATGTACAGCATGCATTATGGGTAGGTGTGTTAAATGTGTACATGGAAAATACCATGGCCATAACATGGCCAGTGTATTGGCAAACCTGAACAAAAAACACCTTGCTCACCAGTTATAGGCTGCTGCCCTAGCGGTATATAAGAGGGACCTACATAGTTGTGTGAAAGATGTGATGTCAGTAGCCACACCTGTGGCATTGGTACAGGGTGGGAGCAACATTTCTGTACATCAACAGTACAAACCCACAATACTAGAGATTATGCACATCTGTTCATTACTACACTGCAGCAACAAACTATATATTTTATCTGACATATGCATGAAGAAACTTTACAGATGCAGATGGATAATCAACAATGGTCTACTGATGTGCCCTGTGGACTTACCTGCATGCTCCTCGTCCATTGTGTGGGTAGCACCCACCTCCACAATGCTATCAGCTGGGTCTTGGTTTTGCTGGCAGGCAGGTGCCCCAAGGCTGGTGAGGAGCTTCTCAGCATGTGTCGGGGGGGTTGGATGGCACGAACCCTACCTGTGGCTAGCTCATCCCTCCTAACTGCAGCAGCATGCTGACGGGCATGACGGATAAGGTCAGTGCCTCGATGTCGGACCTGCTCATAACTGCACTTATGCTGGCCTTCATCATTTACCCTGTGGATGAGCTTGTTCTACAGGACAGTCCTCTCCTGCAGATCACGGGCTGCACAGCCAAAGAGGGTTTGGTGGTGCTGCACCAGGTAGTTAATGATAATATCATTTTCCTGGGGGGAATACACTGGAAGGCGCTCACTAGACATGGTACCTGAAAGACTTTTAGAGGAAAAAAAGGTCTGAGGACCTCATACTGCAAGGATAGAATAGTTGATAATTGCATCTCTCTCTCTCTCCCCCCACCATATTTGCAATAATAATCTGAGCACACAAATCAGTGGGTATGTTTACACCAAACCTACTGTTGGGACATATATCGTATTGTACGACAAATATTGAAATGTGTTTCTATTCATGTTCCATGTTGAAACACTATCACTGGTGGCCTGTTGCTAACAATGTCACCTGCATGCCATTGTAAGGGCCACTATGGTTCCATATATGCATGTGTTCTGTCTGCTATGCGACTGCTCCAAATCTAGTGGTTTGTGTTAATGGGGATATCTATGCATGCTGTTATAACTAATCCTGGATTGTGTGGACTATTACTACTGACATATGTTCTAAAACTGCAACACAATAGCATGTTTGGGAAGGCTGTTTCCAGCAGAACCACTTCTCCCACCTCATCTGGCCATGTTAACAGGCCACAGCACATCTGGGACCCACCCCAGAACCTCATCATCTGCTGGTCTTCAGGTAGAACCACCTCAGGAGATGGTGCTTGTCCCCCGCAGAGAGCACACACAGACAGAATCCTGTCACCTGAAGTCAGGTCCAGGGTCTGGTGCATAGGAAGCTCCACAGAGAATTGGGGATCTGCTACACCACCTTGAGGCCATCGATACACAATTGCAGGGTCCGCGTGCTCCTCCTGCTCACCCCCAGCTCAGCCACCTTCAGGGCCGTGAAGGTGCAGTGGTGACTGCCCATGGATGGGGACCCTGGTCTTACTGTTTTCATTTGGGGGCTCATGGGCTTCGACTTTCCAAACACCCCTCTCCATGCACAGTGTTTACCCACCACATGTGTCATATACCGCCCCTGTATGCTGTCTTGTCTGTCTTCCAAACCAACCTATCTCCCCAAATATACCTACTATCCTTCCCCAACATCCCACTCTCACCTTCACAAAGGGCAATGTGTTCCCAACATAAATTTCACACCAGACATAATTGTCCATTTCGCACCCGCTGTGTATAGATATGTGTGATGTTTTCTCAGATATATCGTGCAGCACAGTCATTCAGCATTAGGGAAATTTATATATACGTAGATATATATATATATATATATATATATATATATGTATATATATATATATATATATATATATATATATATATATATATATATATATATATATATATATAAATGTATATATATATATATATATATATATATATATATATATATATATATATATATGTCTTCTTCTTCTTCTTTCGGCTTTTCCGGTTAGTTGCCACAGCGGAACTCGTCCGCTAATGATTGGCAGTAGATTTTTACGGGTGCTGAGGTGCCAGCTTGATGCCTATATATATATATATATATATATATATATAAATATACATGTCTGTGTGTGTTTGTATATATGTAGACCTACACGTCTATATATATATATATATATATATATATATATATTTATATATAAAAATTGTGTGTGTGTGTGTGTGTGTGTGTGTGTGTGTGTGTGTGTCTGTATATCTGTAGACATATATATATATATATATATATATATATATATATATATATATATATATATATATATATATATAGAGTGCATTCAGACATCAGGTCCACACTCTCTAAAACTCCTTCCTATACAGCTGCACTGTTCTGCCTTGCTAGAGTGTCACACATGGACACAGCCTAACATTAGGGGGGTATATATAGGGACAGATTGTGGGTAAGCCTATTACAAATCTATGAAGTTTGTGCATGATACATTTCATGCTAACATGACTGTCCTGAAGGTGGTGGGGTTTGAAACTCATGTGTTATTATGACTTCATTACTTCTTCCTTCAGCTATTTGCCACACTAGTATACATCTCTTGAGGTACAGAACACACACTGTAATGGCTTACATATTTTCATTCTGTGCAGATTGGCACAGTTAACAGGTATGACTCACTTCCCGCAGGGCCAGATGCTATGTCCATAGCATTTGTTCAGCAGGACATCATTACAGCCAAAAGTCTTAATGGCACATATAAATCTTTCCACATAATATATCCCATTATTACAGACCAAGTACTACATTGAATTACATGCATACATGTTTCACATACCTGTTTTAGTACTGAGCTCTCTTCTATGTACACTTGTATATGTCCCTTGTTTTATTTTATTTTGTTTTGGTTTGTAGTATTTTTTTTCTCTCTCTCTCCCTCTCCACTACAGGGATTGAGCTGGTTTGAATAGGTTGCAGCATGCATTTTGTAGGTGATGCTCATGATCAGGTGATGGCCTCTACACCAGTCAGTTTTTACCCCTTGCTAATTGCATGCAGCCAGCTGTGTAGTACTTCCAATTACCAATGTCATGGCAACCCACTACTATAAGTGACTGCATCATGTGGGCTTTGTCCTTTACCTTTCCTGTATGGAAGACATCCTTCTTGTGTGTGGGCAGCAGTGTTACAGACAGCAGATATCAATACCTCTTACAACAGGACGTGTAGACACAGGCCAACTACATGTTTGTATAAGGTTCCAGATCTATGGACAGTGTGAGTATTGCTGTTATATGCACTGAATATTGCTAGATTTACAGGGTGTGTGTCTACATGCTAGTTTTGCATGGAATGCAGTCTGTCTGCATAGCTCTCAACTGTGGGCCTATCCACATGATGGCCATAGGATTGGCTGTTATGTTTTGTTTGTTCACCACAGAGGTCTTGTCTCTGACATATCAGTGGCATTCTCTCTGTTGAGTGCTATCAGTACATGGCAACATCCATTTGTGTTTCTGTCTTCATATTCCTGAGTAAGGGTATGTTGCAAGCAATCCTGTAACACCAGCAATTTTCACAGTGTATAACAGCAATATTGCAATATGGCCCTGTGTTCCAGCCTCTGTCCTCCAACTATGTATCAGGCTTCATCCAAATGTCATGCAGTAAGAGGTTGTTAAGTAGTGGCCTATCATTATTTAGTGCTGACATTCCTGCTATCATTCCAGTGATGTTGTGGACTTCCACACAAATTGTGGGGTAGCGTCTATATATATGAGGGCTACAGCTGGACAAAACGTGTGTCACCGTGTACAGTACAGAGGTCAGTGTACGTAAAATATTGTTATATGCCTTGTAAGACATTTTATTAGGGAGGGGTATGAATTGTTTTTAACCTAGGCTGTTACAACATGTGAAGGATATCAGTAGTAAGACACATTAAGGTATATAGCTGTACATTTTCATACATTTCACCATGGGAACAGTGGTGGGCTAGAGCTTACTGTCTTACAGACAGTTCTGTTTGTCAGTATGATAGTGATGTTTTAAGTTAAACATTATGTAACAGATACATTTTCATTGTGACAACTTAATTCTTTTCCCCCTAGGGGTTGTGTACAGAGTGTAATTGGAGGCTGCTGAACTACATCTGTAATTAATTAGTGTTGTTTGGTTATTATTTTCAAGGTTAGTGTTTTTTTTACTATTGTACTACTTGAAGGCCTTAGCCTGGACAGCAACACGTTATGTTTTCAGATTACTATATCAAATGTTTTGTTTGAGAGTTGCATTACTCAATTATTATGTATTTCAAACACATAACTGCTATAAGAAATGGCATACACAACTGAAATAGTACACAAATAAACATTTCAATGTATGCAAACTTGTGTGTGGTGATGTCCTTTGCATTGTCTGTGGATATATGTTTCATGTAATAATTGTCTTTTTTATGAAAGAATCAAAAACTGGCCAATTTAAAAGGTGGCAACTGTAGGAAAACTGGCTGTTTGTTATGCTGTGCACCCTCTAGATATACTCTTCTTATACATCTCTATAAGTACTAATATATTTATATGTGTATGTATGTGTATATACATATATATATATATATATATATATATATATATATATATATATATATAATGAACACAAGTGGAAACAATAAATCCAAACACAGGACCGTAACTGAGTAATAGTTAAGCACATTCACTCACTTTAATCATATATATATGTGTGTGTGTGTGTGTATATGGGGTCTATATTAGAACATCAAAGTTTCAAAACTTTGAATGTTTTAATATTGAACTCTATTCAGCGAAAGCTGAAAACATCAAACATACAGAACAGCAAATTTTTTCCTAGGGAAAAAATTTGCTGTTCCAAAACACATACACACAACAGAAGCACACTAAACAAACAGCAATCCACACACATACACCTAAAAACTTACACCTAACCCTACACTAAACTATACACATACCACTAACTATCCACTTACCTTAACCCAAACCCTAACCATAAGGTCTGTCACTGTCGCACACTCACCTCACCCGTGCCCTAACCCTAACTCACCTACCCCGCCCTAATCCTCACGTCCACACAATCGCACAATTACTTTACCCGCACCCTAACGCTAACTCACATAACATGCCCTAACCCTCATGTCCACACAATCGCACACATACCTAACCCGCACCCTCACCCTAACTCACTTAACCTGCCCTAACCCTCATGTCCACATAATCGCACACATACCTAACCAACACCCTAACCCTAACTAACCTAACTCACACTCAATCGTTTACCTGAACCCGACCTGTAACTTTCCACCACAGCGCTGAAAATGCCGAAGCAACAGAAATGGACAACCAGAAAAATTTGGTTTTCTGTTGCTTCGATATTTTCAGCTTTCGCTGAATAGGGTTCGATATTAGAACATTCAAAGTTTTGAAACTTCAATTTTCTAATATAGACCTGTATATATATATATATATATATATATATATATATATATATATATATATATATATATATATATATATATATATATATATAGACATGCATACATACATCTTCATATATAAATACATTTTCTCTACTGTTGAATGACTTTGCTGCATGACATGTTTGAGAAAACATCAGTTTTGTTTGCATCGCACATGGCTTAGTAGTAAATCACTTTGGCTGTAGTATGCAGAGTCCTGAGTTTGAAACTTGCAAGGGCTGATTGTTTTGTTGCTGGGAAGAACAGGGGCTGTTGGAGACAGAGTGATTAAGGCACTTTAAAGCAGTTGTAAGCGTGTTTTCACAGGTTTATGCAGAGCTAAGTGACACTTATGTGAGATCAGTTTCACTTATGGACACTTAAACCTGTGCTTATTTCAAATAAAGAAAAGAAAAAAGGGAGATAGGAAAGTGGTGAAATTGGGGCAAGCAGGGAAAAAACAAGAGGAGGAACAGGTAGTGATATGCATGACAGGTGTAAGAAAGAACCATAGCTCTGCATTTCTTTGGCAGCAACAGCTGCTTTCAATGTGGGCAATTTAGAATTTGGAGCCTCACACCCTACAGGAGGGTGTGTGGCAATCATACAGTATGGATGATTGGTAGGGTTAGATTGTGTGATGGGTGAATGTCTCTGGGCAAAATGCAGAGCTATGTATGGGATGCAATTTTTTTTTCTTTTGGACAGATGCCCTTGTTTTTTAAGGTGAGAGTGGGATGTTAAGGAAGTATTATAGGTAAGTGTGGTGAGGGAGGTTTGGTAGAAGAGGTTGCATTTGCAAATAGACAAGACAGACAAGACAGAAGACAGGGGTGATGTATGACACATGGAGGGTAAACACCTTGACGGGGAGGGTGTTTGGGAATCGGATGCTCATGAGACCCCCAGATGGCAGTAGTGGCATTGATGTTCACACCTGATAGCAGTCACCACTACTCCTTCACAGCCCCGAAGTTGGCTGTGCTGGGGGCTGGGCTGGAGAGGCTGCCTGCCACTCTAGCTGTGCCAGCCTGCCCTCCACCTGGCGCAGGCATTCATCCAGCTCCATCTGGAGGACACTGTGCACTATGCCACAGACCTAGTCCCAGTTGACGGGTGTATATTATATTCTCGAAAGCCGACAATATCAAAGCTGATATTGTTGATACGAGAACAGCAAAAATGTACATCAAATGTGTAAATGGAAGTGTAAGGGGAGATTTCCATTTACTGCAATTTGGTGCAGTCTCAGAGTTGGTATATTTAAGTAGTGGGGGGTGTGGGAGTTTCAGGGGGACTTGCCCCCCCTGCTTAAACCCGTTAGGGTATTTTTTTTTTTTTTTATAAGTTTGATGTTTGAAGACATCGACCATATGGTGTTGACCATATGGTGTTTGATGTTTTCAACCGTCGATCTTATAATATTTACAGGGCTCACTTGCAGGGGGGGGTGAGCCACGTCCCCTGCAGTGGTTCCACCCGAGGGTGGTGCAGGACCAGTAGATGAGGGAGGCCTGTGTTGGGTCCCAGATGTTCTGGGACTTGGTGCCTTGGCCAGGTGGGGTGGGAGAGGCAGATCTGCTGGGATCTGCATTCCCATATGTGCCATGGTGTAGAAATTAACAATGAATATTGGTTAGTCATGCACAACACATTACAACTTTAGTCAAAATAGCATACATGGATACTCCCATTTATCCAAAACAGTGCAATTATAACAGTGCCATAGCAAACAGAGCCCATGCATATATAGAATGGCATTCAGAGTTGCAACAGCATGCCAATTAGTGGTATGTCAGGCAGGCAATAACAATGATTTTTCAACAGGGAATATTAGAATGCACACAGTTTAAACAATGATAAACCAAATGGAACAACTGTCCCAACAGTAGAGGTTTGTTTAGGAACATACCCTTGTTGGTTTCACCTTGATGGTTGGATCAGTTAAGTGGCGGAGGAAGGTATCCGATTCAATTGACAACTGCTATGAAGTATATTTATCAGTACACTGCTATTCACTACTCTGCCTTCTGACCACACTTACAGTCTACCTGGGCCATGGGGCTGCTACAGCACACCAACAGCTGTAGATATCAACAGAGCAATTGCACCCTTATTTTAGTTATGCACATCATACCTGTTTGCATACTGATTTCTTTACCTGTGTGTCCTGTGCAGATGAACTGTGTGCCCATTACATTGCTGTTTCTACACATATTTTAGATTCACATATTAGTTGCAGGCCCTGGAGTGTGTGTTGTGCCTTTGACATACATCTACTGTGACATTCTCTGTGTGTGGGTTTCTTGGCAACTGAGGAAACTATCAGTGACAATGTGACACTTGAGGGGCTTGTCTGGGCCAGACTGCAGAGTGTGGATGTCTAGCTTGCATCTATTTGAAGGACTGGGGCTGATTAATACAGCAATTGTACACCTTTCCTAGTTATACACATCATACTAGTATTTCTGTTCAGATCTCTTTACCTGTGTGCCCTGTGTGGAAAATGTATGTGTGGAAGTACATTACTTTTTTGATTCAGATTGCAGTTTACAACTGTAGAACCAGACTGACATGTTAGGGATGGTCCCTGGATTTGTGCCATGCTTTGTGTGCAAAACTGAACTACATGCCTAGTCCTTTTTAGACTGTGCTACTGGGAAGGTGTTGTGTGTTGCTTCTAACATTTCTATCTAGTACATATTTTTGTGCACAGTACTTTTATTATCACATGTTGCATTATTTGTTTCCGAGTGCATACTAAGTGGTGGACGATTCGCTTGGTGTATGGTGATGCCGTCCCATGGAAATGCCGATTGGCTGCGTGCTGCTTATGCACCACTAGCACTATGTACATTATGGTTTATAAGATAATGGAATATTTTATCTTCTTAGTTGTTGTATTTATATAGGTGATTTTGTAATACTATGCTGTGGATATGAATCAACTTGTCAACAGGAAGTTGCGTTTCTTGGTAAACACCGAGAGACGTGAGCTTCTATCCTATATATTACGTTTGGTATTTTGAATATCAACGTCTGATGAAGCTATTCTAAATAGTGAAAGTGCCTCCTTATTACATTTAATTAAACAATAAAACAATAAATCAATTAGCTTAACCTCAGTTTTTAAAGAAACATTCGAATTTCGAATTTCAAGTACCTTAATAGCTTAAAAACTGTTCAAATAAACTGCATATACTTACTACAATTCTAAAAACAATACACATTTTAAACCTCAGGCATATGAATTAATTAAGGTACAGTATACAATAATATACAATAATAAACTTTATATTAAAAATATATATATATAAATTATTAAAGAACATGTACTAAAAATCTATTCTATATTTAATGATTAATATTTAATATTTAATATCTAATACTCCTCCCTTTTAAAGTAGGTTTTAGGGGAATTTTTTTATTAAGTCCATACATATATATATATATATATATATATATATATATATACGAGCTTTGTGAGTGGATTCATTATGGTTTGAAAAAGCTACATAGCGAAAGCGCTTACCACTTCTACTTGAGTGAATAAAAGTTACTGTTTACTACGCATTTGGATTTATTGGAAGGAATGGTCTGAAAGAACTTGTGGTCTGAAAAGACATTTGAGTGAATACTCGAAGAATTTCTTTGTGCTTTTAAGTGCTTTTTAATACTTTTAAGTGCTTCGTTTTTGCTTGTGTTCTATGCTCTATCAGAAGGTTTTGCCTGATTTGGTTCGCACGAACGCCTGGGTGGATCCTGCACAGTTGGTTTATTAACATTACTATTTTATGTGTTTCTTTTTTATATTGTGCAGGTACCTTTGTTTGCTAGTGGTACTTCTTATTATTTATCCATTTTACTACTTTCAATACCACGAGCTAACCATGGCTGATTCGTTGGAGAATAATGTTGAGTTGCCTTACAACCCTGTTAATATTCAACCGACGCGAATGGTACATCCCAGATTACAGAATTGCATGACTGCTGACGTCAGTCCGCTCCTTGAGCTTGAGCTAGTGATGGCTAGTAATGGCGTTTCGTTGAGTAACATGGATTTCGAGGACATTAACTCTAGTTTATCTTTAATGGAGTCAGAATTGTTGAAATTGAAACGACTTCAGATGCAGCGTTTCCATTTTGAAGTATGTATCCAGAGAAAGGTGATACCTAGGGGTCTGAGGATCCTTAAGATGCCAACGACAGGTAACACTTACCCAGAACTTTTATTTCGCTGGCAACAACTGAACATAGATTTAAGTATCAGTTACATGAAACTGTTAAACGAATTCTTTTTACCAGAAGAAAATAAATTGTAGTAAAAAAGGCAAACAAACTGGTAAAAAAACTGGAAACAGCAACCTTATAGCCGGAAAGCCAACTCTAACCCAAAAGAAATCGAATTCAAAGTAACTTCTTTAACGCAAAAGTTTTTATTCTTCAAAAAAATAGCGTTTTCGCCGTGGCTCCTGCCACAGCTTCATCAGAAGAAAATACAAATGGAAACAGCTAACCAAACATTTAAATACTCTCATAAAGGAAGTGACAAAACAGACCTAATCATATGGGCTTAATTAAAAACATAATTAAAATCAAGACAAAATAAATGTATATCAAAAACTATTTATACTATATTATGTATACATTCATCATGTGTTATAAAACTGTTCCTGATAAGAATGGTAAAAGCGTTTTTTCAAAAAGAACGCTTTCAATATTCTTAACAAGAAGTCAGAAACATTTACCTAAAATAACTTTTTAACTTCAATATACATGAAATGTTGCAGTTCTCATTTAGGCCAACAGGTCTAAATGCATCTAAGTTCAACTGCCAAGCTAATTCAGTACACTCAAGAATGGTTTCAACAGGACCACCCCTAATATTATAAGGTACCTGATCAATACCCATGAAACTAAATGAGTGCCCTGGATTATTGTTTACATGTTTTGCTAAAGCATTCTCAAGCAATGGTTTTTTTATGGCATAGAGGTGTTGGTAAACTCTTTCTTTTAATTTGCGATTTGTTTTTCCTATATAAAAAGATGGACAACAATTGCACAGTGCAATGTAGACCACCAGTTTAGATTCGCAAGATATCCTTTGATTGATCTGGTACCTTATATTTCTGACAAAGAAAGAGTTACCTGTCATCATAACTTTACACATATTACAATGGCCACATTTAAATGAGCCACTGGTCCTTGTAGAACCATGGGAATGTAATGTTCGTTGCAACATTTCTTTTTAATTGTTCCTTCTTCTGTATATAACAAAAGGACGTTCACCTAACTTTTCAATAAGGTTAACTGAATTAATCACCAACGGCCAATTTTTTAAAAATATAGCCCAAATGTCAGTAGAATTTAGGTTGTATTGAGTAATGAAACTCAAAGAGAAGTTCCTACGTATAGTAGAAACATTTTGATTTGTTAATTCATTAATAGTAGAAAATTGGGCATCAATAACCTGATCCAACAAAGGTTTATAAATACCCTTTACTCTCTTAGAGTCAACTTCTGCAATAAGATCATTTAGAAGCTCAATAGGGTAACCTCGGTTTAAAAATAAATCCTTTAAAAACTGACACTCAGTTCTAAAATCACTTAGTGTGCTACACATCCTTCCTGCACATACAAGCTGACCCTTAACTATAGATTTTTTCTGTTTAGGTGGGTGTAAGCTAGTGTAGTGCAGGAAGGAGTTGCAGTAAGTTGGCTTTCTGAAAATCTTTGAAGAGTAAACTCCTTGTGTGAAGTCCTTTGTTAGTCTCACATCTAAATATTCTGTTTCATCAGTGGAGAAGTTAAATGTAAATTTTAACCAGTCCGTAGTGTTGTTTATATAGTCAACAAAAAACTGTGCATCAGATTCAGTTCCTTTAAAAAGAATGAATATATCATCCAAGAATCTAGTGTAGTATTTAATGTTCTGCATTATAGATTCATTGGATAGAATAAACTGCTTTTCCCAAAAAGCTACAAACAAATTAGCTACGCCCACAGGCGAGCCCATGTATTCCACATTTCTGTAAATAAAATTTCTGGTCAAATACAAAAAAGTTGGAAGACAACACTATGCTTAAAAGCTCAGTGATGACATAAATCTCGTCCTGTGGTGCGTTTAAACTTTCCATAAGAAGTTGTAACCATTCCACTGCCTCATTGTGTGGAATGGATGTATATAAGTCCGTGACATCAACAGTCAAGAAGTTCAACTCAGGGTTGAAGTTAATACTGTTGACGTCACGGAGAAAGGACCAAGAGTCCTTGCAGATTGTGGAAATTTTTTTCACATATTTTGATAAAATATTATCTATCAATTTTGAACAAGGGTAGGTCATAGAAGACCTACCATCTATTAATGCCCTCATGGGGGGATTTTTTTGGTCTTTGTGTATCTTCGATATTCCGAACATTACAGGCAACTTTGGTGTAATGATGTCAATATAATTATATGTATCTAAATCAATTTTTCCTGCAAGAAAAAGATCACGGAAATATCCCCTGATACGACCTTGAGTTACATTAATCTCATTTAAGGAGGAATCTTCATAAGCCTGAGATGTAAGAATCTCAAGCATTTTCTCCTTATATTGAGAGTCGTCAAAGACCACCAATCCACCCCCTTTATCTGGCTTTAAAAACCTTACTGGTAGAAAACGCAGGTTATTTAACCATTGGCGTTGTTCATCAGAGATATTCATATTTTTGGAAACAGTATTTGTTTTATACATAGTGAAAAGATGTCTTATATCAATTTCACACATCTGCTCAAAAAGCAATAGGTTAGGTTGAATAGGAGGATTAAATACACTAGGTAGCCTTAGTTTATTATTATCTCTTGTGGTCTCATTATTGAGTAACATCCTCAAATTCAACTTGCGTATATAACATTTCAAGTCGATAAGAGTTTTTGCTAAATTCCCATAAGTACTAGGGATAAAAGTATATCCCAGTGCTAATAGTTCCACTAAGTCTGCGTCTAGTTCTAAAGTGGAAAAATTATAAATAGTAAAATCTTTTTTAAGATTAGTATAAATGGTAGGTACTTGTGGGAGAATTTGAGGTCTTCCAAGGGTACTATTCTCTGTCCTTATCTCCTCCGGTTCGAAGCCACGCCTTGTTTCCTCTGGTTGTTCCCTAAAAAAACATTCTCATTTGGGGCTGTGGCTTGACCTTGGTTTTGTTGGCCAGTTCCTCCCATTGCTTTTTGGTGTCTATTGTTATTATTAACTTTTGAAGAACCCTTTAATCTGTTACTTCTTCTCACTCCCTGCGTAGCAGAGGCAGTAGGTTGCTCACCTTCTTCAACTAAACTTAGTGTTTGCTCTGTTTCAGGCATGGTAGAAGCCCCATTAAATTCTGCAGTCTTGGAAACTGGAAGTCTAATAGTTAAATTGGGGTAAGCCTGGCTAGATGATAATTAATTAAGCCCATATGATTAGGTCTGTTTTGTCACTTCCTTTATGAGAGTATTTAAATGTTTGGTTAGCTGTTTCCATTTGTATTTTCTTCTGATGAAGCTGTGGCAGGAGCCACGGCGAAAACGCTATTTTTTTGAAGAATAAAAACTTTTGCGTTAAAGAAGTTACTTTGAATTCGATTTCTTTTGGGTTAGAGTTGGCTTTCCGGCTACAAGGTTGCTGTTTCCAGTTTTTTTACCAGTTTGTTTGCCTTTTTTACTACCGTTTGTTTACCACTATGGAAACATGTACTCCTGTTTGCCCGGTAAGCCCTAACCTTTTTGGAACAGCCACTAACTCAAAAAGCTCTAACGAAGGGGACATTTATTCGTTATTAGCTTCTATCTCTCAAAAAATAGAGGCTTTACACATCCGTATGGATGCTATTGAACGTAATTCTACTACACCCAGAAACACTGAACAAGATGTAATACCAGTTTCCTGTTCGGTCCCACTTTCGGATGGGTCCGAAACCTCAATTCCGCCAGCTCAACCGTCAAGAGGTTTACCCCCACGGAGTAAATAACAAGGTACTGTGCGTTCAAACCACCGTGAAGGTTGTTTGCTTACTACGAGTGAAACAGAGTTGTTTCCTACAACTTCCCAAGTGCAGAACGATTTTGCACAAACTTTTGCTGAGGTCGCCAATTCAAACATACGTACACCACCTGTTTCTGGTTTGAACATTCTACATGAAGGCGAATTGGAGCGTGGTCATGTATCTTTGTCAAGTTGGATTAACAAGGAAAATCCTTTCTCTTTTCTTCCAGTCGATATGACTGGAGCGGATTACCAGAACGCTTCAACTGCAGAGAACGACGCGAATAAACTCAATGACTGCCTAAAGGTATTTGATTTAAAATTGCTTAAATTAAAAAAACTGCAGCTTGAGGCTGCCTATTTTAGGCAATGTCTAAAAGAAAAATTAATACCAAAGGGCTTAAGGAACAACTTTACTCCTTCGGGACTGTTAGTAGACCATGTCTACCTTGCAGAACTTGAATGCTTATTCCAGGAACAAGGATTTCAACTATTAAAAGTTATTGTTAAGCATTATGACATACATATTTTGTCACTTATATCTGAAGTGAATATACTTGATGAAGAAATTAAAAATAACATGTCTTTTTTGCAGTTCAAATATGATTATGAACGCATTTTTTCGAGTATAGACGCTTTGTTAAACAAGTTAAAAACAAATAAAAATAAAAAATTAGTAAGAGACAGGGCTGTTTACTCATCTAGCCAGGCTTACCCCAATTTAACTATTAGACTTCCAGTTTCCAAGACTGCAGAATTTAATGGGGCTTCTACCATGCCTGAAACAGAGCAAACACTAAGTTTAGTTGAAGAAGGTGAGCAACCTACTGCCTCTGCTACGCAGGGAGTGAGAAGAAGTAACAGATTAAAGGGTTCTTCAAAAGTTAATAATAACAATAGACACCAAAAAGCAATGGGAGGAACTGGCCAACAAAACCAAGGTCAAGCCACAGCCCCTAATGAGAATGTTTTTTTAGGGAACAACCAGAGGAAACAAGGCGTGGCTTCGAACCGGAGGAGATAAGGACAGAGAATAGTACCCTTGGAAGACCTCAAATTCTCCCACAAGTACCTACCATTTATACAAATCTTAAAAAAGATTTTACTATTTATAATTTTTCCACTTTAGAACTAGACGCAGACTTAGTGGAACTATTAGCACTGGGATATACTTTTATCCCTAGTACTTATGGGAATTTAGCAAAAACTCTTATCGACTTGAAATGTTATATACGCAAGTTGAATTTGAGGATGTTACTCAATAATGAGACCACAAGAGATAATAATAAACTAAGGCTACCTAGTGTATTTAATCCTCCTATTCAACCTAACTTATTGCTTTTTGAGCAGATGTGTGAAATTGATATAAGACATCTTTTCACTATGTATAAAACAAATACTGTTTCCAAAAATATGAATATCTCTGATGAACAACGCCAATGGTTAAATAACCTGCGTTTTCTACCAGTAAGGTTTTTAAAGCCAGATAAAGGGGGTGGATTGGTGGTCTTTGACGACTCTCAATATAAGGAGAAAATGCTTGAGATTCTTACATCTCAGGCTTCTGAAGATTCCTCCTTAAATGAGATTAATGTAACTCAAGGTCGTATCAGGGGATATTTCCGTGATCTTTTTCTTGCAGGAAAATTGATTTAGATACATATAATTATATTGACATCATTACACCAAAGTTGCCTGTAATGTTCGGAATACCGAAGATACACAAAGACCAAAAAAATCCCCCCATGAGGGCATTAATAGATGGTAGGTCTTCTATGACCTACCCTTGTTCAAAATTGATAGATAATATTTTATCAAAATATGTGAAAAAAATTTCCACAATCTGCAAGGACTCTTGGTCCTTTCTCCGTGACGTCAACAGTATTAACTTCAACCCTGAGTTGAACTTCTTGACTGTTGATGTCACGGACTTATATACATCCATTCCACACAATGAGGCAGTGGAATGGTTACAACTTCTTATGGAAAGTTTAAACGCACCACAGGACGAGATTTATGTCATCACTGAGCTTTTAAGCATAGTGTTGTCTTCCAACTTTTTTGTATTTGACCAGAAATTTTATTTACAGAAATGTGGAATAGCCATGGGCTCGCCCTGTGGGGCGAGCGTAGCTAATTTGTTTGTAGCTTTTTGGGAAAAGCAGTTTATTCTATCCAATGAATCTATAATGCAGAACATTAAATACTACACTAGATTCTTGGATGATATATTCATTCTTTTTAAAGGAACTGAATCTGATGCACAGTTTTTTGTTGACTATATAAACAACACTACGGACTGGTTAAAATTTACATTTAACTTCTCCACTGATGAAACAGAATATTTAGATGTGAGACTAACAAAGGACTTCACACAAGGAGTTTACTCTTCAAAGATTTTCAGAAAGCCAACTTACTGCAACTCCTTCCTGCACTACACTAGCTTACACCCACCTAAACAGAAAAAATCTATAGTTAAGGGTCAGCTTGTACGTGCAGGAAGGATGTGTAGCACACTAAGTGATTTTAGAACTGAGTGTCAGTTTTTAAAGGATTTATTTTTAAACCGAGGTTACCCTATTGAGCTTCTAAATGATCTTATTGCAGAAGTTGACTCTAAGAGAGTAAAGGGTATTTATAAACCTTTGTTGGATCAGGTTATTGATGCCCAATTTTCTACTGTTAATGAATTAACAAATCAAAATGTTTCTACTATACGTAGGAACTTCTCTTTGAGTTTCATTACTCAATACAACCTAAATTCTACTGACATTTGGGCTATATTTTTAAAAAATTGGCCGTTGGTGATTAATTCAGTTAACCTTATTGAAAAGTTAGGTGAACGTCCTTTTGTTATATACAGAAGAAGCAACAATTTAAAAGAAATGTTGCAACGAACATTACATTCCCATGGTTCTACAAGGACCAGTGGCTCATTTAAATGTGGCCATTGTAATATGTGTAAAGTTATGATGACAGGTAACTCTTTCTTTGTCAGAAATATAAGGTACCAGATCAATCAAAGGATATCTTGCGAATCTAAACTGGTGGTCTACATTGCACTGTGCAATTGTTGTCCATCTTTTTTTATAGGAAAAACAAATCGCAAATTAAAAGAAAGAGTTTACCAACACCTCTATGCCATAAAAAAAACATTGCTTGAGAATGCTTTAGCAAAACATGTAAACAATAATCCAGGGCACTCATTTAGTTTCATGGGTATTGATCAGGTACCTTATAATATTAGGGGTGGTCCTGTTGAAACCATTCTTGAGTGTACTGAATTAGCTTGGCAGTTGAACTTAGATGCATTTAGACCTGTTGGCCTAAATGAGAACTGCAACATTTCATGTATATTGAAGTTAAAAAGTTATTTTAGGTAAATGTTTCTGACTTCTTGTTAAGAATATTGAAAGCGTTCTTTTTGAAAAAACGCTTTTACCATTCTTATCAGGAACAGTTTTATAACACATGATGAATGTATACATAATATAGTATAAATAGTTTTTGATATACATTTATTTTGTCTTGATTTTAATTATGTTTTTAATTAAGCCCATATGATTAGGTCTGTTTTGTCACTTCCTTTATGAGAGTATTTAAATGTTTGGTTAGCTGTTTCCATTTGTATTTTCTTCTGATGAAGCTGTGGCAGGAGCCACGGCGAAAACGCTATTTTTTTGAAGAATAAAAACTTTTGCGTTAAAGAAGTTACTTTGAATTCGATTTCTTTTGGGTTAGAGTTGGCTTTCCGGCTATAAGGTTGCTGTTTCCAGTTTTTTTACCAGAATAAAATAAATTGCAAGAGACAATAGAAAAAGACAATATGATTTGTTTAGTCGATATTCACCTACCGTAATAAATCCACTTTTGGATCGTTTGTTGGATTCAGTATGTTTGTATGAAAAAAGGCTTTTGGAACTGAAAAAACAGAAATTGTCAAGAGACCTTTATGATTTTGGAAATGGTTAAGTCTTTACTTGGCCTAGAAATATTAGAAATGGACAAGATAGTTTTTTTATTTCTCGTAATAACAATGTACATGTATCTACTAACATTGCTAATAATAGTAGTAATAATACAGGCAAAGTAAGTAACCATATTGAATGTATTACAAGTGATTGTAAAGTTAATACAACTAGTTCAATTAGTGCTGATATTGTAGACTGTATGCTCATGCCTTCTGTAGAGGCTGATAATACATCTTTAATGCCTGCTAGTGTTTCTCTTCCAGTTGATGTTACTATAGGTGACATGTCTACTGGAAATGGTATGATATCAACTAATACTCCAGCCAGTAAGAATGATATAATCGATAAAGAAAAGACAAAGAATAATGAGTTAGTTGTTCATAGCAAGACAACTTTCTCACATGTTAGTAGTGCTAGTTCTGAAGTTCATAATCCTTTCCCCATAGCCGAAACCTCTGCCAGGGGGAGAAATCACTCCATGAGCAGAGGGAGACAGAAAAGAAGGGCTTCGGGGATGGATATGAAAGAACCAACTATAAAGAAAATGTGGGAGAGAATGACTTAGTTTGGAACCTATCCCATAGACCTCTTAATAAATTTGAAATAGAAGTTTTAAATAAGGGTCTTTCATTTATTCCATCCAAAACAAGTAATGTCACTGAAACAGTCATTGATGTCAAACTATTTGTTAGAAGTGTACAACTAAAAATATTATATGCAAATAATGAAACAAGGACAAATGAGGGACATTTTAAGAGACCTAGTACTTATGTACCTGTTTTACATCCTTTGTTGGATACTTTTAGTAAAATTGTTGAGAAGGATTTGTTTAAAACAAAAGATGCTACTCAAGTTAACATTAAGAAGCATAATTTAACACCAAGACAGTTTAATTCATTGCAGGAGTTGAGGAATGACAGAAATATATCCATTAGACTGGCAGATAAAGGTGGCTCTATAGTTATAATGGACAGGGGAATATATAATGAGAGTATGTTTGAGATGTTGAATGACATAAATCATTATAAATTGATGCCTATAATTAAAGCTCAAGAGCACATTTTAAAAGTACACAGTGTTTTGGATCAGTTATATGAGAAAGAAATTATTGATTTAAATATGTATAACTTTTTATTTACTGATACGCCGACTATTCCAGTGATCCAAGGGCTACCTAAAATACATAAAGATTCATTTGCCCCCCCCCCCCCCCTATGAGACCAATTGTCTCAGGTCAAGGGTGGGTCACAGAACCTTTATCAGTGCTCATTGAGAAGATGTTGAGGCCTATAGTGAGCACAAATGTTTTCATACTGCGAGATTCTAAACAGTTTTTATTAGACTTTTATGCTGAGATGATGAACTTACAGGATGTTGATTCAATTACTATGGTAACTATGGATGTTAATTCATTATTTACAAGTATACCTAATGAGGTAGGAATCAGTAGTATTGGAACTTACTTGGATAAACATTCTGATTTCCCAGTGCATCGCAGAGATCTTATCTGTTTATTTCTTCAATTGGTTTTGGAAAATAATGTTTTTTTGTTTGAAGAATGTTTATACTTACAAAACGATGGCGTAGCTATGGGCACTTCTTGTGCCAATAGCTACGCCAATCTGGTAATGGCATTGTGGGAAGAACAAAAACTTTTTCATTCTGAAATGTTCCAAAGGTTCGTCTGTTTTTACAGACGATTTGTAGATGATTTGTTTTTTCTTTGGAATGGTTCAGCTGAAGATTTAAATAGATTTCATGGAGAAATGAACTTGTCCACTTTATTTTATTTTATTTATTTATTTATTTTTATTTTACATTTGTTGACCGGGCTAGTCTAGCTGGATATATGTCCATTTTCAGTAGAGGCCCGGGGAGAAAAGCTCCAGTAATTAAACACATTATATGAAGATAGACAATACAAATAGTAATGCGTAAAAAGAGGGCTAATTAATACCCATATTCACCATGGTCAGCTCTAAGGACAGTATAGTGTTCTTAGACATATCTATACAGCGTTTAGAAAATGGGAATTTCAATACGGGGGTTCATAGGAAAAATTGTTATAAAAATACATTGTTACATAGAAATAGTATGCACCCACAACATATTTTCACCAATATTATTAAAGGACAAGTCGTTAGAGCTTCTAGGTTGAACCCCCTACAGAGTAACTATGAGGCTGAGTTGAAAATTTTGAATGGAAGGTTGTTAGCACGTAAATATAAACATACAGAAGTTAAGGAATGTTTTTTGAATGTGTACCAAGAAAGGGAAAATAAAGCATGTCCTTATTTTTCAGATAGAGGTAGAAGTTTTTATATAGATCAACACAAAGTAGAGAGTGAAAATGAAGGCAAGCAGCAGAAAGTGGCTTTATTTTATACTCAAGATATAAAAATAATTAAAGATGTGTTTAGTAGACACTGGGATATTTTAACTACTGATCCTGGTATTAAGGAGCTAGTGGGTGAACATCCTCAGTTTGTATATAAAAACAAACAGAATTTACATAGACTACTATGCTTTCCAAATAACGTTAGAACTAATCAGATGGTTTCTAATGGAACCATATCATGTGGTAAATGTAACTTTTGTGTATACGTTAGTAGTGATAATATGTTTGTACATCCCCTTACTTCTAAGGTTTATACTTTTAATGTCACTGGGTCATGTGATTCAGAACATTTAGTGTATTTGGCCACCTGCATAGAATGCAGTGCGTTCTATGTGGGTAAAACAGATAGAAAGCTAAAAAATAGAATAAGGGAACATGTTTATCAAATTAGAATTAAATCTGAGGTTAATGCACTTTCGAAACATGTTCTTAAGGAGGGACCTACACATTCTTTTAAGTTTATGATTATGTAAACCAATATACTTAATCAAAGAGGGGGAGATGTACATAATCGTACTGAACAAATAGAAACAGGTTGGATAATTAGATTACAGGCACATAATCCCCCTGGACCTAATGAAAAAATTCCCCTAAAACCTGCTTTAAAAGGGAGGAGTATTAGATATTAAATATTAAATATTAATCATTAAATATTGAATAGATTTTTAGTACATGTTTTTTAATAATTTATATATATATTTTTAATATAAAGTTTATTATTGTATATTATTGTATACTGTACCTTAATTAATTCATATGCCTGAGGTTTAAAATGTATATTGTTTTTAGAATTGTAGTAAGTATATGCAGTTTATTTGATCAGTTTTTAAGCTATTAAGGTACTTGAAATTCGAAATTCGAATGTTTCTTTAAAAACTAAGGTTAAGCTAATTGATTTATTGTTTTATTGTTTAAATAAATGTAATAAGGAGGTGCTTATACGTATATATATATATATATATATATATATATATATATATATATATATATATATGTACAAGCTTTGTGAGTGGATTCATTATGGTTTGAAAAAGCTACATAGCGAAAGCTTACCACTTCTACTTGAGTGAATAAAAGCTACTGTTTACTACGCATATGGATTTATTGGAAGGAATGGTCTGAAAGAACTTGTGGTCTGAAAAGACATTTGAGTGAATACTCAAAGAATTTCTTTGTTCTTTTAAGTGCTTTTTAGTACTTTTAAGTGCTTCTTTTTGGCTTGTGTTCTATGCTCTATCAGAAGGTTTTGCCTGATTTGGTTCGCACGAACGCCTGGGTGGATCCTGCACAGTTGGTTTATTAACATTACTATTTATATATATATATATATATATATATATATATATATATATATATATATATATATATTTCCATCAATACATGTTATTACTATGAGGGAAACCAGTTTTACATTATATAATTATATCAGATTGAACTGACGATCGTGCCCTAAAATGAGAGTATTAAGGCAAGCCAAAATGCACTACAGGGAGATAATTTTGAATCCAAGAGAGAGAGAGAGACTAGATTCTTCAGTGAACCTTGGTGAAGACAAACTTTCGGTGAGATATCACTGAAAAGGGCCAGAACTGTTGTTGTTCCAAAAAACGGAATTGTGGAAGAGTTACCGTACTGAAAAACTAAATTATCTTTGAGAAAGACAGGACTGAAGTTTCTATTAAGCAGATTGAACACTGCATGCAATCAGTTTTAACTGAACTGTGAACAAGGTTGTTTCCTCAGTGTTTCTTCCCTTTTCCTTTATCCAGTGTAAACAACTCTCGAGTTTAAAGAAATGGAATGTTTACAGAGAATGGTCTATTGTTAATAATACAGCAAAATTTCTCATTGGAGGATTGCAGTAGGCAGTAGGCATAAAACATTTCTTCTTATTATTATTATTATTTTTTGTATTTTATTGAAAACTGTAGCTCTGCATAGCTACCTAAAAAGTTTTCTGCTTGACTTTTTTCCACCCATGCAAGCTCTTATTGGGAAGCAATTGCAGTATGAATATGTTCAAAGCAGAGTCTTAAAGCTTCTCCCCGCTTTACCTAAAACTGATGGTGAGACAGAAGCAAAAGATGGACTCAAAGGGCAAAGCAAATGAAATAACTGCTGAACAAGATCAAAAAAGCAACGGAATAAGGTAGAGATCTGGAAGAAGAAAAGCAAGCTTTGACCTACTGAAAGAGAGAGACGAGAGTATTTAGGAATGGAGCCTAAGAAAGGGAGGGTCAGCATGTGGTGAAGATGACTCAAGGAGTTCATTTTGGAAGAGAAACAATGCTGGGGAGGGACTGCTATCTTTAGCAAACCTTGATAAATTGAAAGCTAGAAATGTGTCCCTGCCAAAGACAAAAATGATATAGTTGGAGAGATGCACAACTGAAATGCCAAGTGAGTTTTGAGAATGACACAAATGAAAGCCTCTACTGTGATTAGTATATTTATGGGGATCATTTACCTCTGTACTGACTTGTTTCTTGGCAGTGTTTACCCTGAATTATTGACAAGGAATTTCAATTAGGAATATTGAACAGCATATAAAAGCCACCATGAGCGGAACAACGATCAAGATTGTTTAATTTGTTTGCCCCCATTTTTCTTTATTATCCATAAAATTTGAGTTTAGTTAAACTAAATTTAGATAAAACCAATGGTTTATTATTACTACCATGGTATAACACTGCAGTTTATATATATGCATGTATGTAGGCATGCATGCATATATCTGTTTATATCTATTGGGCTGTCTATGTGGATGTACTGACTTTGGTCAAAACACTCAAATGTCTGCATTCTCAAAGTTGGCCATAAACCAACAACATTGCAAACATCAATGTCCAACCCCCCCAAACTTTCCATGTTTATTATACATACTGAGTCCTTTAGAGAAAGGGCATATTTATCAACCCCAAGAACTATGCAATCTCACACACCCGTCATATGCTAACCAAATTTTGTCAACTAGACAGATGTCAACCAGACCTGGAGTTGACAAAATTCAGTACTGTCATATATATCTGTTTCATAGTTTCATAGTTTCATAGTATAGTAGTAGGCTATCTGCCCTGGGGCATTTGTAAGCCTAGCCATAGTGATGTGGCTTTTGCCACCCCATGAAATGGTACAAAAAATATACAGAATAAATTTAGAATACTGTGCCTCTGTCTAGTAGTGACACAATGAAGGTCCCCTTATATAATAGAATTAGTTTACTGTGCCCCTGTCTAGCAGTGACACAGATGTGACCCCTGGGGTAAACTTACAATCTCCCATCCACTCATCAAGATTTCTCTTGAAGAGAGTCAGTGAGGGGCTCTGCCTAATATGAACTGGGATCTTGTTCCAAAGCATGGGAAGCCTCTGGGTTATGAATCTATCCCTCCAGCATGTCCTATTCATACTTGTGCCGAGGTTTAAGTCTTTAGCTCTCGTGGTCCTGATGGATTTGGATTTTCTGAGGTGGAGCATGTCCATCAGATCCTGATTGGACATGGCCTTGTACGCCAGGCAGAGATCACCTCGGAGCAGGCGGTATGCTACTGAATAGAGCTGAAGTTTCTTTAGTCTGTCAGAATAAGACATATGTTGGAGACCCTTGATCCTCTTGGTGAGGTACTTTTGTGGTCTCTCCAGCTGTTGCAAATGCCGGGTGAGGTACATACCAAATGAGGCATTGTACTCAATCATGGGTCTGATGAGGGAGGAGTATAGGGGTACAATGACATCCTTGGATCTGGATGTGAATCCCTTCATGATGAGGTGTGCAAGGTAGAATGTTTTTCTAACCACTTTGGCAACGTGGGTGTCAAATGAGAGGTCGCTGTCGACTTGGGTCCCTAGGTCTCTGATTACTTTTTCCGTACTCAGTGGGTTGCTGTCTATGTGATAATTTGTGGGTACTTTGTTTTTCCCAAAGGGGATGACTATACATTTTTTGGCATTTAGTTTAAGGCCGTGACTCCGGCACCAGTTGTCCGTTTCTGTGAGGCTTTTTTGTAGGATGTATGTGCCCACTGGTGTATCGACTATGGCGCCTAGTTTGCAGTCATCTGCGAACTTTGTCAGCCACAGCCCTCCCATGTTTGCTTTAACATCTGAGAAATAAATGCCGAACAAGAGGGGTACCAGGACAGATCCCTGTGGGACACCACTTGTAACTGGCTTTGAGTCTGACATTGCTCCAGCGATTTTAACTTTATGGGTTCTGTCCTTTAGCCAGTTTGCAACTCATCTAGTGACATAAGGGTTTACGTTTAAGCTGTTGAGCTTATCTATGATGCCTGAGTGGGGTATTGTGTTGAAGGCCTTAGCCAAGTCCAGGTAGGCTGTATGGACTGCTTTGCCCTCATCAATGGTTCTAGTGACTGTTTCGAAAAAGTCAACCAGGTTCAAAAGGCAGGATCTGCCCTTTACAAAGCCAAACTGGGTGGGGTCAAGTGTCTGTAGGTCCCCTATGTCTTTGTTTATGAGTTCCATAATGATTCTTTCCATAGCTTTGCAGACCAGGCTGGTTAAGCTTATGGGGCGGTAGTTTCCAGGGTCTGTAGAGGCACTCCCTTTGTGGAGTGGGACCACTGTTGCTGTACGCCAGTGTTCAGGTACATATCCCGAAGTAAGGCTAAGGTTAAATAGCATTTTTATGTGTGGGTTTAGCTCCTCTTGGAGTTCACGTAACACGCAACCCGGGATACCGTCGGGTCCCATTGATGCTGTGTTTTTAGCTTTGTTTAGGGCAGTTCTCACTTGGACATCTGAGATGACAGGGAGATTACATTCAGCTGGGATAAGTATTTCTTCTTTTGGGGGTGAGGGAGGGGAGAAATTTGCACTGAACCTGTCAGCCAGAATGTTGGCAATATCTGTGGGTTCAGTGTATTTTTTGTTGTTGTGAACCAACTCTGAGCATATCTGAGTGTTTCCACCCAGGTTTCTAACATAGCTGAAGAACGCTTTGTGGTTATCTTTAGTGTTCTTAGCGATTTTTCTCTCAAAGTTGGCCTTGGATGTTTTTATGAGAGAACGTAGTTTTCTGCTAATGTTGATCAGAGATGTCTTCCCTTCATGGGATTTTGCTCTGACATGCAGTAGCTTCCTTCTTTTGTTATACAATTTGTTAATGGCTGAGGTCCACCAGACAGGACGCTTGCCTTTGGTGGAGAGGGACTTGGATTTATTTGGGATTGCATGATCCATGCATTCTTGAAGATGTCCATAGAAAGCATTTGTGAAGGATTCGGCATTGTGGGATGTGGTATCCACTGGCACAGTGGGCTTAAAGGATACCATCTCAGTCTTAAGAAGAGTGAAGTCTGCTTTTGAGAAGTTTTTCACTGTGGTCTTTTGTGCTGGGGGTGGAGGTGGGATATGTATATCCAGGGTGATTAGTTTGTGGTCAGATCTCACTAGTGAGGGGTATATTTCCGGTGTGGAGCATTTTGTCCCCATGTTTGTGATGATCAGGTCTAGTATATTATCTCCCCTAGTGGGAGAGGTGACTAGTTGTTCCAGTGCATTTGAATTTATGAATTCAAGGAACCTTTGGGCTAGGGTATTAGGGCTAGAATAATGTACCCAATCTATGTTTGGGTAGTTGAAGTCTCCCAGTATGATGGTATTTTGTGATACATTCATATCCTCCAATGTCTTCAGGAAGGCTGAGTGGGGTTCTTGAGATTGGGAGGGTGGTCTGTAACATGCTACCAGTTGTATAGCAGTTTTGCCTATGGTTAGTCGCACCTGTATGGTCTCTGATGCTTCATGTATTGCTACTATCCTGGAGGTGTGGGTGTCCTTGATGAATATGGACACTCCCCCTCCCTTTGTGGTTCAGCCCAGGTTTTGGGGCCGAAAAGCATGATACGAGGTATAGCCTGGTAGTGCTGGGGTGCTCTCAGGAGCCTTGAACCAGGTTTCAGTTACTGCACAGACGTCGATGTTCTCCATGCTGAGGAGTGCATCAAGTGCCTGCATCTTGAGATTTAGACTTCTGGCATTGAGCAGCATTACCCTTAGTTTTTCTCCATTTTTGTTTTCTAAGGAGGTGGGTTTGTCTTTTGAGCCTTGCCTAAAAAAGGCACTATTGGGGTGGCAAGAGCCTTAGCCAATATCCGGAAGCCCAGTGGTGACAGGTGTAAGCCATCCCTTGCGAAGCAGCGTGGCTTGTCCAACATGTCATCCCAGGCAGACAGACATTGGATCCCCTTAGAATGACACCAGCACTTGAGCCAATTATTAAAGCTGATCATCTTGTCTTTGTATTGTGGTATCATTCTTGGTGAGGGCAAGATGCTGCTCAGGGCCAGGGTCATACCAGCCTGGGCTACATAATCGGAGAGCTCCTCTATGTCTCTTTTCATGTAGTCCAGGGAGGTACGTCTCAGGTCATTCACACCAGCATGGACAATGACGGAGTCATATTTGTACTTGCTTTGGAGTGACTTGAGTGCGTGTGTTATGTGGCGGATCCTAGCTCCTGATAGACAGCTCACAGTCACCCTCTCCTTGTTCAGCCTGGTCAGCGGGACATCAGTATGTCTGACAATAGAGTCACCTATTACTAGTGTATCAGGCATGGTGTTTGGCCTTAAGGGCTGTGATTGGTTGACACACTGCTTTATTGAAGTATGTGTTGCATGTGTTTTGTTTTGAGGTGGTGGATTTTTGGATGTCTGCTTTGGGAGCCTCTGTTGTTTTGGTAAGCTTTTATTAGAGCCTCCGAGTATGTCTTTGTGTTTTTATATGTTTGGTTTGCAGTTGTGGTAGGTCTATGTGAGACTGGGATTGTTGTGTGTGTGGTTACCATCTCCTCCTGTCTGGTCATGCCAGCCCTGAGTTGAGAGAGTTCAGCCTCCAGTTTGGCTATATAGTTGCATCTCTCACATGTATTTGTGTTTGTTGGGAGGAGGAGAGGGTTGTCTGTGTACATGAGACAATTGTAGCATTGTCTCAAGATACCCAGACTGACCAGCTGAACTGGAGAGGACACCAGTAATCTACCACTCGACATGCTAGAACAGTATAAGGGAGTGCTGTACCTTCAAGGGAAGTGGATATTCACAGGGGTGGTAAGTAGATGTAGTGCTTTACTTAGTACGAGAGTGCTTACTTAGTAGAGAAGTATTGAGAACAAGTGTTAGGCTTATAATATAGTGAGTAGTCTGATTATACTAAGAGTAGAGCTTCCTTAAGGGAAAATTTGAAGAGCAGACCTGGTGGAGCCAGAAGAAGTTTAACCTTGTTTAACTGGCGCTGCGCTAAGCAAAATACATATAAATTTCAAGGGAGTCTTGCGGCTTGGAGATGGCCTTACTTCACTAATGGATGCAATTACTTCAAAGATTTATATCTGCAGGGGTCTAAGGGTTGTGTGCTAGGAAAGTGCATCCTAGCCAATTATTTCTCTGCTGCTAATGAAAGAACCTATGTACCACAGCAGGTGGATATGCCTGTGGTATCACAGTATCCCTGAGCTGTTCTCCACTAGCTCAGCATACACCTTTAATGAAATCATTTATTGGAGAGTGTCCTCTCTTAGACCTTCACCTCGCAGTCTGGGCCACCAGTTAAGCAGCCCCTGAAGGATCCCACCCCTGTAGCACCTGGTTATCAACCCTGTGGCATAGAAGCGTACCTTCCTTTGAACAGCTGCTTGTGCAGCTTTGAAATTCTCTTCTTGTCTTGGAAGAAGGCATTCTTAAAATCAGTCTCATCAGCTAGAGTTTCAGAGCTCCAGCTGTTAATGTGCAAAGTCATGTTCCACAAAGACTGGGTTATCTTGTACACTTCCCCACTCCCACCCCCCTCCTTTCCTGCCAAAGGTTATTGTGTCCTCTGTTTTCTAAGACTTTGACTGCAGCTGTAGTCATACATCATCTACAGTTCTTGTAATTTGACTATACAACTGCAGTTTTCTAGGTTTTTATATAAATTTTGATTAACTTTGGCAATTTTATATAATTTCTTAACATAAGAACTAGACTACATAGTCAGGATCCTGAATTACTAGGAAATATGTAGGTTGTATGGCAAGTTGTGCATGCTGTACCTATGCTTTTTGCAATCCTATTAAAGTACTACTGATTACTGCATATGTTTTAAATAAATTCCCTTTAACATAGATTGACCACTACAAATACCTTTATATGTCGGTGTACATGGGTTACCTTTTCCCCACATTCTGCAAAAATGAATGCTTGCTGGTCATGATTAGAACATATAATTTAATTGGGTGCTGTCTACTTGGTGAATACCATTGTTAGAATACTCAGTCTCCCTACTTAGATATGCGAGGCTGCTTCATGTACTTGTAACCTGGGAAAACAACTTCATTCTCTGATTTCATGCTTAATCAGGTAAAGGCTTACCATGGAGCTGGATCCTAGCCTGACACCTTGGCATAGAAGCTAATCCTGATGTTGCTCAACAAATTAACATTTCCCACTTCATTTATGGAAGTGTGTGGGAAGAAACTGAAGCATCCAGTGAAGAGACTGGCAGGGCATGTATACTTTCCATAGAAGGAATCTTGGTTGAAATCTAAACTGTAGAATAAACTGTAGCCATTGTACCAGTGTGCTGCCAAAGCTAATTAAATTTTGATTTGCATTTGATTTGCATTTGTTTTGCACAAAAGGCAGTCTTGGGTTTATTGCTTTTTGCTGCATTCCAGTGAACATTTTTTGTATGAACTCTCTCCCCAATTTGTAACTTGTCCAGTTTTGTTGGGATTTTCCTTGGAATTGGTCACTTTTTCTCGTTTTAGTGCAATTTGCTTGTCATCTTGTTTGTCTTTGTCTTTCCTTTGCTCTTTCTCCTTGGGACTGCACTTTTTATTTTATTCATGTCCGAGTACAGGCCTTGGCCTGCCTGCTCAGTCTTGATACACTTTAATCCCTGTTCAAGAAGTGTTTGCATTTGATGGAATGCCCCAGCAGCAGGTGTTTGGTGTACCATTTCTTTGGGAGAAATGTCTAATGGGCACAGGTAACCTGTAAATGGTAAATGTTTCATCTCCCAAGCCCCTGGTTACACTTTTCAAGGGTATCAGAACTTGTCAGAGATTTGGAATGCATGGCTGGGCTTAATAAGGCCCTTGTGGTCATTAGCCTAGTAAACACCTATGAACTTATGGATGAATGAGATAAGGCACTAGGTGGTTGTGGTGTAAGAATGAGAAGAGAGTGTAATGAATGCATGAGGTAAGGTACTAGGTAGTTGTGGTGTAAGCATGAGGAGTATAGTGAATGCATGAGGTAAGTTACTAGGGGTTCATGGTGTGGGAAGAAGTGTTCTAATCTGAGAGACTGCTCTACTGAAGCTTTGCCCACCTTGCAGGCTTAGAATCTGCAAACACAGTTGACCTGGAACATCTTTGAGCAGCCATGGGTAATGGAAGAAGAGGTCTGGAGGATGCTAAATGCTATGGGGCAGCTATGTAACCAGCTGGCAGATGGCACAGGATACCTGCGAGATGACCATAGTGTTCTGGCTAACAGAGCTAAGACTCATGTGGAGCATATGCATGATTTTGTTGCACAGGAGGGATCATTCCTTCTAGGCAGGTAAAACAAAACTTATCAGTCCACTATGGTGTATCTAATATGGGGCTACCCCAATACATCTTCTTTGTCTGCTTGTTGGTATATATATTTTGAAGTCCTATATAGCCACAGTTAATGGTAGCTTCAGTAACATTACACTGGGGCTTCACACGCTTTTCCCATAATCAACCATGGGAGTAGCACATAGCAAACAAATGAACTGACAACAGTCCTGGACAGTGTGGATGACATACTGGAGTTGTTTTCCTTCATTAAGAAGTCAACACCAAGATTTGAATTTCTCTATGTTGTCTGTTTTTACACATTACTGTTTGCACTTTTAATTCCATGTAGCCGAAATTCACAAATAACTCGTTATTATAAAAGTACTGCATGTTTTCTGGTCAAAGAATACCCATTTTTTTTATTTATTTTTTTGTTTCCTGTAAATAAAGAAAACAGTCTCTCACCACCCCAATACCTCATTCCAAACATTGCAGTGCAGATTTAATAACTCAGAATTTCCCCTACCTCCAAATGTATTTTTTAAAAAAACTGCAGGTGTGATCTTCACTGCACTGAAGTCTATTCTTAATCCATGACAGGCAGCTGTTTAATTATATGTTGATGGTCTTTTTTCTAATGGAATATTGAATAAAACACAATTTCATACAATTTTTTACATTTTAAGCCCAAGCATTCAAAGCGTTTCTTCATTGCCTCTAATGCTGTAGTACAGCTATTGCAGAATTTTGTCAGAAGTTGAGATTTTTTTTTTTTTGTGGAGTGACTACAAAATCATATTTTCACTGAACATTGCACAGTCATTTCAAATGTTAATATCCCTTGGAGAGGTGTAGTTGGCTATCTTTGTGCCAATCATAAAATGTTACTCCACCACCACTTGAAGAAAAAAAAAACAGAAAAACTAAAGTGTAGCAAGCACCTCCAAACACAGAGCTTCAGGTCTGCCTGAAAATGCATTGCCTGCATTGATTTTTATATGTCAATAATGCACTGAAATTCAATAAAGACCGATCAGCATATTCCAGTTATGCCCCTTAACATATTACGCCCAGGAAATTTCTCCAGATGCCCCACCATAACTATGCTTCTAATCCCTGAAGTGATTATTTTCAGACTTGCCTCATATATTATTAAATACCAAAGTTATGACTCTACCTTTAATTTGGTGATTTGCTAGTAACTTTGCTATTAAAACCTCAACATTCTTGCACCTGATTTACAAATTGACATCTATAGGACCTCATCTCATTAAAGTCAAAATGTTTTGTACATTTCTATCACAAAGGAGAAGTCAAATAGAAATGCAATTTGTTATAGTAACTTCAAAATCGCCATTACACAAGAATTTCAAAATAATATCTCAGACTACATGTTGAGTCCAGTAAGAGAAAAGTTATGAATGTTTTGTTCCCAGATAGTACTAACTTTTTATGAAATTCAATGGCTGTACACATTAACGAAATGAAGATCATCTTGGCTGACTGTGGTTACCAATCCTATCTCCCCCCAACATTTTTGTGACTGCTGTATGAAGCACCATATCAATGACATATGTCAATGGATTTTGCATTCCTAACCAGTTGTGATATGACTTAATTATAACAGTGCATGAGAACCAAGCATCAAGAAACTGCACAACTCTACTTACTAACCTTTCCTTTTACTGTTACCTTTTAATAATCACAGTCTGCTTCCACAGATAACCACACTCATTTTAAGTTCATCACTTTTGGGCAGCATCTTCATGGTCTTTAATTTTTCTACCAACAACTTAGCCAGTACATGTTAAAAGGCCTGAGAGAAATCTAGATACAATGATATCTATCAGTTTCCCTTTTTCTGTTTCACTGGTGACCCATATATAGGAACTTATTAAGCGGGAGAGAATTTGCTTATATTATAAAGCCACACTGCTGACCATAAATGCAGAGAATCAGCATGCAGGAAATCCATCAGCTTACACTGCAGAAGTTACTCTATGATATTTACTGAAATAAAAATATAGATTCTGGAACTCAGGACCAGCATCCTTCTTAGCTCCAGTCTTTGAATTGGAGCAGAGCTGGATCATGGTAAAATGAAGCTGAGAGACCATAATAGATTGGGGACCCTCTAAGTAAATATCCCAACAGTCATCTCTCTCTCTCTCTCTCTCTCTCTCTCGCTCTCCCAATTTAATATAAAAAAGTGTTCAAACCTGTAAGTGTTCAAACTATTTTCATCTTTACTTTTACAATGATCTCAAAGATGTGGATTTAATTTAACATTTTTTTTTCAAATTTTAGAGCACAAACACTGACAGGCATTTGTTGTTTAAAAAATACTAATAGTGAAAACAGACATCATGAGCAAAACTAAACTTTTCTTGCCTTGAAACTTAAATTTATTGAAAATATATCTGGTAGCCCATCAAACTACAAGAGATTTTGTGTGATTCATTGTCAAATAGCATGTAGTGAAGCATTAATTAGCAGCCATGTGTAGGCCGCAGGATTTCAAAAAACAAATTTGTTAATAGCCACTGATAGCCCTCTTGATAAAAGTGTTCCCTGGTGAATTGACATGGACAGAGTCACACAGCAGACAATATAAGGCTTAGAGTATCAAAACCTACACTACGGGAATCAGCTCAATAGCATTGCATAGACGTATTCATCTGCACTATGCATCAGATAAAGTGTCATAGCCCAACATTGTGCAATTCCCACCCGTGTGCCATTAAAATAGCTAAATAAAATATATATTTGTAGTTAACACATTAATATTAAACTAATATACATCATGCTATCCAGATTATTCACAGCCAATTAATAAACACACTATCAGCAATTAAAACAACAAGGATACCAAGGACTGTACACAGTGAACATGACTCATATGATGATGCTTCTGTTTACTACAATAAATTCATTCTTTTTCACCACAATTATTGTAGGATGCAGGAACCAGAACATGAAACACACACACACACACACACACACACACACACACACACACACACACACACACACACACACACACACACACACACACACACACACCATACCTTTCATATTTTTGCTATGTTCCTCATAAAATAATGGTTTTCTGGCAAATCACTGGCAAATCATTGAGGACTGAATTCAGAAAATAATAATAGGCATTTGAGTTATAGACTTCATACCCTTCAGAAAATTCATACTAATGCAAAGCATGTTATTCTATCAACTTTTTTTAATTTTGTAAGAGCAATACTTAAAAGGCATCCATATCTTTGTGCCTTTCCCCCACTATTTATGGTTTTGTCCAGATTTATTGCGCTTACAGATTGAGAGGTATGACATACACACACACACACACACACACACACACACACACACACACACACACACACACACACACACACACTATCTCTCTCTCTCTCTCTTACTCACACATACAGAGGTGGTACCATAAGTTATAGCCCCTTGCATCACTACATACTCCCCAGATGTTTGCCTTTGATCAAAGGAATGAACAAATGCATAAATAAAGAGGTAGATATGCATCTCAGCATGCTGCTGTGAGAAACATGCAATGCAGTACACATTACATCCTCTGTGTTATCTCAGCCTCTTGAATCACAAGACTCAGATACCAAAACAAAACAATCAGAAATACATTTTAAATATTGGTCTAATGCACTTATATAGTTGCTAGTATAACCAGTTTTTCATTAGCAAGCTTTTTTGAATTGTATGAACTCTGACATGCAGAATGGGGGTTAGCGCTGCCCTGTATAGATGCAAACACCTGGAAACTTAAATTTTCCCTAGCCATCAGTCAGTAGAATCCTCCAACATGTCCTGTTGCCTTGCAGGCAACTCAATTGCACAATGAGCAGCATTGCCACAGCTCTTCACCCTAAACCGTCAACAGAATAAACCCCTCCATTATTCCTACATCATAAACTGATCTAACTTACCCACTCCCCAACAGTACTATGGTATAAATCTGCCATTATGGATGGTCACTTTTCCACTATTTCTCCAGCCAGCCTGATTGACTTGGGCATTCTGAGGCAATGTAGTAATTGCCTCATGTATATTGACAACCACTTAATCCTGAAACAAACAAATGTCGTACATGAGAGATGCAATTATACTATAAATTTGGAAACAATCCTCCCATGTAACAAAAAAACAAAACATCAAACAGGTTGTCAGCTCCCACACTTCACCTCTCACAGACGTTCAGGACACAACACATAAACCCACATATAAGGAGGTATTCGCTAGAAGCCTACCAAAAGATCAGAGACCTTTCAAGCATAAATTATCTGCACATACCTCAACATGTATAGAAATCACTGCACATAACAACACACATAGCAATGTCTTACCAAATAAGCACCTAAGGCAAAACACCTCAAAACCTAATAATGTCTTGGTCATAGGAGACTGCATAGTGAGATACACAGCTGTCCCCCTCACCAGGCTGGAGAAGGGAAGGTCATGGTCAGCTGTCTATCAAGTGCCAGGATCCATCAGATCATGCATGCACTCAGGTCACTCAACGACAAGTACCGTAATGACTCTGTCATACCCATGTTGGGGTGAATGACTTGAGATGTACCTCCCTGGACTGTATGAAGAGAGACATGACTGAACTCTCAGATTATGTGTCCCAGGTAAGTACAACCCTAGCCATAAGCAGAATTCTACCTTCACCCAGGATGATGCCACAATATAAACAAAAAATTATTGACTTCAACAATTGGCTTAGCTTCTGGTGTCTGATCCCTCGGGGATCCAGTATTTGTCATCCTGGAAAGACATGGTCGACAGGCCACACTGCTTTGCCAGAGGTGGTTTGCACCTGTCTCCCATTGGCTTTTGGATACTGGCTAAGGTGCTTGCCTCCCCATAGTGCCTTTTTTAGGCAGTGTCAAAACAACAAAATTTCTGACATAGCAAAATCCACTTGAGACAAACTCAAGGTTCTGCTGCTTAATGCTAGGAGACTAAACACAAAACTGCACTCCCTGGAAGCCCTCATCACCTTAGAAGATGCTAACATCTGTGCAATCACTGAAACATGGTTCAAGGCCACAGAAAGCACCCCGCATGGCCAAGGCTACAAAGCCTTCAACACATTCAGACCTCAGAATGAGCTTGAAAGAACCAAAGCTGGAGGTGTAGCCATCATCAATAAAGCCAAGTACACCTCCAGATTGGTCAAACAATATGACTCTCTCGACCTACTCCATGCCCTATTAACTATAAAAAAAAAAGTGTAGCAAGAATACTCCACCAGGCACAAATAAATCGAAGCTCCAAAGAAAAAAATTGCTTTAATAAGCACTTTGAAACACTCCACAATAAAGACTGGGTCAATGAGAAAACAAGCAAAATAACGTATCCACATAGACGTTTTCGTCGACAACTTCATCAGTTATACATTATACACTATAGACAAAACACCCTACCACATCATTGCTAGCTATAGGTTCCCTTCCATGAACCAAGAAAAGCACATTGCCTACCTGGAGTTACTGGAGTCACTTGCCATACAGCCCAACACCTTAGTCATGGGTGATTTCAATTATCCCTTCATCGACTGAGTAACATACACAAGCTCAAACATGCTCACCCAGAGGTTTCTGGACTTTGTCAATCCAAATGCTCAGGAACAGATAGTCTGCACCACCACAAGGGGCTCTAATGCCCTTGACATAGTACTCACCAACATAGGTGGTCACTGCACTGCCCCCTGTGTGATGCCCTCCCTGGTAAGTTTGGACCATAAATCTGTCTAATTCAAAGCAACTACTGGACCCCCACACCCCCAATGGACCAAAAAAAAAACTAAGGAACTTCTCTAAAGCAAACTACAGACTACTAAGTATGGTATAAAAAAGTTTTATACCCCTGCAATCATAGACAATAATGATTCCTATGCAGAGCTGTACATAAATGCCCTGTATAATTATCTTAGCAACTGTATAGACTTGGCTGTACCTGACTCGATTAAAAGTAGACACTACAAAAAAAAAAAAAAAAACAAGCCATTTTGGTGGACATCTAGTTTAAACAGATTGTATAATAAAAGGAAGAAAGTAATGTCCAAGAACAAAAGGCAACTGCCTCTGCAGAGGAGGAATTCCCTCCGCAGATTGAATAAGCAAATCAGAAGTATGTAGAGTCCTCTAAAGCTAATTATAAAGCTAAAATAGCATCTGTAGCCAGGCACAATCATAAAACATTCTAACTACTTCCAAAATCTCAAAAGGAGCACCCAGCTATGCGCTGCATTGGTAGTAGACGATACCACTCATACTTTACCGGAGGAAATTGCCAAGCTGCTAGCTAACTGATTTGGTGCAAACTTCACTCTGTTATCCCCAACAGTAAAACCCCAAAGCATACCTGGCATGAACTCTCCACTTAGTATCTCTAGAGATCATATCTGTGCTCTTCAATGCCAGAAACACAGCCTCAATGGATCCAGGTAACATACCAGGTTGCTTACTAAGCAATCTAAAACAGGATCTGGATGTCCCACTTGTTGTTTTCTTTAACCACAGCCTGAGACCTGGCTTTGTACCAGCAGAATGGAGACCAGCAACAGTAATCCTCTTGCAAAAATGGGGCAATCAACCAACCCTGACCACTATACACCCATAAGTCTAACCAGCCTCATCTGCAAAGCCATGGAAAGGATCATCATGGACCTTATCAACAAGGACATAGGCATCCTTCAAACATAGACCCAACCCAGTTTGACTTTGCTTATTGAACCTGTTAGACTTCTTTGAGAAAGTCACCAAAGCCCTGGATGAAGGTACGACAGTGCATACCATTTATCTGGACCAAGCCAAAGCCTTTGATATAGTCCATCACTTGGGTATCATCACTAGATGGGTAGCTAATTGGATCATCAACAGAACACATACTGTCAAAGTTGGTGACACTACCTCTACCAGTAGACCCATCATGAGTGGCATAGCACAAGGATCTGTACTGGGCCCTTTACTATTTAGAATCTATTTATCGGAAATCCTAGGTAAAATAGGCAGCCTTTGGCTTACTAAGTTCGCTGATGATTGTAAACTAGGTGCAATCTTTGAATCCCTCAATAATGTTAATATATTACATGAGGGGCTAACACATGCAAATGACTGGTGCCAAAGTCAAGGTCTGAAACTAAATGCAAAAAAGTGCACTATTATCCCATTTGGCAAAGTGGAATTCCCCACTAATTACAATATCGAGACCACCCCTCTAAGTTCAAACACATTGGTGCGAGATCTGGGAACACAGGTCGACAGCAATCTGAACTTTGACCACCAGGTTTCCGCAGAGGAAAGGAAAGCCTTCTACACTGAGCATCTCATAAGCAAAGGCATTGTATCCAGGTCTAAGGATGCTATAACCATACTTTACCATGCATGTATCTCACCAGACACCTGCAGTAACTGGAGAGACCACAGAGGTTTCTCACAAAGACAATATAGGGTGCCCAAACTATGACCTATGTGGATAGACTGAAAGCCCTGTCACTGTACTCTGTATCATATATGCTACTGAGAGGTGACTTGTGCCTCACCTATAGGGCAGTCTCTGATCCCAACATTATGGAAATGCTGCACATCCGCAAACCAAATGGCACTAGAATCACTCACTCTAGGGATCTCAGCCTTGCCAGTGACATTAACAGAACATGCTGGATAGACAGGTATGTCTCCCAGATATTGCCGCTGCTGTGTAATAAACTTCCAATTCATGTGAAGCAGAGCTCCTCAATGACCCTATTCAAGCGTAACCTGGAAAAATTAATGGGTGACACAAATTCACCCCGGGGGTGGCACCTATGTCCCTCATGGCCAGGGGTAGTCAGTGCTGATCTGCAAAGTACATCCATCTAACCAAAGACAATTGGGATAACCCAGGATTAACATGGCTAGGGTTATCAATTCTCTAGGGTTGCTAACCTAGTAATCTTCTGTGAACCTATGAACCTATGAAACTCACATTTGTTGATATTTAGTGACTGCAGTCTGCATCACCTTACCAGAGATCCAAATGTTTTATGAGTAAAAGAACACCAATATGAGACAAAATCAGGGACAGTTACACACACACACACACACACACACACACACTCTCGTGCACACACATACACACACACAAACACACACAAACACACACACAAACACACACACACACACACACACACACACACACACACACACACACTCTCGTGCACACACATACACACACACAAACACACACAAACACACACACACACACACACACACACACACACACACACACACACACACACACACACACACACACACACACACACACACACACACACACACACACACACACACACACACACACACATAGGAACATCAGTTGCAGCTACCTGTATAACTGTTTACCTTATAAATGTGCTTGAGATCAAGTGAATGAATGAACTCATAAATAATGGCCTAGTAATGTGTCTCAAGTTGCTGCTGTCTAAACCATACAGTGTAATCCATTGCAACACCTTTCTGGCTTCTCAACTTCTTATCTCAAGAGTTCAAATCTGCAACAGATTTAAATATTTTTATGCATTCAGAAAGATGCTAGAATACCAAACTTTGCAATAGCAAACATTTTGTGAAGGATACTAAGTCTGAAACTCATATGCTTATCATTGTTTACTGATTGCAGTTGAGCAAAAAAATTGCTAGAAAGTCACAGATTTTGCAAAAAAATTATCAAAATACCCCTCAAATTCTTTGATCAAAAACTTTGCTCAAATCTAAATTAATGGAGACACTGGCTCAAAAAATAAAATTTTTAAATGTTTTTATCTATTTGTTAAGCAGGTAATCCATCTGGATAAAGTGTCCCTGTTATGGGATGACCTAGGAGAACTTTTGGGTTAAGTTACCTGCTAAAAGTGTCACTTTTTTCTTAAGAGCAGCTGCATTTTGCCATTTTTTGTTGTTTTTTACCTGCTAAAAGTCATAAAGTCAGATAGTAGAAGAAGGCAAATAGAGGTGGGAAGAATCAAACCTAGAACTTTTGACTACAAGAAGCAGTCCATTGACATCTCAAAGCCATAGGAAGCAGATATCACTAATTCATTTAAAGAGTTAATCGAACAAGCTGTTATATGGGCATGCATTTTCTGAATAATAAAAACTATGGAAATCCAATGCAGGCATTATTAACTGACTGTAAGCCGAAGAGATTTGTTAAAAAAATAAGTTAATAAGGGACAGGGAATAAATAGAAGATAAAACCGGAGATGTTCTGCAAGATGTGAAACCTTTAAAAGGTGAAGTATACTAATTTGCATAAAATGTTAACAGAACAACACCTTTTGCATCAGCATGCATTTTGTGGACAACAAGAACTATGGAACTCTAATGACTGGTATCATTTACTTACCACAATCTTTATTATTATTATTATTACTGTTTCTGTGAACTACTGGAAAATGAAAATATTAATGACAGTCTGGGGGTTAGATTATTAAGGCTCTAAGCCCTTAATGAGCTGTTTTTTGTAGTCAAGGGTACAGGATTTGTCTCTTTCTACCTCCATTTCTCTACTTTATGACTCTTAGCAAGTCATTTAGCCAGATAGTGCTCCTGGACTGCCCCTGAAAAGAGTGATTACCTAATTAGCATATAGATTTAAAAAAGGGACAAAGTAGACAAGGTATACATGTTAGGTAAAATTAGAGATGTCCATATGTATTTTCTGAACTGCAAAACTATGACTTGAATTATTGGCTAATTATAATCTGGATTTCCCAGAAAATATTTCAGAATGATGTTTGAGTAATTGAGAGCTTTAAGGTAAACAAGCAAGCCAAAAGTTTGTAATAAGAGTTCTGCAGTAAACAACTGAGTCAAACATATGAAAGCTTTGATAAATTCTTAAGTTTGTGCAATCAAGGAAATCAAGTTTTTGTGGATACAAGGCACAAGAGTCTGACAAAACTCTCAAGATATTGCACCATTTCTTAACGATTTATGGCAATGTTAGTTTTTTTTTTTTTACTAGTACAGTTCTGGCTTGGGAACCCTATCAAAAAAAAAAAAAAAAACAAAAAAAAAAACAAAGAAATTCTTCCACCCACATACCCTAATCCTTTGACCTAGGTCTACTCAGCTGCTCTGCCCTGATATATGACAGCTCTGATTTCTTCTTTTTATTGGCTCAAATGTAGTACCAACAAGAGCAATAGACTTTCTTGAGCTTCTTAGACTCAAAATAGTATAACATGATCAATCTGGTAATGCCATCGCTGTGTTTAGTGTGGATCAGAAAAAGATGTTTCCATGGTAATCAATCATGGCATGTGTGTGTGTGTGTGGGGGGGGCATGTGTGTGTGTGTGTGTGTGTGTGTGTGTGTGTGTGTGTGTGTGTGTGTGTGTGTGTGTGCCTGTAAACAAACATTTCTGTATAAACCTTCCTGATTTTAGCTTGTCATAGTTTACCTCATATGTATGTGCATGACACAATGTCCTTGATTTTGGCTTGATTGTGCAAACTTATAAACTTCCCAAAGCTGTCAAACTTTTACCTCATTTATTTACTGCAGAGCTGTTACAAATGTTTGACTTGTTTATCTCAGAGCTCTCAACTGCACAGACGTCATTATGAAAGGTTTACTGGGAAATGTTGATTATAGTTAGTCAATAATTCCAGTCAGTTTCATTGTTCAGAAAACACATATGAACATTTCTGATTTTACCTTATATGTATGCATTGTCCTTTTTTTAAATCTATTTATTAACCAGATTAACACTTTTTTCAGGGGCAATCCAGCTATCCATCTTCCATCTATTCAAAGACATACATTTACTATTGAAAGGCAATGTATAGCCAGAACATTAGTATGGTTATTCTTTTTTAGGATCATTTTAATTTTCCAGAAATTTACAAATTAGATAAAATGGCCTTAACATTTCTATTTGAAACTAAACTGTATGGAATTTTAATAAAAAATGGCCTGAGTGAACAGGGATCCCAGGGCTATGCTGACTGATATTTGGTTATCTTTGAAGATCTAAGAACTGTATGAAGACGTAAAAGCTGATTTAGAATGTCTGCATGAATTCAAAATTTACTAGGCAGAATGGGGACACAAGAACGTGTAACAAAGTGGAGTTCATACATTTTTTTACTAACAAAATGAACAAAAGAAAAATCAGGAAGTCTGTTTCCACAGGTCAACAAATCAGTATACAGATAAAGTTAATAAAAATTTAAAGCCCCAAAAAAAAAAGCATAAATGTATTTAATGAAAGTCTATAACTGATAAAGGTGTGTGCTTCAGAAGAAAGAGGCAGATAGAATGTTAAAAGATGATTTTTGGAGGAATGTGAAGTCATTGAATATATGTTACAAATTCTGATCCATCACAACATAATTGCAAGTGACCACCAGTGCAAAAACAGGTCAGTATTTCGACTGGAAAAGATTAGTAAATGACATAAATACTACTGAAAGTTTCAGGGAATAAGAAAGTAAATGTCGGTCAAATCGTATTGGTTTTGGAGTTGGTTTTATATCAGTAACTGGTATTCTCTATCTGGCAAGCTTAAAATGCAAGAAGTTTAAGTTTCAGAGACTGGGAATGATATGCAGTGTTATTTTAGTTCTGTAGTCTGGTAAAAAGTCATGCTGAGATGTGAAGAGTGTATTGTCATAGTTTAGGAATTTTTGCATTTGTGAATGAATACCCTTTTCTAAGTGTTTAAACAGGGGTTGGGGAATAGCTATAGGAAGCCAAAAATGACTGTATTCTTTGGAGGCACAGCCTATATGAATGTGAACAATTATACTCTTTTTCCATAATTTGGAATATAGGCTTCAAGTGCTAAACCTAGTACGGCATTGTGACTGAGTTAATATGTTTGCAATTATTGCAAGAAATTATGATGGCAGATCTTCAGATGAGAGAGAAGTTAGTTTTAATTTTTAAGTGTTTTCCTATAAATTTCTTTTAGAACTGATAAGAAGTAAAGGGAGAGGGAGCCTGTGTACAAGAAATTTCTTACTTGTGCTGTGTGATTGTGGAGGGCTAATACTACAATTGTTATAGAAATGTAGTAGCACTGTTTTAATTAGTGTTTGTGCTAAACTTCTGCGTAAAGTTATGCATTAAAGCTTTAGTACTTTTGGTATCATTTCCACCCTTAAAAGAACAGGTAAGAACATGGACATCATGACGTGTGATTTCAGCCATAGTGACACATTTCTTGAAAATATATTACAGATGTCTAAGATTTACTCCATCAATAAAATGGGGAGGGAGGGCAGCCTAAAATAGTGTTCCTAGCACATATCTACAAAAATGGCATACAAACTCATACACTGGTATGTCATGATTAAGTTTGTTCTGCCATGGTGCTTTCTAAAAACTCACTGGAAAAAAAATGTTGCCCAATTACCAGTGTATAAGAATTCATGTAATAAAGAAAATCCACTTGAAATTTACAAACAACATGAAATCTTGCGTGAAAGTTCTGTCCCCAAAAAAATATACCTTGGTGGAACTACCAAGTTCATATTTGGTTTCCATGACTTAATTTTAAAGCATGTGTTTCTGACAACATGCCACACAATGGAACTCTTCCCCAAGAGGTATCTTACAGTGTGACCCTTATTGCTGTCATGACAAGAGTTTTGGCTAGCCTAGTCACTGTTTAGTGAGGGACATCCAGAACATAAATGCTGAACTTTTGGAGGTGAAGATCCCAGACATGCTTGGGTGCAGTCCATATTTCTACTTCAGACAAATGGAGCTTTTTATTGGATATAGCAATTTTGCTAAATCCTTGCAGAGTCCCATTAAAATATTTTCAAGCTCATGTCTAGTTGCATGCCCACCATAGTTTGACAGTCATAAGACACACAGTGACTATGTTTCTGATGTGTATCTTTTGCTATGAGAGTTCAAGATAAAATGACATCTTAGTACTATTAACATCAACACCTTCTTTGAAGAATTTCAATAAACTGCAATAATGTAAAAGAACCCATATATTTAAAGCTAAGTATTATATAAATAAATGAGCTATTTAGTTTTGTAAATGAGCTAGGCCTTAAGTTGTATCAAAACAATATTTGATAAATATTATCGAAAATCTTTTCCCCACAACTATTGCAAAAGTAGTTTTTAGGGAGGGCAAACTTCATATGCTGCATGGAACAAATGGTGCCCCTCTACATCCTTTCTAAACATAATCAACTAAGTGGTTAAATATAATTGAAAAAAAAAAAAAACAGTACTTCTTGTAGTGATCCCCTTACTGAATTTTTGACGCAAAGCTCATCGTGAACAATTTGACTGAAAGTTCTTCAGTCTTATAACTTACTTCACTTAAAAAAATATGCCATTTGTTTAGATCAATCATCATGGAGTTAACTGTACTCGATTTATATCGTTTTCTAGGAGTACCAGTACAGGATATTTTAAAAGAAATAGAACTCCCTATTTCCTATTTAATTATAGTAAGACAGCTAAAAGACTTGGTTATAAACTATTTTAACAACTTTGAAATGAAAGGGGAAGATTTAATAATTTCTCGTAATCTATGGGAAGCGCTGTTGCAGGATAGAAAATATATAACCGCAGCATATAAATTGATAAAAGAGAGGAAGTATAATAATTATATTCTTTTATCGAGTTACTGGAGAGAGAAATTGATATTCCCAGATGATAATAAGATATTGGAGGCATTTAAATTAACATTAAAGTCCGTATCCCTTCAGAAATTGGTATTTACGCAGCTGATGATATTTAACAATGCATACTATACTGCCTCACTTTGCACAAATTTGATGCGAAGAATTCACCTATATGCCCACATTGCTTTGATCAGACAGCAGATTTGCTTCACATGTTCTGGAGTTGTAAGTGCATTTATAAATTGTGGAATTCATTAAAATTGCAGTTACAAAAAATGGGTTACCAAAATTCAACACTCTCTCGGGAGTTTATGATTCTTCATATTCCCCCGGAGAATCTAAATAAATCAAAAATGATTGTAATTATGAATATTTGCCTATTAATGAAATTATATATAGCCACAAATTGGTTGAACCCAGCCCAGACATCGTGGGAAAATTTCAGATTGTTGGCAATAAAACACATCTTAGCGCATAAACTGTTAATTAGTGATCACAAGAAAAATATCAACAACATAAAAATCTGGGAGCAAATTTTTAATATTATTTTGGCTTAAGAGGTTACTATCCACTTTTTCCCGGGAACCAGAATATAGTCTAAATCAACCTTAGATTAGATAGAAAATGTACAGAAAAGACAGATTGTTGGCTTGGATTTGTTAATGTTGGATTTTTATTATTTTCCTTTTGATTGTTAGTGCTGTACCTTTGATCAATACATGAGGTTGATATATATGTGAAATTAACCAATGGAAGCATTTTGTATATATTGTATATAATGTGTGAATTTGTAATATGGTTGTGAAAAATAATAAAAAATGATTATTGAAAAAAAAATGCCATTTGGAGTGATAGAATAAAACATGAGGGCTTTCACTTGATTTAGAATTTAGAGATACATAATACCATGGAAATGATGGATAAGTTGGTAAATCATTTTGATACAGAACTTGTCTTGAGTCATAGTTTCAAAATGCCACCTTCAATAGTGTTCTGTGGTAAATGTTAATGAATCCTACAGATAGCATGCTTTCCTCATTAATTTTTGCTTACACTTTTGTTTACCACAGTTTGCATCCTTGAAAAATATATATGTGAATAAGAAAGAGCAATTACATTTTTATCACTGAATGTAAAAGTAACAGTGCCCTGCATCCAGAAGCATGTTTGAGGAAGCACTGTTTTGGAAGCAATGACGTGTTCTGTTTGAAACAACATACAGCACTGCACAAAGCTGTGACTTTTGTGAAACAACTGTTTTGTATTCAGACTTGGTTATCTTGGTAAGATAGAAATGCACAATTATGGGTAGGGCTAAATGTTTTAAGGGCCACATATGTTTCAAGATGTATACAAAAAAGTTTGGGAACTTCAAATAAAAATAATTATCCCCTTAGCTTCATTTAATTTTATTTATGACAGAGCATCTATATGTAAATATGTTTCATTTTGAAGAAAGTCTGAGATGTACCAAGAAAGATGATCATTCATGTGACAATATTAGACTTTTCCTGTTTCAATGTCTTGAAGATCTTTCTTGCCTTTAAGTACAAGACAACTTCTAAAAATTGGCAGACTATCTCAAAAATATAACTTGGAAATAAGTGTTTCATGTAACCGGATATCAAAGATCTGGTGCCTGTAGTCATCACATTCACAACCTGGCATGCTATTTAACATTGCTTCTGTATGTCCCCCATCCAAAACACCATAATTTACAGTATGAACTGTTACTTTGAAACTCCTGACACTGTGATATACAAACACCTTTTCTGTTAGTAACTTGAAAATGTCAGTAAATATATCACATGATTGATTGTTATTCAGCAGGGGTTTTGCAGCTATTGATGGGTGAGATATTTTAAGAAAATATTTAGAAAAAATATTTAATCTGAAGATTCATTTTTAATGAAGAAATGTAATAAAATGGTGTCATGTTTTATAAACCAGCAGACATAATTCAATGTATTTTTGATTTTATTTTGAATATTTTTTCAGTTTGGTGTCTCTCATGAAACAGATGTTATACACAACTCTCAAATAAGTTGTTAATCTGTTTTGCATTTTCCATGTTTCTTTCACACATTTGAGTATTATTTCTTAGAGGCCTTGTGGTCTATGATCTGTACTATTATTTTTATAACCATTTTATCTTTCCCTATTCATTAAACTTTTTCAGAGACATATGCAAACACCATCTTTGGTTTACATCTGTCATTCTTTTTGACAACATACCCTGACTTTTCTGTGATCAAAGTGGTCCTGTGGTGGTAAAAGCTTCCATGCATACTATATAGGATAAGTAACAGGATACAATTCCCAGGAGTAAGTAACGGGATACAATCCTCAGGGAAACTTTAAATAAGCTGTTGGCAGATTCAGTTAAAACTGCACAGTAACTGAATAAAAGGTATGAGAATAGTATTTGTGGTTCTATGTGCCTTCTGTAAGAGTATAATTGACTGATGCTTTCATTAGGTCATTCATTTAAACATACAGAAAACAAAATGAGTTACTGTCAGGTATATGCCTGTCATGTATTTTTCGTGCTTACTTACTAGGGAAATTGCATTTGTTCATTACAATGGTACAGTGGCATTTGTATGTCAAGCCCTGAAGATCGATGACCTGCAGCTCAGTCAGCTTGTTTCATTGATTTTTTTGTTCATTTATCTGTGCCCTGTTATGCAGAGATTAAATGGTGTTATGGGAATTGATTGACAGTGTTTTTAGGTTTTAGTCAAATTGGAACTAAGAAAATATAAGCACAGAATTACCAATAAAAAAGAGTGCTACTGCTTTTGCATAATGCAGGAAAATATCAAAATAGAAAAACGTGCATGTGTGTGTGTGTGTGTGTGTGTGTGTGTGTGTGTGTGTGTGTGTGTGTGTGTGTGTGTGTGTGTGTGTGTGTTTCTTTCTGTTTATTGTTCTGGAAGGGTGAACACAAGTCAGCTCCTATCCTAATAGCTAATGTGTCAAATGACTATGAAGAAATGACATGGGGTTTCCATTTACATGCAGCACTCTGAATCTTATGATACAGTAAATTCAAGTTATAATCATTTGTTCTGAATGTATATTGAATTCTAACTATCCAATAAATTGTATAGTCTTTCTTCTTTTTAATATAGAAAAACTGTCTTGTTCTTTCTTCTGGATGTGGCAGCATATGCAGCCAAGTTGTGTCAATTGCAATATTATCTTTTTTTTTTTTTTTATCATGAACATTTTAATGTATTATCTTTGTCGACTCGCTTATACCATGGCCTATTTTTATAGGGGATCTGGGGTGAAAGTCCCCACCCACTCAGTGCAAGTACAAATATAATTATATAAGTACCAACAGTACAATATTGAACATACTTAGGAGACAGTCAAGCACCAATGAATAAAGAATCAAGGTCCCATAGGGTGCCCACAAATAGCATGGAATATTTAGGACAAGATGGTGGGTTTCCTAGGTATATACTATACTGGCTGTTTGGTTATGAGTGAAAGAGGAGCTTATAAAAAAACTTTAACGGTATTGGTGAATCTTAGTTCTGCAATTTATCTGGCCAAGGAATTACACAATATGAGTGAATCACACGAGAAGCTGTGTACCTCAGCTGTATAGGTGACAGGGAGATGTAAAGAACAAAGCCAGTAAGAAATTCTGAACATCTGTGGAGGAAAGTAACAAGTAGAGACATGAAATAAAGTTGGAGAATCATCTACTTGGAAAACAGCATGGAATGAGAAGAATCAGGTATAGCTCAACCTATCATCTAGAACCAGTCATTCATGATATAGTTTCTGTGTGACTTAATCTTGAATGTTATACAATGTGTATTTGTGGTTGTGTACATAACCTACTTACAGTTGTTGGACAATACCATACAATTTGCAGTGTCACGTTAATGTGCCTGGAAGTTGTATTGCTCATTCTTTGACAGGAAATAGTGGGCAGGTTGTCTGGTAAACAGTAATGCTCCCTGTTTCGTTCTTCAGCAAAAGATTTCCGGACTCTTTTTACTAGAAGCTGAAAGGAATATTAATGACTTGCTGCTGAATGTGTTTAGAGTGGGCATCTGCATGATAATATTCTAATACAGAGAGCAGTACAGCACTTGTTTTGCTGCAGCAGGGCTAGAGTCAGATGAAAAAAGTAAGCTTTGCCAACCAATGGTGAAACTCATAACCAGCTTGTGTTCTGCACAAAGCCAGTACACAGAGGGAAAGCAATTCATAATTCTCACACTGCTGAGTAGCATAAAATTGCTCTACTGATTACAAAGTAGTCAGTGCGGAGTACAAAGACATCCTCATCACCATGTAGTCCTCACTGATTAGACCCGTCACTGATGAGACTTTAACTTCCAGGAAGGACTTGAGACTTTGTCCCTCTTATCCATTTCATATAGCCTTATTAAGGTTGACTTGTGCCTGGCAATTAGGACCATACTGTCTCCACTAGTCCAAGAAATCTTATAACTCAATAAACCAAACAGTCCATCATGACATTATTTTAAAATGATCACCTATGAATGCTTGTGTTGCATTTGCAGAATCATTTAATGTTTACTATAACAATATTCAATTGTTGTAAAGTATTGTCTTCATATTAATCTTTATTCCAAGTGCATCATTTTCATACATGACAAATAACACATAACCTGTCAAAGAGTCTTGGAAAACTATTCTTTCAGTCTTTAAAGTGTATATAAGATATTGTCAAATTTTAGTTGGAAGTAGTTACTTTTGATTTTGAATCCATCATTAACCTTCCAACCTAGGCTGACAGGTAGAAGTTCCTTTAGCAGGATGCTGTTATTCTAAAGGAATGTCATAATAATGAACATTTGTTTATATCTCTTTATGTACATCTAATATATATTATCTATCTATCTTTATGTATCTGTCTATCTATGTATATACTTCACACACACACACACACACACACACACACACACACACACACACACACACATATTTGTGTGTGTGTGTGTGTGTGTGTGTGTGTGTGTGTGTGTGTGTGTGTGTGTGTGTGTGTGTGTGTGTGTGTGTGTGTGTGTGTGTGCACGGATGTGTGTGTGCGTGTGTGTGTGCATGTGTATGTGCATTTATTTGTGTGTGTTTTCATGTGTATATGCATGTGTTCAAGTATAGTTGAATCTTAAAGGCAACAGAAACAAGTCTTTGAAAAAGCAAATAGTTTATTCTGCAAAATAATGAAATGCAAGTTTTTCCCAAAACAAATGTCTTACAGCTTAATAAAAGTTTAAAGCAAGTATCTTCAAGAAAGTCCCACACATCTCAGATACACCCCAGGATTCAGAAAGCTCTGCACGGCATGCAGGAATAGTGCAAGAGCTGCTGCAGGCAGTATGGCCGATGTACGATCCAGGAATGAGCCCCGGGACGTGCACGAGCGCTCGTGCACTATTCCTGCACGGACACAGTCCCTGTATGCTAATTACCTAATTTGCTGGTGAAAACCATGCAAATGAGATGAATTAGTGATCCAGGAAGCAGGCAGGCATCCGTGCAGGAATAGTGTAGACTGCAGAAATGTGTTCAGCCAGTAGCTGAATACATTTCTGCAAACTAAAAAACGGAGGCATGACAACTCGTTAAAATGCATTTATTTTAAGGGTTAGGCATGCCAAAGGCCAAATATATGGCCATAGGCATGAAAATTAGTTGCAAAATTATAAAAAAATAACTTTTTATTTTTTGGCCAATTACGGCCGTTTAATCATAGGGCAGTGGTGTGCAAATGGGATCAGCCCGAAAATAATAAAAAAAGCTGGAAATAAGCTTTTAAACCAAAATCATAATATTGTCATAATAGTCAATGGCATGCATAACACAACAAGACCACGGAATAGTGGTTGCTAAGGGGGAAGGCTGAGTGTTGGTTTTGTAACCATGCATTAGCAGTCAATTCTATGCAAATGAGGGGAATAATACTGAATCACAGATTTCCCCTCAGTGCTTGCTTGTACCCAAATGTGTAGGTGCAATAACACTATGGCCTAAGCCTAAGTGCTAGATGACCTCATAAGGGGGAGTGTCATGCATGCTGTAAGGTTATTGGAGCTCTGTGGCCCGTGTTTGCCCTTAGCTAAGCACAGCTAAGGAAGGGGATGTGTCTGAACCTGCCTAGCAGTATTTACATTGCGTAAATGGGTGTGCGCACCACGCACCAGGTTTAAAAAAAAAAAAAAAGGAAATAGCAGCTGTGTTCACATTTGAGTACTGGGTTTGCACAGTGCACCTCGGGGCTTAAACAGGAAGACAATGGGAAGGGAAAACAGCAGTAGGAAGGTAATCAAGGAGAACTAGCATAGCTGGCAGGTGAAATGTATCAGAATCAGCCAATTACACAGGCAGCAGCCCAGCACATTACCATAAACTACGCAAACAACTTTCCCTCTGTTTTTTCCCACAACCTCTACACCACCAATGTACACAAATGGGGAAATTGTACCTAACAAAAGCAACAAAATGATAGGGGCTGCGTTTGCTCTCATAAATCAATATATGGAAGTGGATGAGGGTGGTGAGGATGAGAATGCTGATGACCAACCCACAGATAGGAGAAGGAGAAGAGTATACAGACCCAGGGTAACCTACCAGGGGCTACATGAGCTGGAGATAGTGGAGCGCTATTGGGTGGATAGGGACTTCATACAGCAAATTGTTGAGCTGTGCCGGACACACCTCACACACAGAACCAACAGAGAAGAACCCATTCCAGTGGATACCAAGGTTTGTGTAGGTTTAAGAATTCTAGCGACAGGTACCTTCCAAAGGCCAACTGAGGATATCATGGGGATCTCACAGGCATCAGCATCCAGGGTACTCCACCAGTTCCTGGATGCCATGTCAGCACATGCCGGTGAATACATATATTTCCACAATACCCGTGAGGTGCTGACCAGTAATATGCATCTCTTCCACCAAATAGCAGAATATCCTGAGGTAGTGGGTGCTATAGACTTCATGGACATACACATCAAAGCACCACCCAGTGAGCGGGTAGGGTCTACATAAACTGCAAGGGTTTCCCCTCCATTAACTGCCAGGTTATGTGCAATGCCCCAGGCATTATAATGAATGTGTGTGCTGGCAGCCCTGGAAGCTATCATGACTCTCACATCTGGCATATGATGCAGCTGTACCAGAGATATGCCAGTGGGGACATCCCATATGGCCACCTAGTGGGGGGATGCTGGTTACGCACTGGACCCTTGGCTGATGACATCCATCATAAATGCACACATACCCGAACAAGAGCTCCATAATTAGGCACACGCACAAATCAGAATCATAATAGAGCATGTTTTTGGAATGCTCAAGTCATGGTTCTGGTGCCTGGACATATCCAGTGGAGCCTTGCAGTACTCTCCAGCTACATGTACCCAAATTGTCATTGTATGTGCCATGCTACACAATATGATCCTGCGGAAACAGCTGCAGCAGGAACAGTATGGGGCAGGGCCACACAGCCCCCCACCATTGCCAAGGCCAGCACAGGCACAGACTGACTCGGAGGAGGAACAAGCTGAGCCTGCCCCTGTAGGCAGAAGGAGGTGTGCCCAGTATGCCCAGGCCTTGGCAAAAAGGCAACACATATCACATACACTGACACAGTAGGAACCCAGGGAATGGCACCTCTCTCTGACTTGCCCATATAGTAAAAGGGATGCCAAACATGACACTACCTGTGCTTAACCATGTATATGGCGTGTACTATGTGCATCCGACATAGTCAGCCCTCCAGCACCATCCTCAGTACTGACACAGCCACAAGGTAAGTCACTCTCCCTATCAATTGCTGAATGGAGTAGTATGTTCTGCTACTTGTATCTATGGTACGGATGTGAGCATGCAAGGGAATTGTGTGGCTGAATGGGATCACAGCAGATAGTAGACAGCTATATGGGCAGCATGAAATCCATTACAAATGCTGGTGTCAACATAGTAGGCAGTACTAGATAAGGTGAAAAATCCCACTGCAGGACATATGGTGGGCCAAATGTGTGTCCATAGACACACACATGCATGTCAGTGAGGCTCGCATACCCAACAACATTCTTAGCCAGCAGGACAGGTGTAGATGACCACAAAGAAAGGCTGTGTTAAGGCCTCCAATTGATGGCAATGGAGAACAGCCCCCCTCCAGATATACACAGACAGGCTACAACAGATAGATGCATGATAGGTCAGAATACAAAATGAAATGGAAGCCAAGAGAGTACCTGAAATACCAGTACAGTTATAGCAAATGTTTACAGTTGTCAGGTGTGCCCCCCCCCCCCCCACACAATCCTATGTAGAAATGTAGTAACATGTATGTGTGGGTATAATAACAGTGGAGCACAGATTACCTGAGCTGGCCAAATTAGCAGGATATATTGTTGCACGTGTACAATATGCAGGACTCTGTGTGTTAGGTTGTTGTGTGTTGTATACTGTGTGAAAGTGGTCAGCATGTAGGCATGGAGGGTTGTGTCCCAGTAGCCTATGGCCGGTACTGTTGATGACAGGGCCAGGTTCTGACAACTGCAGTGCTAAACACAATGCATCCCAGCAAAATCCAATCCAGCAGTAATCCATATTAATTGTTAGGATGTAATATTTGTCACCACCTGAAAGATGGACATGGCATGAATGTGGGCCCAGACATACACACAGTCCACAGGTGGAAGTACCCTAGACAGAGAGTGTATAAAATGTTACTGTCAAATGGACACACCTTTGGAATTGTACTTACAGGTTAGCAGCACATTAGTTGTCTGTGTAGTATGGAATACTGATATAGTCTGGCCAAACACTGGCAGATCACAAAAGGCACAGTTCTGAAGTACTGAGAAACCACTGATGTCCCCGCACAAGCCAGCATAAGGGGAGTGCCACACGTATATCTGTGAGTCAGCTGCAAGAAGCTTCCATAGCACACATACACTCAGCTCATCCCACCATCAGCCACAGGTTCATCACAGGTCATATCCCTGCTGTTGAGAATGAATACAATATGACCCCCACTTCTCTATGGGAATACCCACAGAATGCAGCATGCTGAAGAGGTGTCCCATGCAGGTGTGTCACTAGCTGTAAGTAGCACCCTGCCAGTATCCACACCAATGGATTAATAAGAACAGAAACTATTGTCATTAACACCTTGCACACCTACCCTGTCACTCAAGGGAATCCAGTGGCTTGCAGCCTGGGACTGTAGGAGTGACAGAATGCACTGGCCTGCTGCAGATGGCCTGCATCACTACCAAATGCCCTACAGTCCTCTGTCAAAGGCCTGTGTCTCACCCGTAATGCCAATGTATTTTATCTCATGGAGTCCCAAATAACGACATAACACAGTCCACAGAACACAAATGCAAGGCCATGTTGACAAATCCTCCCAGTAGCATGTCCACCATGTCCTACTGCATGAACTGTGGACCATCCCCTAAATACTGCTGGGATGAAGTGATAACTATAAGGATACTTATTGGGTCTATATTACATAAACATAGTTTCAGAACTTTGAATACCATATGGTCGACACCATATGACCGATGTTCTGAAACTTCGAAACTATAAAATAAAAACCAAAAAAACAAAATGAAGTTAATTTAAAGTGTTTTAGCAGGGGGGCAAGCCCCCCTGCACCCCCCACATGGTGATAAATATGGGTCTATATTACATAAATGAAGTTTCAGAACTTTGAGTACCATATGGTTGACACCATATGATCAAAGATCTGAAACTTTGAAACTATAAAAAAACCCCTAAACAAACAAAACTAAATGCTTTAAGCAGGGGGGCATGCTACTTAAATATATCAACTCCGAGATCACACTTTGACAAAGAATGGCACAGAAAGGGATGATGTCCCTTTCCTACACTGTAGCGAGATCTTGGAGTTAGTATATTTAAGTAGCAGGGGGTGGGAGGTGCAGGGGGGCTTGCCCTCCTACTTAAAACATTTAGTTTTGTTTGTTTAGAAGTTTTTTTTTTTTATAGTTTCGAAGTTTCAGAACTTTGATCATATGGTGTCAACCATATGGTACTTGAAGTTCTGAAACTTTATGTAATATAGACTCATACTTATCAGATATGGTTTGCATAATGTTAGAAAGAGGATAGAATAACAGAGTGGAGTAGAAGCATGGATGTCATGGAGTGTGTGAAGTTGGAAACTCTGATGTGTGCCCCTACTATCCCTGCCTGAAAACCCAGGAATGGGTGGCTACAATTCTGTTTGTAAACCACAATGTGAATGGGAAATGACCAGATATATGAGCCCTGCCTCTGGGTAACCTGTGTGAATCTATACAGCTGAGAGGTATGGCCACAGCAGGATATGGCCATTCTGTCACATTGATAGATGTACAAGCAGGGGATCCTCAGCCACCACAGTACCAAGGGGCTGGACCATTTACACAGACCCATCCACAAGTGTCTGCAGCTCCCCCTCCAGAATGGCATGAGTGTGCAAGAATATTTAGGCTGCAGACCACAATACTGGACACAGCTTAATTCATCTTGTATTCCCCAGGACATTATTGTGAGCAAATAAGTATATCTGTCAGTAGTTGATAAGTATATCTGTCAGTAGTTGATGACATAATACATCACAGTGTAATATAGTACATATGTCTGAATATCTCTGCTAACACCAAAACCATGTAGCAGAAGCAGCACATACACAATTAGTTATCCCACTATCCTTTGCTCATTGACTCCATATTGTCAACCTATCTACAGATATCCTGCAGAAACAGGTTGCTAGCTGTAGGTGTAGAACACAAATGCCTGCACTGGAGTACAACCTACCTGGAATGGATTCACACATTCAGAAGAGAAGGTCATACTGGACATGCTCCCACACTTAAACTATGCCCATGTTTGACAACAAAATACAGTAGGGTCATACTGGGCATGCTCCCACACTTACAGAAATGAAGCCCATGTCTGGCAACAACAGTGGACTATACATATCTGTCAGTCACAAATATCTGTGCACACATACCACATTGCACACCAGTCATGGTTTGCACACACATCAGATAGGAATACACACATATATCCAAGGACAACACACTATAATTGGTTAAAGATACACAGATAAAGATGTGGGGAAGAGAGAGACAGATAGTGACAAAGATCTTCCCATCATGAGACCTGTCCCACCCACCACACACCCAAATGGCCAATATCACATGATGTGCCAATGTCTATCACTGTAGACATTTGCTTTTCATAGCCCTCAGCACTATAGTGTCTATGGTGCTTGACATAGCTGTGTAACATGACAGTACAAGTCTTTATTCATCTAGCAGTCATATACACAGTCCTGTCAAATGTAGAGTTATGTGTGACTGAGTGTTGTGTGTGTGTTTCCAGAGGAATCGTTTATGGCCCATTTGCACACACTGCACTCCCCATTGCCCTAGTTTAGCTAGCCTGCTGAAGTCAGTCACCTTGAAATATCCCTTTGGACAAAGATCATCCCTATAAGCTCTGTGGTGCATGCAATAGCTGCATAATGCTGTAATGTGGTGCACTAGTTAGGTAGGAGTTCTAATCCCACACATGGCAACTGTGAAAGTGTGTGTGTGTGTGTGTGTGTGTGTGTGTGTGTGTGTGTGTGTGTGTGTGTATGTGTGCGTGTGTAGGGATCAATGCTTTTGAGGCCATTCATAGAGACTACACCTCCCATTGCCCTACTTTAGCAAGCCTGCTGATGTGCGATTAGGGTAAAATTATTTTTGGGATCTCTCACCCACTACATCACCCAATGCCAGTATTTACAAGGGCTAGTGATGTTCCTCACCTTAGAAGTACCTTGGGACAACATCCATCCAATAAGTTCTATGGAGCGCGTGATAAATACGGTACACTGTAGTAGCAATACATACCTAGGTAGGAGCTCGAATCTCAGTACTGGCAGGTGTGTGTGTGTGTGTGTGTGTGTGTGTGTGTGTGTGTGTGTGTGTGTGTGTGTGTGTGTGTGTGTGTGTGTGTGTGTGTGTGTCTTTGTCATCAGTATCCTGTGTGGCAGTTGCTGTGATTGTGTAACAAGATGCGTTGTGGGGTGGGTTTTGCTAAATTATTATATTGAGGACCTACTATGTCACAATGTCCACCTTAGAAGGGCAACAGATGTCAAACAGCAGAGAGGCTGCTGTAGACAATCCATAGCCCTACAGATGACATTATGGATCAGTGAACAATATAGGCAACCCTTGTATTACTCATAGAACACTCTCCATGTCTCATACACAAACATACTTGGCTAGGCAGCAACCACTATATTGGTAATTCCCTGCATATTGCCCAGATATAGTAACCATGGTGTGATTGCAGTGGACTATATGCCTGTTGACCACAACACTGCCACTGACATCAGAATGTACTGTGATGTTTAACATCTCCTGACTGGGTGTTTGTTATCCAACAAGTAAAAGGACATGGCACCCTGTTCCATCCCTACAATAGGCAAATAATTGCTTACAGTGGTCCTTTGCTATGTTCCCCACTGGACACCTGCAACAACTGTAGAGTCTGCAAATGTAACCCAGAAAAGGAATACCATGCCTTATACACATGCCTTGTATGGACAGATGCCACTAATTCCACTGAATACCTGTAACATGCTGTCAATGTAGGTGCAGGCATGACATCAGTTCCATAGCCAGGTCTCACCACATGAGGTCAGGAATGCCACATCAGATGATAACAATCTGTCCACACAACATGCACCAGAGACCCCAAGTACACTTCCACATGTCACAGAACATGCATGTGGGACATGTGCACAACTGAGACACTGTCCATGTTATGGAATATAGATCACATACATGGCAAGCATTGCACAGCACTGGCCACCCACAATAGTAACCCAGATGAGTGAAAGGTGAATACAATACCTACCTGTGTGGGCCAATCCAGGGACTACACCCCTGAGCCACACTGGAAACCATTGCCATGTGGCCTGATGTGAAGGTATTACCTTTGCCTAGCCATTGTACAGCCTTCTGGCACAGCCATCTACTACACACTTGTGAAGCAATGAACTCATGCATGTCAGTACTGACAAGTGTGTGTGTGTGTGTGTGTGTGTGTGTGTGTGTGTGTGTGTGTGTGTGTGTGTGTGTGTGTGTATGTGTGTGTGTGTGTGGAGATTAATGATTTTGAAGCCATTCACACTCACTATGTCTCCCATTGCCCTACTGTAGCACACCTGCTGATGACAGTCACATTGAAATAACCCTTTGGCCATTTATCAGCCTGATAAGCTCTGTGGTGTGTGTGATAACTGTGTAATACTGTAGTGTAACAAAATAGTTAGGTATGAGTTCTAATCCTGACCCTGCCAACTGTGATAATGTGTTTGATTCCCTGAGAGAGTGTGGTTGTATCTTCCTTGACACCTGCTTTTGTGGACAGTCACATGTACTACACTTCCCTTATCCCTCCTTTATCACTGCTGCTGATGTCACTCACCTTCAAAGATACCTTTGCACAGCTCTCCAGCATGTAAACTCCGTGGCGCGTGTGATAAATGTAGTATACTGTAGTAACAATACATAGGCAGGTAGGGGTTTGAAACTCAGTACTGGTAAGTTTGTGCTTGTGTCTGTGTGTTATCAGTGCCCTGTGTGGGTGTTGTGCTGATTGTGTAATGTCAGGGTCCATTGCAGTGTGGGTTTTGCCACATCATTGTATTGAGGAGCTACATGTCCCATTGTGAACATTACAAGGCCAACATTTTCCAAACATTGCAGAGATTGTTGTCATCAATCCTCAGTCATAAATGTGTACAGCCATGTGCAATTGCCATGTGACAGTATGGATTACTACACAATAAAGGCAACCGTCATAATGCTCAGATACCACTCTCCACCCATGGATCATACACAAACATGCTTGGCTCTTACTGTCCTACTCCCTTCCTATCTTACTTTGTCTCTGTCTCTCTCTCTCTCTCTCTCTCTCTCTCTCTCTCTCACTCACTCCCTCTCTGGTGGATGTGCAAAAGTACACCTGCTTAGCTTAGGCAGCAGCTTGCGTTTTGTAAGTTATACTCATGATCAGCTGATGGCCTGTGCACAAATTGCAGGCCCCCACTAACTAATTGCATGTGGAACAGCTGTGGTAGCATTCCTATAGCTAATTGCATGGAAACACACTCCTATAACTAAGCACTTCATGTGGGTGTTGTCCCTTTTCCTTCACTGTGAGCAGGACTTCATGTGGGTGTTTGACAAACAGCATCACAGAGGGTAGTTGGATATACCTCTTACAATACACTGTGGAGACAGGCCAACAAACAGGAGGGAGATGTTCCAGACATGAGGACAGAATGTAAGTATTGCTCTTCTACATTTGAAATAATGTTGGTTTAACAGGGTTTGTGTGGATATGGCTGTTCTACATGATTTAAAATATGGCATGACAGTGTTATGTGATTGAGGAAACTCTCACCTGTAGGGCTATCTGCAGACTGGCCAGTGTTTGGAGTCTTACATGTTTTGTGCTACTCACACATTTCCTATCTTTAGAAATGCAGTAGCATACTCTGAGGATTGCAGTCAGTACATGGTGACAGCCATGTGAGTTGCTAACCTCATATCCCTCAGAAGACATATGTCACAACAAACCCTGTTACACCAGTAAATGTATGGGTTTATCACAGCAACATGTCAATATTGGCCCTTGTTTGTGCTCTAACCCCAAGTCTGTCAACCTTTGTACATATGTCATGCAGTAAGAGGTGCATATGTTCAGTACATAATTATTTACTGACATCATACCTAATAACAAGCCAGTGAGATATCAAACTGCTAGACATGTTATGTATAGTAGGCCTTATATCTAAGGACAAAACCTGGACATTCTGTTGTAGTGTGTACAGTAGTAAGGTCTGTGTACATATGGTGATTGCTGACAGAGTGTGTATTGTGTATATGTACCTTGGCCTGTGTACAGACTGTGGTAGATGTCATTGTTCTTGGTCCTGTTCTATCTGATGTTCCATGCTGCTCCAGTGTACGGTACCCTATTGGCATACATGTTTGTAGGGCAAGACCGAAAAATGTTCCATACCACAGTCAGGCATTGGAATACACTGCGTATTGGCCCAGTATATGTGTGAGTGGCACATACGAAGATGGTGTTGTTCACACAGTCTATACACTGTAATATTAAGTACGCTTACCATATGTGGCTGTGGCTGAGGCTGTGTTCAGATTTTTTGTGGATATACATTTTTACACAGGTGTCTGTTACTCTGTGCTGTTACATACCTGTAGAGCCTACTATATTTGCAGGTACATGTGTATTCCCCCATAAGAAATGTAGGCCAGTGTTGTGGCAGTCTGCCTGTAGTTTGCACAGTGCTTTGTGACATGCCTAGCAGATCAGTGTATTTACCCAGTGTGATGTTATGTCCAGATATTTGTCAGATGTTGTGTTGACGGCCCACCATACCTGTTGTGTATTTCTGACAAAGCAGTGGGATGCTATACAGCTGTATGTCACTAACTAGTGGGTAGTATGTGAGCTTGTGACCTTGTCTCCTCCAGTTATTATGTGTCAGGACAGACAGGAGTGTGTGAATGCATAAACTGTGTGAGCTTATCTATTCCAGTATTTTCATGATATCCCCATTTACATGGCTGTAAACATCCACTTTGTCAGGCTTGGACCACACGTCTTGCACTAAGGGATTCTGTGTATACACCTGGACTGATCAGAGTGTGTTAGACTGTCCGCATTTATTGGTCATATCTCTGCTGTATTCCACAGGATCATTACTGTGAGTTGTGAGGTACTGCACTATGATGATCTTATGATGTATGTCAGTAACTGATGGCATACATGTCAATATCAGATGTGACTTCCCACACAACATTTCTGTTAAGATAACCCCTGTTACAGTAGCAACAGTCTGCATTTATACCTACAATGCATAAATGACATCCCCTTGCACTAAGGGTTTGTGACTATTGGTGCCGAGGTATGACTCCACTACAAGTTATGGACATATGCTATACATATATGTATATATATATATATATATATATATATATATATATATATATATACATACATATATAGATATATATACATATATATGCATACACACACACACACACACACACAGACACACAAACACACATATATATATATATATATATATATATATATATGCATATATATATATATATATATATATATATATATATATATATATATGCATATATATATATGTTTACATTTATACTGATTTTATATATATATATATATATATATATATATATATATACACATACATATATTATATACATACATGTATATATATATATATATATATATATATATATATATATATATATATATATATATATATGTACATATACATACACAGAGAGATATACCTCTCTGGACTACATGAAAAGAGACATGGAGGAGCTCTCCAATCTTGTATCCCAGGCAGGTATGACCCTAACTCTGAGTAGCATCCTGCCATCACCCAGAATGATACCACAGTACAAGGACAAAATGATTGACTTCAACAATTGGCTAAGCTTCTGGTGTCATTCTAAGGGGATCCAGTATTTGTCTGCCTGGGACGACATGATCGACAGACCACGATGCTTTGCCAGAGATGGCCTGCACCTGTCGCCCATAGGATTCCGGATACTGGCTAAGGCTCTTGCCACCCCTATAGTGCCTTTTTTAGGCAAGATTCAAATGACAAATTCACCACCGTAACAGGTACAAGCAAGCAAAATCTGAGGGTAATGCTACTCAATGCTAGAAGTCTAAACCACAAAATGCACTCACTCGAGGCACTCCTTAAAATGGAGAACATTGACATCTGTGCAGCGACAGAGACCTGGTTCAAAGCTCCAGAGAGCACCCCTGCATTACCAGGCTACAATTCATACCACACCTTTCGGCCACCTAACCTAGAACAAAGCACTAAAGGCAAAGGTGTGTCCATATTCATTAAGGATATCCACACCTCCAGGCTGGTTGCACAGCATAATGCATCCGAGATTATCGAAGTGCAACTAACTCTGGGCAAGACCGCAATCCAAAGTGTAGCTTGCTACAGACCCCCCACCATGCCCCAGGATTCCCACTCCTCATTACTTGATACACTGGAAAGTATTAGGGTACAACCCAACACCCTAATAATGGGCGATTTCAACTACCCCACCATTAAATGGGAAAACTACTCATGTACCAACTCTTTTGCTCAACATTTTCTAGAATTCATAAGTTCCAACACCTTGGATCAACTTATTCACATCCCCACCAAGGACAGCAATATCCTAGACCTGGTCATTACCAACATGGGAAACCAGTGTTCCACTCCAGAGGTCAATTCCTCGTTGGTGAGATCCAACCACAAGCTAATCAGCCTAGACATCCACATCCCACCCCCACCCCCAATTAGGGAAACCATTATAAAAAGCTTCTCCAAAGCCAACTTCACACTTCTTAAGACAGAAGTGGCAAACTTCATGACACCCATGCAGACGGACAATAGAGGTATGACTGCTGAATCCTACACAAATGCACTTTATAAGCACTTACACGAGTGCATGGATCATGCTATATCTAATAGAACCAAGATGTTATCTTCCAAAAAAAGGAAGCCAATCTGGTGGTCCTCTGCCATAAACAAACTCTACAACAGAAGAAAGAAACTGTTGCAAAAAAGAGTAAAATCCCATGATTGGAGGAACTCCCTGGTCAACCTCAGTAAGAAGCTGAGATCCTTCATAAAATCCTCCAAAGCTAGTTACAAAAACAAAATTGCCACTGACTCTAAGACAACCACAAAGCATTCTATAGCTATGTCAAGAATCACAATGGGAACACTCAGATCTGCTCTGAGTTACAGAACAATGGCACTAAATATACAGAACCAACTGATATTGCCAACATCCTAGCAGATAGGTTCAGTCCTAACTTTACCCCCCTCTCACCCCCTAGAGGGCCCATCTCTATACCGGAAGAATGCAAAGTTCCTATAATCTTGGCTGCACAGGTAAAAAACACACTCGCCAAAGCCAAGAACACAGCATCCATGGGACCTGACAATATCCCAGGCTGTGTTCTACACAAACTACAGAATGAACTGGCACCCTACCTAAGTACTATGTTCAATCATAGCCTCACCTCAGGCTTTGTACCCACTGAATGGCGCACTGTGACGGTTATCCCATTCCACAAAGGGGGAGCCACGACGGTCCCCGGGAACTACTGCCCCATTAGCCTGATGAGCCTGGTTTGCAAGGCCATGAAACGTATCATCGTGGAACTCATAAACAAAGACACTGGTAATCTCAAAACTCTGGACCCTACCCAGTTTGGATTTGTAAAAGGCAGATCATGTCTCCTAAACCTGATTGATTTCTTTGAAGCAGTCACCAAAGCCATAGATGAGGGTAAAATGGTTCACACAGCTTATCTAGATCTCGCCAAGGCTTTAGACACCATCCCCCACTCTGAAATTATAGATAAGCTCACTAAACTAGGTATAAATCCCTATGTCACAAGATGGGTTGCCAACTGGCTCACGGACAGAACCCACACTGTGAAAGCAGCAGATTCCAAATCCGACTTCAGACCAGTGACAAGTGGAGTACCACAGGGTTCAGTCCTGGGTCGTCACCTGTTTGGTATCTACTTCTCTGAAGTGCAGGCTAACACAGAAGGTCTTTGGCTAACAAAGTTTGCAGATGACTGCAAACTAGGAGCCATAATTGAAACTCCTAATGATGTGGACAAACTACAAAAGGGCCTCACTGAGACAGATACCTGGTGTCAAAGCCATGGCCTGAAGCTCAATGCCAAAAAACTCCTCCTCAACCCACATAAGACCAAACTCCTCATCTTTCAACCCTCAAAATCTACCCCGAACATCCCCCATTTCAACATACTTGCCAAAGACAACACTTCCATTTCACAAACAGCCCACACTAAGCTACTTGGTGTACAGATTGACAACAAACTCAAATTTGACACTCACATATCTCTCACAATAAAAAAGTCCACAAAAAACTGGGTGCCTTGTATAGAAACCAACAATACCTAACCAAAGCAGCCAGAATCTCTACCGCAACTTCCCAACTAATCTCAACCCTACTCTGTGCATCACCCATACTCACAAATCTTCGACAATCAGACCTAAAGAAACTGGAAGCCTGCTACAATAAAATTGCAAAATTTGCATCAGGGGACTCCCACCGCAGTCACCACTGTGTCTCCCTTAGAAACGTAGACTGGCTTGAGCTCCCTCAACTCCTACACCTAACCCAACTTACCTTTGCTCATAAACTTGTAAAACACCCTCTTAAAATTCCCTCACTTCATACACATCTCCAACCCTACCAATCCTCTAGACCCCTTTCCTCCTGCAACAAAAATGTACTCCAAGTCACCAAATCCAACAACTCTGCAGGGGAAGAGCTATTCTCCTTTTCCATATCCAAAATTTGGAACTCACTTCCCACTGCCATACTTACCATCCCTTCCAGCAGTCTCTTCAAAAATGCTCTTAAAGCACACCTAAAATCTCACTGGCTATGTCCTTATCCATACCTCAACTAACCCCTCCCCTTTCTCCTGTACCATTAATTAGCTGCCAGCTCTACTATTAGCTGTCAACAGGTTATCAGCATTTCATATCCTTCAACTAGCAGATGATTGCTGTACGATGTTTACTCTTTTCCCTATATGAGAAATTAATACTATTAGGCAAATGTCTTGCACCTTATATTGTTATTATACACTGACATATGTCATTACCTATCAAACTGTGTCTTTGCTATAAATACTGTTTTTTTCCCTCTGAAATGCTAGATTATACTCTTATATTATGTGAAATTTTGCTTGTCTGAATATATGGAGCCTTCCTTGTGATATTATACTCTGACATATAGGTCATTTCTCCTGTTAAACTGTGTCTTTACTATAATTATACTGTTTATTTTTTTATCTGATATGATAGATTGTACTCTTATATTATGTAAATCTCATATGTCTGTATATATGGAGCTTTTCTCCCGGGCCTCCGCTGAAAATGGGCATATACCCAGTCAGACTTTCCCAGTCAACAAATGTAAAATAAAATAAATAAATAAAATAGCCATATCCTTGTTATGTGTAAACATGACTGTTGTATATACCTTCCTAGATGTATCACACCATATTTATCTGATATGTGTATATTTAGATATAACAACATACTTGATTCAACACTGATATCAATAACAAGTACTACACAATTGTAGAAGTGAAAGCAGTTGTTCAATGCTATTCAGTATGTGTGCTGACAGATATATTTGAAAAAACAACTATCTTCTTCACAGCTGCGATAGCTTAGTGGTTAACTGCTGTGACTATAGTGTACAGGGTCTTGTTTTCAAAACCTGCACAGGCTTTTTATTTTATTTTTCAGCAGAACAAGGGCTGTTGAATACAGAGTGGTTAAGGCAGTTTTGTGCAGCTTTAAGTGGGTTTGCATGGGTTTGCCCATCTGTAAGCTCTGCTAACATAGAGTTAAACATATAGGCACTTACACTGTTTCAGCTTAGCTTACCAGTACGCAAATCTACTTAGCATTTATATTGCAGCAATGCTGAAACCTGCTAAGCATGACTCAGCCCTGGCATCCAGTGCTCACATTCCAGTCTGATAACATAGCAGGGTAATGACATCTGTAATAAGTGTATGTAATGCCATGAACATAACATGCATCTATGTGCTGTCATTACATTAGCAAGGGGTGTGAGTCTACTGTCTGAGACACCTGAGTATATATATGGCTTGTACAACACTCTTTTCCGTTTAAATGTGTTTCATACATGGGTAGCATTCCAGGTTATATGCAGTTACCCTGGCATGTAGTGTATCATTAAATTACTACTGTTGACAGTGCTTCCCCAAGTAAGAGTAGATTGCAGATTGTAGTACTGGAACCAAACACCCCTGTATGCAAAGATGGACCCTGAGTCCTCACTATCATGTTCTTGGTGTGTGAGCTGTGTGTCATTAAGTATTTGCTTCTGGATATTGATCTGACATGTGGATATTAACTGTAGAATACTGTGTTTAGAGGACATGTCATTGAGGGCTGATGTCATGTAGTAATGGCATACCTAGCAGTGTCAGATGTCTATCTGTCAACACATTCATTCTGATGCATAACCAGTTGGCTAGCTGATGTCTGTCTGTCCTCTGTACAGATGTGCAGATGTCAGGTATCCATCTTGGCTGCTTACAGGCAATCTATGCTTGACTGACACTGACATGTCTGTCCAGCGGTGTTATAAATGTCACAGTTAGGAATCCCCACCCAGTACACACCACATGCCATGGATACCTCAACTACACTATCACAGTCAACAGAATATGCTTGGGTACAGGTCTCCAAGAGAAACAATGACCATGTTATGTAATACATGTTGCAATCATGTCAACTGGAGCACCTCACTGGCCCTCTGCAAGAGGAAACCAGATGATTGGATGTTGAATTTAACTCTCACCCTGAAGATAACTCCCGTGGCATTAGTTAATAGATGGCCTGCTGGCAAATGGCAGGTGGCATGATACCACTGTACCTACATCCCCCACTCGTCCCATCTCTCCATGGACAATATCCTGGTACACACCCCTGAATACCTGCACCTTTGGACCCCAGTACTGACAAATGTGTCAGTGTGCATTACTGAGAATAACAGTGTCTGCGTCTTTGTAAACCTGTAGTTGATAATACCCTGAGGGCCTTCACATCCACTACACCCTCCATTGCCATAGTTAGATATGGCTGCTGCTGTAATGGACATTCTGTGTACCTTGTTACACTCGTCGCCCTATGGGCTAACTGGAGCTTGCAGTACCAGCACAACACTGTTGTACAAATGGGTAGATAGGCATGGGTTACCCTGTCAGTCCTAGCAAATGTGTGTATGTGTGCAAGTGTGTTTATTTGTGGATACAGCATTCTGAGGCCACATTCTCCTAATACAATACACCTTACCACACAGTATAAGGGATAGTGATGTTGCTGACCATAGGAGAGCCATGGCAAAGCATCACCCTACTATCCCTGTAGCATGTGCAGTAGATACATATCCTTGTAGTAGTGCTCTTGAGATAGACAAGGGGTTGTTTTGCAGTCTTGTTCAATGTGTGATGGTGGGCATGTCAGAGTATGATCATGGGTTTCAGTGAGTACAATATCCAATGTGGGATGTGGGTGCTGGGTATACTGTCTTTGCACCATGATACCCCCAGTACATGTCCCAAGGTCCACTGTATAGGGACCACTGTTACCATCAACCATACAGGTAACTGATTACACTATCCAGCCTAATGATGTATGTGCTGTGTGCAACTTATCTGTAACAAAATGGACACACTGACAAGGTAGTTAGCACTGATAAACCCAGGTGTCTCAGATGTGTGTATGACTGTTATGTGTTTGTCAATGTGTATATGACAGTATGTCACACTATGCATTGTTCATATACAACAAGTACATCCCCCGTTACCATACTGTACAAGGCCTGGTGATGTTCTTCACTTAACAAGTAAACTGGGACACATCTCATCCAAAAAGCTGTGTGGTGTGTGTGCAATTAAGGCCACACACATTAGTAGCAATAAGAACTTGGTAGGGGTTCTAGTCCCAGTGTTGCCAGGTAAGAGTGTATGTGTATGTGAAGGGATCTACTTCACTTTGCAGAAAATACATGTCCCAGGAGGTCAACTGTCCAAGAATTGACTGGCAAATGCTAACATTTCACAGGTGTCATCTTGTGGAAATCCATTCCATCAAAACTAGTAGTAGATATGCAAATGCCCTCTTCCCTACTGTATATATGTACAGCGATACTGGGGTTGGTATATATAACTGGGTGTGGATCTTGTGGACACAGCCACCATCATTGTGGTTATTGTTAAGTGTATCCCCCCACTTAGTTGGCTGTAATACTGTACAGTTTATGTTAACAGGGTATGTAGTTGTCAGTCACACTATCTGCAGTTCTACACCACCCCACACCCTCCAAAGGGTAGGTCTGTGCCACCCACACCAGCACACCTATGTTTACCAAGTTGAGGATTGCACTACATTGGGGAAGGGGAAATATACCCTGCCAGCACCATCGTCAATAACATTAAACTAGCAGACTGATTATTTCCCAATGTGATGTTGTGCCCATTCTGTCTTGGTGGAATTACATAGGCTAAAATGGGTTCCTTACAAAAGTACATACACCCATGTGTACAGTATTCTCTGTGTTTTGCATCAACACCAAATCATCTGTTTGTGTATGTGTGTTATACACAAACATGTGGTGTGTACCACCCAGTACACTTACCATTGTCCACTGTAGAAGGGCAGCTGCCATCAGCCACCATGCACTCACCTGTATACACCCCTCAGACCTTTCAGGCATGTGGCACATGCAGTACCTGTTACACAGACCCGTGATTTGTGTTCAGCTGTACCTAGGATATGACACAGTCAAGGTGTCACCACAGTGCCATATCCCTTGTAGGAAACAACAGCAGACCAACATCCTGGTGACACATAGACACCTACAACACAAATTGAATACATTATGGAGACCACAATCATTCAGTGTTAATAACAGCTATAATGCATCATGGCTGGACAGCTACACATCCTGAAATGTAAGCATTAATCTTTAGTGCTGAAAACGTTACACAGCATTACATTGGTACACCATAGTACAGTCACCCTGTGCATCAGAACCATATTAGCCTCTCCTACAGCAATGTTACAGATGATAGGGATTTGGAACAGGTATCATCATATGCACAGGGTGTGTTGTGGGTTTGCCAGAGACCTAGGCTGAGCCATTTGTTTGACATCATGTGTGTGTGTTAGGGGGTTTCTTTATTAATTGGGCTGTGCAGATGTGGTGTGTGTAGGTATGGGGTTGCCCTAGCTGTGTTGGTGATGTATGTGTGTATGCATGCACACAGTTCTGCAATGTGGCTGCCCTATACAGGGGTTTGTTGGACAGCTGCAGACCATACCTGACAGGGTGTGCAGTTCACCATCTCTGGCCATGGACATGAGAACTGTGCCTGTCAGGGGTTACACGGACACTACCAGGTACAAGCCAATATATGGTACTCTCCCCTGATGATGACATATGTCCGCTGGACCCGGGTCCCTCTTGGGATTGGCCAGGGCAATGTGCACATGGCCTGCTATGTTGTGGTATGGACAGCACCCCACCTGGAGTGCTGGTGCTGGTACTGCCACTATAGGAGCGGCTCTGAGTTGTTGCATGTCCACATTGACCTCCACCTGTTGGTGTTGCTGGCCTACGTCCACGTGGCCGTTGCACTACTCCCACCATATGCTCAAGCACAGACATTCCACTGTCAAGGATTCCCACCATCTCACCCAACTGTCTATCCAGGACCTCTGCAATATAACGGTGGGTACCTGCAAGATCACGGATGTTGTCAATAACAGCAGAATGAGTATCCCTCTGCAGCCTCAGAACTTGTCTGGTATAACATTCCATACACGCCTGTGCCTCCATGATGCCTGAAACATGCATCTGGTGACACCTGCTGTGGCACTTCTGCCAGGGGCATGATAACCAGCAGCCCTCCTATGAGCACCCCTGTACATCTGCCTGTGCAGTACCTAACCTGGCATCCAGCTGTGTCTAGACACACGTACCATAGTCACCACACTGTCCTGTCCCATGCCAATACCTGCCAACTGTCCCTCATCTATGGGCACTGGTGATGGGGTATGTATAGGCAATGTGGCTGTGTGCGAGTATGGGGTGGATAACAGTGGGATGTCAAACTATGGCATAGCTTCAGCCCCTGACACCCCTGCCTGTGCCTCAACACACCTATCATCATTGTCAGAGCCTGTATGGACACTAACATCAGTTTGCCTGCCGGAGGGACCCTGACCCACCTCACCACCTGTGAGGGGAAAACAAGAAACACACTTTAAGACCTGTACATCATTGCTTAACTGTACACACACACACACTCACACACACACACACACACACACACACACACACACACACACACACACACACACACACACTTACAGGTGAGGTTGCACAAAGATATTGCACACAGACCTTTCATTACACATCTGTCAACATGCATGACATACGGCACCCAACAGCAATCACTGCAGCTATAGTCAATCCCTGTTATCAACATTATACATCTCTCTGATGCATGAGTTGTGTTAGTAGGTGATGCCCCTTCCCCTGGAACACACTGCACCCATGTACACTGTATTGTTGTGCACCTGTCCAGCACCCTGGCATGTACTGTGCACCATACCTCACAGGTGTACATGCCATTGCTGAATGTGTATATGTGTGTCAGTTATATTTGCTCTGCTGCTCACAGCCCCTATGTGTTTGTCCGTCACATACCTGAGATGATATTTGGACAGATGTCAGTAGTGAATGCCTGATATCTGATTTGCAGATCTCATCATCAGCGGTGCATGTATGACCAAAAAAATACAATTACACTGCCAACCGTCAAATCTTACTGTGGCTATGAGGAGTGTACACACCCTTATTAAATGGCACCCTCTTCCCTGATATGCCATGGGGCCACAATACTGCATATGTTAACATTACACAAACCTGATATGTGACATATGACATGTGCAATCAAATGCAGTATCAAACAAATGTGTTAGTTGTGCAGATGCTGACCGTGATGCATACAATGTGTGGGTGCATAAGTGTGTACACGTTTAACATGATGGTTTGTTGCACCAACTGTTAAGTGTACTACAGCAGTCACTATTCCTGGAAGGGGTATACTAGCATGGCCCATCTGCACTTGCCAGTATTTGGTCACTCTGCCCTACAAATGACCCCCAACTCTGCATGATTGCAAGGTCAAC
>NC_056728.1:363187505-363249660 GCF_019279795.1 Protopterus annectens
TAATGCGTAATTAAAACTATTCCAACTGCAAGTGTGGTTCAGAATGTAGATGTCATCAGGCCTTATGAAAGACTGCTAAATTTAAATCATCTTGTTTCATGACTAGTAATAAAGTACACATTTGAAAAGCTTCTTTGCTTTTCTGCCTCCCAATGACCACATGCATGATTGCTAAAATGACCTCAGGCCATACAGTACACAGACTTTGTAAGTAGTGACCCGGAGCAAGCAGACCTGGAGTATTCATATCTACCTCCAGTTCTGGAAGAATGAGTAGGAAGTCCACTGAGTACCTTCTTAGTCTTTGTATAGAATAACTGCAATAAGGAATGTAGAGTATAGTGTTTTAATATCTTTATTGGAAGAAATTATTTTGTGGCCTGTTAGGATAGCCATCTTAGCTGAAGAACTAACCCATAATACTCCCAATCTACTTTTGTTGATAAATGAGTTGCCATTTGTTTCATTCTCATTGGCACATCACTTGTTGCTATAACCTCCACCTATTTTCATCTGTAGCCCCATCTAAGAAAAAAGATGGACACCCTGTATTTTTCATAGTTGGCATTGCTGGGTGCTCATAATATAATTGGTTTCATTCTTAGCAGGCTTTTATCCATAGTGCTGGGTATTCCTGATGTATGATTTTATTTTCTACTGTCCATAGGGTAATAGGTAAGTACTAGGCTAGCTGTCCTTGCAGGACATTTTACGTCTAGCCAGTTTCCCTTTTTATGCTCAAATTTACCTATTCTATTTGGTTAGACTGACCTTACCCATTCCATGGTTGATAGTTGTATGTTACCCTTAATAATTATAACTGGGATCATACCGTAGAAAATTTGAGGGGACCCATGCATGGGATAAAACATTTAGGAACTGCCTCTGGCCATTAGTGATACACAGGCAGTCTTGGGCTGAATATATAGACAACGTTCAGACTTCATATCCTTCAGAAATGCACATTAACTCAAATCCTGTTGTTCTAGCAACTTTTCTAAGTTAAAAACGGTGCAATATTTAAAATCTATTCCCTTTTTTTCAGCCATTGCATCCACATCATCTTAGGCCTTGTCCAGGTTTCTTGAACTAAGAGGTTGAGAGGTATGCATACCTCTCAATTGTCCAGATTTTTGCCTCATATTTTTGGCCTATTCCTCATAAAAGGTGTGGTTTTCTGGCAAATTACTGATGATTTAAATAACTAAATGTCATATATTTGAGTTTCAGCCTTCACATCCTTCAGAAAATGCATGCTATAACAAATGTTGTTATTCTAGCAACTTTCTAAGTCTGCAAGTGCAATATTTATAATCTGCCCCTGTTTGGGGGGCCTTTGCCTCCTCCCATTATTTTAGACTTTATTCATATTTCTTGTGCTAAGCGGTTGAGAGGTATGGAGGCATGGTATGTAATGCTGTAGTTGCCAATTCTTCGCTGCATTTTAAGGGGGGGATAGGGTTCTGCATTTCATAGTGTGCCCTCCTTTGTTTAAGATGCCTAGTAACTATGAACTTTTCTGAAATGGTTTCTCAGTCATTTTCTATTGCAATGTTACCAGCGTACCATTTTTTTTCTTTAATGTAATGTAGGCAATTAATTATTCATGGGCAGCAAGCACTGAATTTGTAGATGAAATACTGAAATGTAAAGTTGTTTGCCTGTAGCAGCCTCTTCATTAGTTACAAATCTCTTGTGTAGAATTATTCGGATGAATTTTACTTCTGCAGAGATTGTGCTTATTGACTGATAGTGGTGGGTTGCAATGATAGATGTTTGAGGGGCCTGTTATAGTTAAAATGTTCTGAAATGGGCAGTTTTGTCATTATTGGTTCATACATTTTGTTTCATTGCTTACTGGAAAAATGTTCAAAACTAAAATTTAAAACACTCTAACAAGTGTAAATGTTTTCAGTGTGCAACTAGCTGTTTTTTGTTTATCAAGTGACACACTGTGGTGTAGAATCTGAAAGCAGTGTTACTAGCATAATTGCCTTTGGTGCAGAAGGCTGTGGATTCTACTTACACACCATGTAGATGGAGTGCTGATACTGCAGTGCCCATATGATTGTTGATTATCTGGTGCATTATAAGGGGGGAATAGGAGTTCTACACTCCTGAGTATGTCCTTTGTATGGGATGCCTAGTGACTATGAACTTGTTAGTCATTTCCTATTGCAATATTACCAGTGTACCAGTACCAATTTTTAATATAATATTGGCAATTAATTCTTCAAGGGCAGCAGGCACTGAATTTGTAGCTAAAACACTGATATGTAAAGTTGTTTGCCAGTAGCAACCTCTTCATTAGTTACAGATTTCTTTAATGTGGAATTCAGATGATTTTACTTCTGCAGAGATTGTGCGTATGGAGTAATGTTGGTGGATTGTAATGACAGAAGTCTTGATTGGCATTTTATGGTTGAAATTTTCTGAAATGGGTAGTTATTGGTTCAGGTTCATACATTTTGTTTCATTGCCTATTAAAAGAATATTTAAAACTACAAATGTAAAACACATGTTAATAAGTAGTGATACAAGGAACATAATTCAATGCAATCAGGAAGGTGAACCAAAGAACAAATACATGTATGCATGACCCTAAAAATGTGCGCGAGGAGTCTGTTTTGAAAACAGACCAAAGGTAAACAATTCTCCACTGGCCTGATGAATTTTCTGTAATGTGGGTTTTCATGCCATTTCAATGAATGTGAGTTTGAAAGGCAGAGAAGTTTACTGCTTATTCTAAGTCTGTTTTCATTGCAAGACTGTATTGTTTGTTTAGCAAATGGCTATCTTTGTTTGTGCTATTTTATTTCAATATCTGCAATCACTGTAGAAGCAAATAAGAGAACAGTATGCATGGTAACTGATGAGAAATAACCAAATAATGGAACACTGGAATGGCTGAGGAGGGGACTGCTGCGGGGGGGGGGGCAGGGGTTGCTGCAGGAGGGTCTGCTGCGGGAGGAGTGGTCTATTACCATGCCTAGGGCCTTATTTGACCATGATCCCACTCTGGTATTTAAAGTAGAAAATACTGCAAAGGTAGTTGCAGTTTAACTACATTACAAAGTATCTTATTCTTCCTATGCATTTAATTAATTTAAGGAAATGACTGGACTGGCTTTCTTGGAGAGTAACCCTGCGGGTGTGGCTGAAATGGTGTGGGTGGGGCTTAGGGGGCATCGAAGCACGTCTTCGCCTAGGACGCCGTTTTGGCTAAGGCCGGCCCTGACAGAGGTCAGTGTATGTAACACTGTTATATGCCCTTGTAAGGCATTCTATGAGGGAGGGGTATGCACCATTTTTAACCTAAGCTGTTACAACATGTGAGGGATATCAGTAGTAAGACACATGAAGGTATATGGCTGTACATTTTCATGCATTTCACCATGGGAACAGTGGTGGGCTAGTGCTTACTGTCTTAGAGACAGTTCTGTTTGTCAGTGTGATAGTGGTGTTTTAAGTTAAGCAGTGTTATGTAACAGATACATTTTCATTGTGACAACTTAGTTCTTTTCCCCCTAGGGGTTGAGTACAGAGTGTAATTGGAGGCTGCTGAACTACAACTGTAATTAATAAGTGTTGATTGATTCTTATCTTCAAGGCAAGTGTTTTTGTACTGTTCCAAAAGTCACAAAAGACTGAACACTGCTGGAGTCAAACACCTTCTGTTTATTTAAAACACCAAACACATAAAAGATGAGCGCTTTCGGGCCTCTGCCCTTCATCAGATAAAGCTTCCCACATAGTCCAAACAATTTAAAATACATGTTAACCAATGAAATTCAGTTAAAAATCAATGAAAAACCCGCCTATTTTTAAGGGCGGGTTTCATGGGAATGACTTCATTGAGCCCAGGACTCCTATGTGCCATAAGTTCAACAATCCATTTTGATTCAGCTAGTTCAGTCAGCTGTTTAATGTCACCCCCTCTTTTACTCAATCTCACATTCACTATCACTCTGAATTTAAAACCATGTGAAGGATGGGCTTCCAGGTGTCTAAATAGTGCATTGTGCGTATCCCATTCTAATAGAAGAGAGGTGCTGTAGGATCCTGACCTTAAACATACAGTTAGTCTTGCCTACATAAAAACTGGTGCAGGAATGACACTCTGCCAAATAAACCACATTAGTGGTTCTGCAGGTGGCTCTCCCTTTCAGATTGAATGCCCTTCCTGTGACCGGATGTATAAAGACACTACTTTTGTCTATATGGTTGCAGGCTTTGCAGGACCCACAAGGGAAAGTACCCTGTTTGTTTGTGGGTAAACCAGCATTATTGGTCGATTTGGTATCATTGCACAACAGTTCCTTCAAATTTCTATTCTTTTTATAACTAAAACTAGGTTTATCACCAATGATGTTTTTCAAACTCATATCACTAGTCAAGATGTTCCAATTCCCTTGAATGAGTTTACATATATCACCAACATTGCTGCCATAAGTCAACATTAGCCTAAAATCTTTATTAACCATTCTTTTGTATCCACCATCTGTGTGGGTCAATGTGTTCCCTAGCCATGGTTTATACCTATCCTTCCTGTGCCTTTTGCTAACATCCACCTTTTTATTAACCACCTGTCTATTGTAACCCCTGGTGTAAAAACATTCCTTCAGAGTGTCAACCTCTTGTTCAAACATGTCATCTTCCTTGCTTATTCTGGAAATCCTGGCTACTTGCCCCTGCACTATGTTGGAAAAAATGTGTGGATGCATGCTGTCATAGGAAAGCAGAGTGTTTTTCCAACATTCTTTTCTGTATAAACCAGATGAAAAGCCTTCCTGAGTCAAGCATACCCTGACATCCAAAAAATCAACCTGTGTACAAGAACTGTGAACAGTAAATTTCAGAAAAGAGGTGGTGGTATGTAGGTATGATACAAAATCCGCTAAGGAACTGTCATTGCCTCTCCAAAGAATAAAAATATCATCTACAAAACGCATATACAGTATGATATAGTCTTTTCACATCAAGTTGTTCAACACCTTGTTTCTTTCCCAATAAGAAAGAACAAGGTTTGCATATGTGTTGGCACAGGAGGCACCCCCTGTGCCAACACATATGCAAACCTTGTTCTTTCTTATTGGGAAAGAAACAAGGTGTTGAACAACTTGATGTGGACAGACTATATCATACTGTATATGCGTTTTGTAGATGATATTTTTATTCTTTGGAGAGGCAATGACAGTTCCTTAGCGGATTTTGTATCACCCTACCACCACCTCTTTTCTGAAATTTACTGTTCACAGTTCTTGTACACAGGTTGATTTTTTGGATGTCAGGGTATGCTTGACTCAGGAAGGCTTTTCATCTGGTTTATACAGAAAAGAATGTTGAAAACACTCTGCTTTCCTATGACAGCATGCATCCACGACACATTTTTTCCAACATAGTGCAGGGGCAAGTAGCCAGGATTTCCAGAATAAGCAAGGAAGATGACATGTTTGAACAAGAGGTTGACACTCTGAAGGAATGTTTTTACACCAGGGGTTACAATAGACAGGTGGTTAATAAAAAGGTGGATGTTAGCAAAAGGCACAGGAAGGATATGTATAAACCATGGCTAGGGAACACATTGACCCACACAGATGGTGGATACAAAAGAATGGTTAATAAAGATTTTAGGCTAATGTTGACTTATGGCAGCAATGTTGGTGATATATGTAAACTCATTCAAGGGAATTGGAACATCTTGACTAGTGATATGAGTTTGAAAACATCATTGGTGATAAACCTAGTTTTAGTTATAAAAGGAATAGAAATTTGAAGGAACTGTTGTGCAATGATACCAGATCGACCAATAATGCTGGTTTACCCACAAACAAACAGGGTACTTTCCCTTGTGGGTCCTGCAAAGCCTGCAACCATATAGACAAAAGTAGTGTCTTTATACATCGTCACAGGAAGGACATTCAATCTGAAAGGGAGAGCTACCTGCAGAACCACTAATGTGGTTTATTTGGCAGAGTGTCATTCCTGCACCAGTTTTATGTAGGCAAGACTAACTGTATGTTTAAGGTCAGATCCTACAGCACCTCTTCTATTAGAATGGGGATACGACAATGCACTATTTAGACACCTGGAAGCCCATCCTTCACATGGTTTTAAATTCAGAGTGATAGTGAATGTGAGATTGAGTAAAAGAGGGGGTGACATTAAACAGCTGACTGAACTAGCTGAATCAAAATGGATTGTTGAACTTATGGCACATAGGAGTCCTGGGCTCAATGAAGTCATTCCCATGAAACCCGCCCTTAAAAATAGGCGGGTTTTTCATTGATTTTTAACTGAATTTCATTGGTTAACATGTATTTTAAATTGTTTGGACTATGTGGGAAGCTTTATCTGATGAAGGGCAGAGGCCCGAAAGCGCTCATCTTTTATGTGTTTGGTGTTTTAAATAAACAGAAGGTGTTTGACTCCAGCAGTGTTCAGTCTTTTGTGACTTTTGGATTTTCGATTTCATTTCATCTGACTGAACTTTGGTGAGGCACTGAACATTGTTTGTGACCTTTTCAGTGAGTTTTTGTACTGTTGTACTACTTGAAGGTCTTAGCCTGGACAGCAACATATGTTAAGTTTTCAGATTACTGTATCAAATGTTTTGTTTGAGAGTTGCATTACTCTGTTATTATGTATTTCAAACACCTAACTGCTATATGAAATGGCATATATAACTGAACTAGTACACAAATAAACATTTATATGTATGCAAACTTGTGTGTGGTGTCATATCCCTTGATTTGTCTGTGGGTATATGTTTCATGCAATAATTGTCTTTTGTATGAAACCATCAAACACTGGCCATTTTAAAAGGTGGCAACTGTAGGAATACTGGCTGTTCGATATGCTGTGCACCCTGTATATATACTCTTCTTATACATATCTATAAGTAGTAATATATGTATCTGTGTATGTATGTGTATATACATATATATACATATATATTTATATCTATATTTATATACATATATATATATATATATATATATATATATATATATATATATATATGTGTGTGTGTGTGTGTGTGTGTGTGTGTGTATGTGTATGCATATATATGTGTGTGTGTATATGTATCATTGAAATGTTTACTGCTTCCACATTGTACATTCCCTGTGGTACACAGACTGTTCTGCATGATATATTATTGATATCATCCTGACATTGTACAGCTGAGATGGGTTACTGTTAACTTGTAGTGGCTATGTTGTGTAGGGTTCTGGGTATGACACTTGCAAATGTTGGTTATTGTGTTGCAAGGCAGATCTGTTCAGCTGTGGAGGAGGGGACGATATCAATAATTACAAAAGGTACCTTCACCCCCCATTAACAGTGCCTTTTTTTCATATATTTATTTTTTGTGTTTTGTTTTATATATATATATATATATATATATATATATATATATATATATATATATATATATATATACATATACATATACATATAGACATATATATATATATATATATATATCTATACATATATATATATATATATATATATATATATATATATATATATATATATATATATATATATATATATATATATATATATATATATATATATATATACATATATATATATATATATATATATATATATAGACATATATATATATATATATATATATATATATATATATATATATATATATATAGACATATATATATATATATATATATATATATATATATATATATATATATATATATATATATATAAAAATATATATACATATATATATATATATATATATATATATATATATATATACATATACATAGACATATATATATATGTGTGTGTGTGTGTGTGTGTGTGTGTGTGTATATATATATATATATATATATATATATATATATATATATATATATATACACACACACACACACACACACACACATTCATATATAAATACATCTACATATATAAATACATTTCCCCTACTGTTGAATGGCTACTGGATGACATGTTTGAGAAAACAGCAGTTTTGTTATATACACACACACACACACATATATATATATATATATATATATATATATATATATATATATATACATGGATACATACAGCTACATATATAAATACATTTCCCTGCTGTTGAATGACTGCTGGATAATATGTTTGAGAAAACAGCAGTTTTATTTACATCTGAAATGGCTTTGTGATAAATCACTTTAGCTATAGTGTGCAGGCTCCTGGGTTTGAGACTTGCAAGGGCTGATTATTTTGTTACTGGGCAGAACCTGGGCTTGTTGGAGACAGAGTGATTAAGGCACTTTAAAGCAATTGTAAGTGGGTTTGCGTGGAGCTAAGCAACACTTACGTGAGCTTAGATTAGTTTTCGTCCGCTTATGGCTGCTTAAACCTGCACTAATTTCAAATAAAGAAAAGAAAAAGAGGGAGATAAGAAAGTGGTGAAATTGTGACAAGCAGGAGGACAAACAAGAGCAGAAATTATCATAGCTCTGCATTTCTTTGGCAGCAGCAGCTGAGTTCAATGTGGGCAGTTTAGAATTTGGAGCCTCACACCCTACAGGGAGGTATGTGGGCATCATACAATACGGATGATTGGTAGGGTTAGATTGTGTGATGGGTACATGTCTCTGGGTGAAATGCAGAGCTATGTATGGGATGTGATTTTTTTGGGGGACAAATGCCCTTTTTATAAGGTGAGAGTGGGATGTTAAGGAAGGATTATTGGTAAGTGTGGTGAGGGATGTTTGGTAGGAAAGGTTGCATTTGCAGACAGACAAGACAGCAGACAGGGGCTGTGTATGACACATGGGGAGGTAAACACCTTGACTGGGAGGGTGGTTGGGAATCTGAGTCTCATGATCCCCACAGCTGGTAGTAATGGCACTGATGTCTCCACCCAATGGCAGTCACCACTACCCCTTCACAGCCCCAAAGGTGGCTGTGCTGGGGGCTGCACTGGAGGGGACACCTGCTCCTATAGCTGTGAGAGCCTACCCTACACCTGGTGCAGGCGGTCATCCATCTCTCTCTCTAGAGGTCACTGTCCACCATGCCACAGACCTCGTCCAGGGTGACAACATCCTCACTGCACCCACTTGCAGGGTGGGGCAAGCCCCATTCCCTGCATCGGTTCCACCTGAGGGTGGTGCAGGACCAGCTGATGAGGGAGATCTGGGTTGGGTCCCAGACGTGCTAGGACCCGGTGCCTCGGCCAGGTGGGGTAGGGGAGGCAGATCCGCTGGTATCTGCCTTCCCATATGTGCTATGGTGTGGAAATTAACAATGATTATTAGTTAGTCATGCACTACACATTACAATATTAGTCAAAATAGCATGCATGGATATTCCCATTTACCCAAAACAGTGCAATTATAACAGTGCCATAGCAAACAGAACCCATGCATATATGAAATAGCATTCAGGGTTGCAACAGCATGCCAGTTAGTGGTATGTCAGGCAGGCAATAAAATGATTATTCAACAGGGAATTAGAATGCACAGAGTTTAAACAATGATAAACCAAATGGAACAATGGTCCCAACAGTAGATGTTTGTTTAGGAACATACCCATGTTGGTTTCAGTGTGATGGTTGGATCATTTGAGTGGTGGGAGAAGGAAACAGATTCAACTGATAGCTGCTATCAAGTATATTTGTCAGTGTACTACTATTCACTACTCTACATTCTGACCACACTTACATCCTGCCTAGGCCATGGGGCTGCTACAGCACAACAACAACTAGATATCAACAGAGCAATTGTACCCTTATTTTAGTTATATACATCATACCTATTTCTATACCAATTTCTTTAGCTGTGGGCCTGTGCAGATGAACTGTGTGCACATTACATTGCTGTTTCTACACATATGTCAGATTCACATATTAGTTGTAGGCCCTGGGGTGTGTGTTGTGCCTTTCACATACATCTACTGTGACATTCTCTGTGTGCAGGTTTCTTGGCAACTGGGGCAACTATCCATGGCAGCGGGACACTTGAGGGGCTTGTCTGGGTCAGACTACAGAGTGTGGATGTCTAGCTTGCATCTATTTGTAGGACTGGGGCTGATCAGCACAGCAATGGTACACCTTTCATCAGTATTTCTATTCAGATTTCTTTACCTGAGTGCCCTGTATGGAAAATGTATATGTTGCAGTACATTATTTGTTCTATTCAGATTGCAGTTTACAACTGTAGAACCAGACTGAGATGTTAGTGGTGGTCCCTGGATTCAAACTGTGGTATGTGTGCAAAATTGAACTACAGGCCCAGGCCTAGTCCTTATCAGACTGATCTACTGGGAGATGTTGTGTGTTGTTTGTGACATTTTTATCTAGTACATATTTTTATGCACAGTACTTTTATTATGACATGTTGCAGTACTTGTTTCCCATTTTCAGTACAAATACATGCATACACAACAGACATTGGTGTTACTGTTTGTGAAACGTGCACATTAGCTGGATTGCACATTTGACTCTTTTACAACTACATACTGCAATTTAGATTCCTGAGTAAGCAGCGTAGGTTTTAAGTCTGGACCTGTTAGCCTTATACATTTTTCAGTACATTCTCAGCTATATATGGCTGAAATTGAAAGGTTAACACAGGACAATGCTGGCAGACAAACAAGTAAAATACATTCTGATGGGAATATGTACTGTTGCTTTTTTCAGTTATTTGACATGTCCATTCTAAAGTATGCATACAAGCAGTGCTAAATCAGTTCACCTCAGTTAATGCATTCTGCAGGGCATACACATTTCTATTTTCAGGTACAAGTCAGATGACACACACCAGTGTTTGAGATCACTTTTATTAGTTTTGACATACATATCTGTGTATGACTCAGAAATCCACAATTACTATTCCTGCATGATCTGCACAGGGGAATGCTTTTCATTTCTGACTGTTACAGTAGCCCTGACATGGCACTTTCTTGGCAGGTTCAGTCAGACACTCTCATGCATATTCTAACATTCCTCTCCTGCATATTGTACCTTGTTTGCTGCTGATATTTATATTATACAGCAGCTGGGAATACTCCATTTTAACACTGGCAGCCTGACACAGGCATTTATTCCTGACTTTTACATCACAATTATATATACAGGCAGTACTACTATTACTATATTTTTGATTTCTTACTGCTAATAGTAGGGGTATTCTGTACTCACCATACTGCCGACGGAGCTGGGCCAGTCACTGGGCATGAGCCTCAACATTTTGAAACCTCTCTGCAGCAGCTGTATGGGGAGACATTGCACATTAATCACACCTGCACAGATAAAAGTTGAACTTTTTCCATACTTAGTTAGAGATACATAGCATTGCATGCTTACAGACAGGTGGGACATCTTGTGCTCAGGCTTCTTGGATCCACTGGTCCAAGAGTTCACCCCTCCTCTGCTTCAGGTCATTATGGTGATGATGTACCTGCTCACCAGTCTGGGGTATGCCAGTGGCACTGGTGAGATCACGTGCAAGCTGGTCCCAGGCCTCCACTTTGTACTGCCAGCCATGCTACTGGCCCTGCAGCAGCCTGCCATCATGGTTTTTAACTAGCAGCCCTTCCATGATTCTGGACTCCTGGATGCCCCAACGCTGCACTCAAAAGCGCACACCTTCACCAACGCCAGACATTTTGGTCCTGCTGTGAGCAATCCCAATGGTTATGGCTGTATTCCCACCTGTGCAGTTTAAATAGGACAGTTTCCCCCAATTTTTTCTTGATTTGCCAGTTTTGATATGCTGAACTATGCTTGGCTCCACACAAATCCGCATAGCAATGCTTACACCAGCTAAGCAGAGCTGAGAGATGGTAAGCAATGCTTAAACTAGCAAAGCATTGCTTAATTCTATTTTTTTCATAAAGTTTATAAATTATAAATTATTTTTTACATTTATATTTTACATATTCTCACCCCTACTGTACTATATGTGAACAATATGACTGACATTTATCATTCAAATTCCTTAAAAGTTTATTAAATAATTTGGCAGAGGGGGGATTCGAACCTAGAATTTTCTACATGTTATGCCATGGCAATGCCACTATGCTACAACAGCTTGATGCTGTTTTCTATAACAGTAGCACTTATCTATCATTTTCAGGATTTCAGCCAGGCTAAGCATAGCGCCACGCCACACAAATAAGCTGCACACCTCTTAAATTTCAGATTTATTTGATGAAAAAAAAATGTTCTTAATTTTTAATGCTTTCCTCTTACCCTGCTGCTTCCATGCATGTAGGGCAAGAGTGCATACATCTGGGGATGTGCACTTGAAGGCTGCTGCTTTCTAGGTGTTTGTTTTTTTATTTAGTTTTTTCAGTGTCCGCAGACACTGAAATGTAAGCTACTTACATTTCACTGTCTCTGGACACTCGTTTACTATATAAGCCAGGCTCTAATATTATATAAATTGACACTCATCTGTGTCGGAAAGTGCTATGCAGCACTTTCTGAGTGAAGGGGGGGTGTGTTACATGTGCAGGCACTGCTGACACACGCCCCTTGCGCTCACTCCTGGTTCGTGTCCGCTTAGAGTGAATAGCAGCATGCCTTCATGCATATGCAAGACACGCGGCTATTCTACATGGACATGAACCACTCCATGCAAGAATAGCCTTATTCTTGCACAGAGATTCGTGCATCCAGGGGACAGTGTCTTTCAACAGGCCTACCCCTCTCTCTCTTACTCTTTTGAAGCCTTACAATTTCTTTCTCTTCTGAAATCTTAGACAAGGATAGTTTCCACCTTTGTCAGTGTGTCTTCTTCCAGGTCTTTGTCCCGGTCCCCTTCAATAAACACATCACACCGAATGACATCTGACGACCTTTATTAAACTTCCATAAACATAACTTTGTTAACCAATATTTATTAATTACAACTGAAACACAATATAGCTGACATTAATCATAGTATAAACATCCATGTAATGTTAACTAGGCAGCATAACCTCGTTCATCCTGACCCAGTAAGCAACGTTCATATCTCCACTCACTTACTTTACTTATGAAGCAATGACCCATCACTCACTTTATTTACCAATTATTGAATTAAACATCCAACCAAATAAGCAGCGTCCTTACCTCCACTCGCTTATTTTACTTATCAAGTAATGTCCAACTGCTCACTTTCCTTTCCCAACTCATTGAAATGAACATCCAACACCAGGGGAGAAACAGAAGAGGGCAAGCTTGTCCTTCTTATCTGTTCTACTCAGACTGATAAAATAACCACAAATCCCTACTATTCTACCAAAAAAGTGAGGGAGGGCAGGTAGCAAGTTCATACCATAATGAAATTCCTTACCCAGTTAAACTTGCATAAACCCCTTAAGCTCCTCCCTACCCTTACTTCATTTTCTCCCAATCATTCCACATTCCTATTTAACCCTTTCATCCCCCCACCCTCTTAATTCCCACTACTATATCTATCTTAACCCCACCTGAAGATGTCCCTGGACAAATCAGTTTGTTACTAAACCTCATTTGTCTTGGTCTTCTTCAATAAACACATCACACCGAATGACATTTGATGACCTTTATTAAACTTCCATAAGCATGACTTTGTTAACCAATATTTATTAATTACAACTGAAACTTAGCATAGCTGACATTAATCACAGTATAAACATCCATGTAATGTTAACTAGGACAGCGTGACCACGCTCATCCTGACCCAGTAAGCAGCATCCATACCTCCACTCTCTTACTTTACTTATGAAGCAATGTCCCATTACTCACTTCATTTACCATTTATTGAATTACACATCCAACCAAATAAGCAGTGCCCTCACCTCTGCTCACTAATTTTACTTATGAAGCAGCATCCCAACATCACTTTATTTAGCACTTATTGAATTAATCATCCAACCAAATAAGCATTGTCCTTACCTCTGCTTGCTTATTTTAGTTATCAAGCAGCATCCAGTTGCTCACTTTCCTTTCTCAATTCATTTAAATGAACATCCAGCACCAGAGGTGGAACAGAAGAAGGCAAGCCTGCCCCTCATCATTGCCCACCAGCCTGACCAGGCTGTTCCCCATTTCTTCTACCTAACTTCCATCAACCTAACCGCCATTTAAAAGGCATTAAGCCAAACATCATTTGGTGTACTCCATCCTCTGTAACCAAACTGGATCCATCATCACCTCCCAAAGCCCTATCACATAAATAGCCACAGCAGCCAATTGCCTAGATGGTTGAAATTAAACCACTGATCCCTCTCCAATGACAAGTAACAAACCATAACTTCATAACTTAGCATAACCTCTGTATATGAGCTAAATTCTCACTTTCCTAACTACCAATAGTAACTTCACAATGATTCCCAGGTTATTACCTGCCAAATGTACCACCAAAACACTAAACCCTTACCATGTGAAACTATTCAAGAACAATTGCACACCATCCTGCCTAACTGCAGCCCTGATTTACTGCCCGATGTACATAATAATGTCCAAAATGAAATTTCCTTTCCAAATCAATACAATAGTAATCCCACCATCACACCAACTACCCGATATAAACAAGAAGACATTAAATGACATTGTAGCATTTGCAGACCAACAAACTACCATCCAAATGACTTCAATACATTCATAAAAGAAAATGGCACATGAACTGTAGCCCAACAAACCTTTCTTACTAAATCCAACCCTCCCAACACAAGCTATGTTGTCAATAGCCAATGTCTGTCAATCTTCACATTATCAAACCTACCTCAACCCTTCAAACCAAAGAACCACTGACCAGGATTAAGTTCACATACTCTTGTCATCCATGTATCTATACTACTCACAGCAAACTCCTCCTTAACTAACTGAGCTGCCTTACCTTGTTACTAAGCCAGAAAAATAACCAAATCTTTCCCACCAAACTCCTTCCCATGGGCAACTGCACAACAAATTTAACCACTATGGCAATGCCCTACCATATGCCTTCCTTATAACAGATGCCCCAAAGTCCTGCAACCCAAATTTAACCACTCTACAATGCCTTACCCCAACCCTTCAAACCAGTGAACCCCCAGACCAAGATTTAGTAGGTTCACATAGCCTTGTCACCCATGCAACTATACTACTCTCAGCTAAACCCTCCTTAACCAACTGAACTAACTTACCTTGTTCCCAAGCCTGACAAATAATTAAACCTTTCCCACCAAAATCCTTCTCAGAGGCAGCTGAAACACAAATGTAACCAAACTGGCAATGCCCTGCCCAACAAGCCACAAACCAACCCCCCATATTATGCACCCCTCCCCAACACCTCCTGTCACATTTGTAAACAAATGCAAATCCCTATGACCAACCCCAACCATCTGCTAAAAGGCCATCCCTCCAAAATGCACCAAAAGGCACCACAATAGTAAAACAGTATACCAACTTATAACCGCTCCCCAAAACGACCCAAGTAAACTGGCCGACATGCAACTGTGATAGCCCAAGAAGCTGAACGACAGCCTTAATCCACTGCTTGTCCTCAGCCTTCCCCTCACAGTTTACTTCCCATGTATTACCTTTGCATCTAGTAAAGAATTAAAACATGACTTGCATGTGTAAGGAATCCCAAAATGATGTCTTGCTTAAGCCTTTTAACTTCTGCGTAGCTAATGAGGCACACAGTTCCTCACATATCCCCAAAACACCTGCATACCTAGAATACTCCATCAAACCCTACCTACTCTTAACAGTCATACATATGCTGAACCATCTCCTATTATCCCAATGTACAGGTCAAATGGTACACATGGTACTCGCTCTAAAGACCATAACCTTATATGTGACATAAGTAGAACTTGCTTGAGGGGCAGATTTGTCTTTCAGGAGATACTGCACTTTTGGAACAATCTACCACTGTATGTCAACACCACGCTGGCCCCCTTCAAACACAGTTTGAACAAATGAATGGGTAACCATAAATTCACCCCAAGGGTTCCAACCATGTCCCTCTTGGAGAAGAGCAGTAGGTACTGCACATGGAAGAAAAGGTTGAACTTAGCTAGCCTACAAGGGCCCTAGAGCAATAAGCCTAGTAACTCTCTATGATCCTGCAACTGTTCAGACTCCACCCCATCTACCATGAACCTCCCCCAACACTGACATGTCATAATGAGCAGTAACTAAAATAAAATTACCTGTAACCTCAAAGTGCACCCCTCCAACAACCAGAACTTCCACCCCAGCAGACTCCATTACCTTTGAAATCCACTTCCTTCAGGCCAGAATAGTTTAAGCAGTAGTGCTTTTTAGCTTGGTTACAAAGCAAGGGGATATCACCAGCCAAACTACTAAGCTCTGTACATGAACTGACCTTACTGCCATCCGAAAACCCCACAAAAACAATTATCTGTGAGATGAAGAAACAAAAATGCTTTCTTTGCTGACCCATCAATGATTCTAAAGCAACCCATACCACCAAACCAACCTAACTCAGCACCAGGTCGCCCTCAAGTACACCTGTCATGACCACTCACCACATTTTGTTAATACACACTAACCGACCCCACAAACCTGTGATAAATCAATATGTTTGCAGTATTTTAACTCTATTCTTAACATCATGAAGACAAGACTGATAATAACATCATGGACAGTTTCTTGTATCCCAAACAAAAATACTTTTTGTTAAACAGCCAGCGATATGTAGTGTGCTATAAGCCCAAGCACAATCACACTTCATTATTCAACGATGATACCACCAACTCACATAACCTCAAAACTAAATGGAAATGTACTGCATGGAGGCAGGGAAAACATGACAATTGTATGCTTTGCACCATAACCACCAACGATAAACATCTTGTCGCACTGCTTGCAAGAGAAAAACAGACAACTAAATGTAGCACAAATACCCCCTGCCTATAATATAATATATAATATATATGTTAGATATACAGACCACCTGTCACCAACCAGTACTCAGAGTCCTACCTTTTCTCCTGGAATACCTACAGGTTGTCATGGGCATACCTTGCCTTAGTAAGCTCATGCAAAAATGTGATTCCTTACCCAGTTGCACTTGCATAAACCCCTTAATCCCCTCCTTACCCTTACCTCATTTCTTCCCAATCATTCCACATTCCCATTTAACCCTTTCATCCCCTCCTACCCTCTTAATTTCCACTACTATATCTATCTAATCCCCACCTGAAGATGTCCCTGAAGATGTTTGTTACCAAACCTCATTTATTCACTCTGCTGTCTCTCTATTCCAGAACCATCACACAAAACATCAAATCACCGCCCTGGAATGGCAAACAACATGCTGCATGTGCTAAAAGTATCCCGCCATTTACATAAAATTATTTATTTAATTAAAAAAAAAAAACAGTTCTAACTAATATAGCCCATTTTTTTCTCTACTCTTAAAACTACATTCTTACTTAAAGTGATAGCAAACTATCTTAGCATAATGGAACTAGAGTTCTTCTCATTTGTTAAAAAGCACCTTTATTTACATTACACTGTTTACAATATTTACATTCAGTTGGATTCTGAGGAGATCTGCCTCGCTGTCTTACTCTTTTTCTCTCTTTAAATGTGTAAATTTAGATATATATGGATCCCGATCAACTGATCAAGTTTTCAGAAACTCGAAATTCATATGGTTGAGACTATATGAGTGAGTTTGTGAAACCTTGAAGTTTTGAATGGACATCATGGTGCAGCAAGGATTGGGAAATTTACCCTTTTCTACACTGTAGTGTGATCTCGAAGTTGGTATATATAATTTTCAGAGGGTGTGGGGGGCACAGGGGGGCTTGACCTCTGCATAAATGTAAAAAAAAATAGATTTTTGTGGGGGGGGTTTGATATTTGAGTTTTCAGGAACTTAATCATATGGTCTTATCTGTATGAATTTAAAATTTCTGAAAACATGATCATCTGACATTGATCCATAGGGGTTTATCAAATTTTCTCAAAATATCAAAAACCACAAACCTCAAAGAACTGAACTCAGAAGTTTAAAACAGGAAAAACAAAAAAAACGTTTTTGCAGGAAGGTCAAGCCCCCCATTCCACCAACCCCCATGCTGATTTAATATAAAAACTGTGAGACTGCATAACAGTGGGAAATGGGAAAATTCCCCAATCCCTGCTGCATACACACACACACACACACACACACACACACACACACACACACACACACACACACACACACACACACACACACACACACACACCAATAATTTTCAATCAGCTGATGTTTTGATTAACTTGTACTTTTTTTCAGCTTTCAGCAAAGTAAATTGCCATATATATCTAGAAAAAAAAAAATATATATATATATATATATATATATATATATATATATATATATATATATATATATATATATATTATGGTAATGTTTGCCCCCCCCAAAAAAAAATGTTTGCAGATGGCTGTTTCCACACTATGGTAATCCCTGGAGCAAGTAGCTTTGACATTTTTACATCAGGATTTTGTGTGATGGTGTAAATGCACATTTAACTGCTTTTTAAACAAATTAATATTTTTACATTCACAGTTCCCATGGAAGGATGGCAGAATTGAAAATGTTCAGCATCTTTCTTTCTGGCCAGGTGGCATTGTCATTGCTTTTTATGTGCTTAGTGACTAAACTGACCAGTTACTTGACCACTCTTAAGTTAGCCTAATACGAATATCAAAAAAAAAAAAGAAAAATATAACTTCACTGATAATGTGTGGAAGTGAAAATGCTTTGGAAGGTGGATATCACAATGTTGCAAACCCCTGGTGCTAAAAAAAAAACTGTTCAGACAAATAAATAACAGTACTTAAATAAATACTAAATGCCAGCCATGAGATCTTAAGAGTATGTAGGTGAAAATTTTCATAAACAACAAAGACAGCCCATACCTCTCAACTGTGCAGATTTTGCAGAATGTCCAGATTTTTGCTTCATATTTTTGGCCCATTTTTCATAAAATTGTGGTTTTCTTCCAAATTAGCAGGAAACCATTAAAGATTGAAGTTATGATGACAGACATTTGAGTTACATAATTCATACCATTCAAAAATTCATAAAAATGCAAAACTTGTTTTTCTATCAACTTTCTATGTTTGTAAGAGCAATATTTAAAAATTGTCCTTATTTTGGGCCTTTGTCAAACTTGTATTTATGGCTTTGTCCATATTTCTTGTTCTAAGAGGATGAGAGGTATGCCACAGTATTGATATGGATAAAATATGTAAAAATTAATTCAATGGACAGGGAATATAAAAATATCATAAAAAACATATAAGATAAAGAATTTAAAGTATAATCTGATCTACAGTGAAATACCTATACTAGCATGAGATCTCTCTTCTGACACACAAGAAGTAGTTACCTCATATAACACAAGTCCTTTTTTACACAAAAGAAGAAAGTCTAAATGAAAAGCAAACTATTTCTTTTCTACTTTCAAAGATTTCTGATATTTCTTTCAGCCATTGGTATACTAATGACTGTTTGTATCTGTCAGCTGCACTATCAAGGAGCATTATAATTTAATTTTTATAGCCATTGGTTTTCCTGAGATAGGAAAAGAAAAAGGTTACATTTCTATTCCTTTCATGTATTTCTCTCTCTTTCTCTGTCTTTCTCTCTCATTTTTTGCTACATGAACAAAGGAATGGTCACAATATCTCAGGTCACAGGAAACACACATATGTAAGCAATAATGTCTGACAGGGTGTGTGTTAATGTGTAATTAATGCCCAGGCAGGGGTGTTATGAGGCCTGATCTCTCTCTCTCTTTTTACATATATATATATATATATATATATATATATATATATATATATTTATATATACATACACATTTATGGACATCATAATACCGGTATGTCGATGTCAATAACGCCAACAACAAAATGTCAGTAATACAGCTGCTAACTGTAAATTAATTTGTTTGAGTAATACACTTGCTTATTTCAAAAACTACAAAAATAAACTGTCGCTTTCTTGTTAGGACATGAATAAACGAGTCTTCATGGGTTCTGCTCAAGCAGATTTATTTCATACAAACACATTACTATTGTTGACTATTGACTGCAACATAAGTAACTTAAATACAATTAATGACTATGATTATGCATGCTCACTCCTTGGCTGCTCCTTCAAAATGGCCCTAGGAGATTGCATGAGTACAGGTTATACACGTGCACATACAGCCTCGCATGCTTCTTAAAGATATAAGCACACACTTTATACTATGATCTACAAAAACATTAAAACATGAGTTTGTGCAAGGCACAAGTCACCCTGCACCTCTCATGTGGGGGACTGCACCCCAAGCACCCACTGCTAACTATATATACTAACCCTGAGATTGCAAAATTCCTTGGGGAAGGTGCATATTCCTCAACACCTGAGATTGTTAATTGCACACACCTGTTGACCATCAGTTTTGTCAACCAGTATATCAACAAAGCAGATGTCTACGCTTGAGTGTTTTGATGAACTTTCCCTCTTCCTCTCAGTCTCTCTCTCTGTATATATATATATATATATATATATAGATATATATAAAATCTATGAGTGAGAGCATCTGTGCACGTGTGCTTGTGTATGCACACAAAAAGTACAATACATAAAGAGATAAATAGATGTTTAGGCATAGCTGCAATCTGTCAGCATGCTCAGGCCTATTGCTTATTTGTTGTCTGATATTTTTTCTAGTATGTTACTTAACATGGTTATTGAATATATGACATGCTAATGTCAAGTTAAAAGCAATTTCCTTTCTGGCAGTCAAATCACGTGTTTATTTTCAAAGTGTTGTAGCCATATCTTCCCTTATGGAAAGGACATGTGTGTACACTATTGCTTTAAATGTATTAAATATTGTGAATCAGATAACCAGATATCATTAAAGAGAGAAAATAAATGTAGGATGGTAGTGTTGTTTGTTAGAACATGGCTGGGGTAAAAGCCACCTAGCTATGTAACTATTTCAATAAGAATAAACTGTTCTGTGTGTGGTGTTTTATAGCCTTTTGTCTTTTGTATATCTATGGCGTGTGCTTTAAAACAACATACAAGTGATTTGGCCATTTACAAAGTTAGCTAAGCATATAAATAACTGTGTATATTACACTTGACATTTGTACGGAATCAAAGACTTCGGCATTTTTTAAAGAAAAAGGTCAGATAAGCATCAAATTTCGTACTGAGTATTCTGTGTATGAGTAATGGCAAACCAATCGTTTTCATACATAAATAATAGAAGACCCTTTAGGCATTCTGTAGCTGTAAGAAAAAGGTCATTCTCGCAACATCTAAGCAACAACCTTTTACTCTCATAGAAATTAGCATCCAGTGACATTAACCCACACAAATATGAATAAATGGAACTTTTACTAGCAAAAGACTTGAAGTCTTTTGATTCTATCTTCCTGCTATAACTACCTCTATAAAGCTACCCCTCTGTTCTACATACTTCATGCTTGCATGTGTCTTTTCTATGGCTAGTTGAAACCCTTGTCTGACCTTATGCCACGAATTACAGGGTTTTACTTAAAGTTATTTCATTGCCTTAAAATACTACTGTGTCATTCTCATTCACATTGTCCATACTTTCCCATCATTTACATTAATTTTCCCACAGAGCTTATCAGCTGATATGCCATATGTCATATATTTTTTTCTTTTTTTCTTCCAATGTGTGTGTGTGTGTGTGTGTGTGTGTGTGTGTGTGTGTGTGTGTGTGTGTGTGTGTGTGCACAAGTTCGTGTGTCTATGCATGTGTTTGCTTTTGTGTGAGTGGGCTCGTGCATAAGTGTGTATCAATTGTTGTCACTTTTTATAGATTCACAACAGCATTGTGCTGTGTCTGTTAGTTAGAGCAGATGATTAAGGATTTGACATGCTGTAGAGGTGCTGTCTGTAGTCAAGGCTACTGTTCCATTCTTCCATCTATATATGCCCACTATGTTATTCTGAGCAAGTCAATTTACCAAGTAGTGCCCCCAGGTGCCTCTGGAAAGGGGCATTAGTGCCTAGTAGGCTTACAAATTTAGCAAACTAATAAAAATAATGCAAAAATAAATACATTAATTAATTAAAAGTTTGCAGCATTTAAAGGGATGTCCAGCTGGATACTTATTCCCGTGCTGGAACATGCAGATGGGGGTGGTTGTTGTAGTACAGTATTTGGAAAACAACGGGGAAGTACTTACCATGTGACCTGTTTTTGCTGTATTCTTTTTATATTATACAGAGCAAAGTTCAGTCTAGCAAATATATAATTAGTACAACTACAAATAATATCATAACCCCCAGAAAAGACACCACTAGTCTAGTGGAATTAGCAAGGTCAACAAAGGATAAACCAATAAAATAAATAAATAAAACATATAACTAATTGCCAGTCACTGTTACTCATATAAAAGAAATTGTCAAGAGAGAATGTTGAAATTTCTGTAACATCTATGGAAAAGGCAGGAAAAGGAATGATATCATATTGGTGAGGAGTACCAAGTGCTGGCATGAAGAATTGCGGTGGTGGTGCTGCGGTAGTGTTGTCGCCTCACAGTAAGACGTTGTCCTGTTCGATTCTCAGCTAGAGCGTCTTCTGTGTGGAGACATGTGTGAATGGGCATACCTTCGTTGAAGGTTGTGTATCAGGGCTGGCAACTTGGCACATAAAAAATCCACTGCCAATCATTAGTGGATCGGAGTTCTGCTGTAGCAACCCCTAACCATATATATATATATATATATATATATATATATATATATATATATATATATATATATATATATATATATATATATATATTATTGGTGTAAAAGTGCTTTTTGTGAAGAGAACGCATACAGAAAATATATAGATGATTTATTCATGTTGTATGATTTATACATATAAATGACCTAGAGTATTGATGTATTGTTGCAACAAGAGGATATTTTCTGGTTACTCAAGGAGTAAAATCTTTAGAAACATTTTGCATAAATCCACACAAGACACACATTTGCTTATAAGAGGTAATTGAATGCTATTTCAAGGCCTGTTGTATACAAACTTCCTTTCAGATACAAGAATCTTCCTAATAAAAAGTAAGCATTTTACTCAACACACTAATAGCTATTGATTATAAAATAATTCATTTTAAAGATTGGCTGTTGGCATACAGAAGCATATAGATTAAATGCTACAATCATAAAATACTGGAGAGGAGACTCTAGCATCCTACGAAATGGTATTCCTGGTATTCATCTGAAGTGAACTACTTCCTGTTCCACTTCCAGTGAAATGATGTAGGCTTGTACTCATGGCATCGCTTTCCTTGAGCAGATTTTACTGGCAGATTTTTTTATTTTGTGCATTCTCTGGCATTTTATGTTTGTTTTTCTCCCACATACACACTGTCAGTTGTAATTCCTGCAGTGTAAACAATTTCAATTTGATTTCTATTACCCTTTTCACTGTTTTCCTTTGATTTATATATTCTTTTCCTTCTGAATGCAGATTTTGTTTGTCTTAGCTGCAGAGATCAACTGGCAGAGCTTTATTAACTGCTACTTTCTATATTTGTCAGGGAATTAAAGATTTCTGTTGCAAAATTCATAAAACTATCATGCATCTCACAGAATGAATTTGTACAACTGGCCATGCTCAGGGTATGGATGATTCAGAAAAGCAAGCAACACAAAGCAGTCATCCAAAATAATACCCTCAGATGTGTTAATATGATAATGACCACATACTGAAGTACTACATATATCAATGAAGAAAAAACAGGGCAAATTGATTCTGAGACATTTAAACACTGTGTGTAAATGACACAGCTGCTTTTGTTTTGTTCACAGCCAGATGCTCATGTTCAGGCAGTGAAAGGTAGTGTACAAAATCAGGAGTTGCCATAGCCATTGTAAATGTGTATCAGCAAGAGCCTGTTATAACTGCCATGGTACCTAGTGGTGCATGATATAACCGAATGAGATACTGGGCCTTCTGATCTACTTGACGTTTCATGCCTTCCATGACAGCAAAACAGTGGACTGGTACTGTGTACACATGAGCATGATGCAACTATAGTGGATATGTGTTGGCCTCATCTGCAGTCCCATGGGAGTTGTGGAGTACCCATCCCAGTGGATACAAAGGTGTATGTCACTTTTTATACATTAGTTACAGGGATACTTTAAGTGATCCAGTGGAGACACAGGATAGGGCATCTCAGGCATCTGCCCTGAGAATACTTCACCAATTCCTCAATAACATGCTTCAGTATGTGGGGAACATATGTGGTTCTCACACACCCCAAACGCAAAAACAAACAGCATGTGGGGCTTCTGTACATTAACCTGATTCTCTGAGGTACTGGGCACCATAGACTGGACCTAGATTGAAATAATGGTCCCACCCGGTGAACTGATAAGGATGAAAATGAAACACAAAGGATATCATTCCATCAAATGTTTGGAGGTCTGTAATATACAGGATATTTTCTGCAATGTTTGTGTGGAAATGTTTAAATTTATCTTGCAGGTGATGCTGGATATTCCATGGAACATTGGCTCATGACACCTATTAGAAATCTTTATAACCAAAATGATCACAGTTGCAACCAATTCCTGGCACAAGCCAGAAACAGGTCTATATTAGAACTGCAAAAGTCCTGTTCAGCAAATACGTAATCATCGACACATATTACCTGAACCGTGACTACACCGAATGCACTAAACTGCGAAATTCAAAATCTCGAACCATCATAGTTGTCCAACCCCACCATGCACTACATACTACCTACCCAAACAAAATAAATAAACCACATACATACACTAACCAAAACCCTACTTCTAACCCTACACTAAACTTTACATACATTACTATCTATGCACTTACCTTAACCCGCACACTAACCCTAAGGTCTGTAACTACAGCAACACTTACCTTACGGAGCTATACCCAAACAAAATAATTAACCCACACACATACACTTAACAAAACCCTACTTCTAACCCTACACTAAACCTTACATACATTACTATCTATGCACTTACATTAACCCGCATCCTAACCCTAAGGTCTGTAACTATCGCACACTTACCTTACGGAGCTATACCACAGAAGGGCCAACCATGACGATTCGACATTTCGGATTTCATGCTTCAGGACAATCGGTGTTTTTGCGGTTCGACGTATACGTGTCGACTTTTCCGTATTTGGATAAGTGGACCTTTGTGATTTTAATGGAGAATCGCCAGAAACATCACAGAACATGTATTTAAGCTGCTGAAGTCATGTTTTCACTGCCTGAATGCATCCAGTAGTGCCCTGCAGTATGACCCTTTCTCTCGTGCAAAAATACTTATCATGTGTGCTATGTTACACTGTATTATAATTATGAACTAGTTACAGCAGGGTGGCCTCACTGAGAGGTGGGACCAAAGTTTCCAGCAGCAAAGTTAGTGGTGGCCTAAACAAATGAGGTGTCAGAGGGGTTGCCAGCAACAGGAAATGGCCATGGCAGAGGGAGTGGGCACATTATCCCTGGCACTAGAAAAGAGGTAGTGGATTGCATTTAGCTTTAGAATGTAACTCTACAAAAGTTAAGCAGATGCCTACAGTTAAAATGATGCATATAAAAACACCAGACTGGGCCTACCCGTGCATAGGATGGTCACATTGTTCATCAGGAATAGACAACTCGAGTAACAACGTACAAAGGTCAGGGCATGTTTATTATCATTTGCACAAGTGAAAAGGGAGCATGTAACTATACCAGAACTGAGTAGTACATACGGTAAACATGATGCTTACAAAAACACCTGACTGTGCTTACCCAGATATAGTTTTCCCACACTATGGATGCTACTTGACTTTGATTGACTTGTGCTAGAGGATGGGCCAACATAGCAATGACCACAGCCACAGGGATGGCCTTGCTTTGGTGTAAACCTTTCCACAACTGATGTTTCCATCTAAGTGTTAGCAGTATGGGAGCAGGATCTCACTCGTCCATGGCCAGGTTGACTAATATCTGTGGACAGAGCAGATAACTGACCTTTGGCATGGCAGCTTGTCCCTGACAGATGACATTACACATTATAATGTCTGATTTATTCTATTCAACAAATCACCCATATGGGGCATGCACTCCAAGAAGTCAACATGCTCAACTTGGATCACCTTCTCAACCTCTGCTGTGAATCTGGTTGAACTCACCTGGTTCTTTTTGATTGTTCTGCACACACTAATCTCAGGGGAAGGGCAATAACCATACCTACAGGGAGAATCTGTACCAACTGCACTGTGTGTATCCTCCTTTCCACGATGGCTAGGGACATATTCAGACGTGTCTTCTGGGTGCCACCACACTTCCCTGATCTATGGTGTCCCCATCATCCTGTCTGCTCTCAGATGATAGCATGTCCTGGGTAAGTGTAGACACAGAAAATGTTTCCTTAGTCTGTGGAGGGGATGTGGCAGTCACATGCCCTGTGTGCAACACACACTCTGCGTCTGCATAATATGCCAGCCCACCATGACCATGATTATCAGAGGTAACCGATACTCCAAAATCGATAGTTGGTGGTTCCACAGTGCTGATAAAAGTGAATGATTCACCTGTTAATACACTGAAATAATACATATCCAGTGTAAGTATGACCCACCACTACAACTATCCATGAAACTGATATTACAACTTTAAAATATGAGATGATTTTATAACCCTTTCTATACCTTATACAAATGGATGCTGCACCTGGATACCATATTGATCTGTATGCCAGAAGTGAGACAAGTATTATAAACTGCAGTGTGACTAACAGGTAACAATAGAGCCAGATAATGAAACTTGGACTACATACCTTGGCAATATTAGTTGAAATTCTTGGGGACCTATCCAACTCTGCCACAACATCCAATACCACACTGTGGAACTCTGGATAGTTCATACTGTTTTTAAATGAGGCTAGGAGATCCTCTGTCTCTTTAAGGAGTGGTTCAAATATGGATCACCACCTGTTGCCCTCTGTTCCCATGGTACAGCCTCTGCTCTGTAGGTGGAAGCATAGATCATGTCAGACAGTCTGTAGTGGACACATGATAATTATTCTCCTGACTACCCAGACAATCAACATTGGTGTCAACTTCCTGGCAGACATGGTCAAAGAAAGACTGGTCATCAGAATGCACTGAAAGGAAACATCTACCATGGAGATGATGGGCCCCTAGTACCACTTAAATTTCTGCCTCCATAAACTTGGGCTTACGAATGGATATGACTTTCTGCGCCTGTTTCTTAGGCATAGCTCTAGTGGTAGGGGAAAGCACAGGACATAGCAGCTGTGGTTCTACATGGATCTTAGAAAACCTTGCATTAATATTATACTAGTAGGTCATCTGCTATAATTTAATAGGACCTGATACTAACATACATGTATCCATAAAAAAAAGGCTGTCTGAATGTTAGGTATTATTGTGTTCTAACCAGACCCCCCCCCCCCAAAAAAAAAAATACAAGCACATGACTGCAGTTAACAAGCACACAACTTAACTAGCCAAAAGCTCATTAGCCACAACCTTTATAAAAGATATTACTGCAAGCACAGGCATTTAAAGTAAATAACATTACACTGATGTATGTCACACTTACTTTGCAACAACCTCCTCTAACATGGCTGCGTGCTACCTTGGCCAGTACAGCTGCAATTTACCTCTTCAGACAGCTTTGGCCAATCCATATAGGTACACTGAAAATCTGAGAGCACTTCTAGGCGTTACAGTGAATAACACTAAAAAAGCTACTCTTGTACAAAAAAGTAGATGTAAAAAGTATTGCATACCTTATGTATGCAGCTAATCTTCTGTAGCAACACTTCTTTATAGTAATATGCAGGACTGGAGCACAAGTGTCCATCTTCAGTAGAGCGATGAAGGTTTGTGGTTCCCATCAGGCTTATATCATGTAGATTACCCCTCTGGTGCTCAGAGCTTATCTCATTATTCTTTCTGAAACACTAAATTTGCACAATACTCAAGCCTGATAAACATCACAGTGACTTCTATGCAATGCATTGCACATGCCAGAGGACCTGAGGTCAGCTCTGTGCAAATATGGGAAGCCAAGACTATAAGGGTAAGAATGAGACTCAGTCTAAGCTGGTGAGAATCATGATCCTTGAGTTTCAACACTGAAATGGTTTGCCACACGTTCAAGTGTTAGCAATGTTTTGAACTGACATCCATAGTAAATAACACTGAATAATATTAATTCATCAAAATAATATTTTAGAAGTATAAATGACACATTAACATGCTGTGAGATTTCCAATTTAGCTGTTGGTAAGTTGTTAATAAGAGTTCTACATGCTACCCATTTGTTCAAATTTCTTGAGAGACATTATTCCACACTGTTTAGATGAAAGATCACGCTATCTTCAACCATGTAAAGATGGTGTCACTGTTTAACATTTTTTCTTAGCAGCAAACTGAGGAATGGAGGACTGCTGTGTTTTACACCTTAGAAGCATATTGAAACCATAATATTAGCTTACCTAAATTCCATTATGTTGCTATCCATCGCACAAATGGGTGCCCATTGGTGTTTGCCTTTGCATAAAGGCTAAAGCACATGAGAACTATTTGATGAGCTACTTCTCTGCCATTTTTCCTGAGATCATTTAAGGTAAGCCAGTATGATTGGAGTAGGTGATGAAAGTGCTCTTGTTAGAGCACAGAGGTGTTGTGACGAGGAGTCCAAAATTTTTCTGGACAACCTCCATGAGTATTACAGTCACAGACTGCTGCAGGATGGGTCACCAAATAAGGCTGATGCTTGGAATAGTTTGGCCAATGTTGTTACCTGTGCTACTGGTATCCCACAAATTGGGGGAAAATGCCATGACCACTACAGTGACTTGATTTGAAGCCAGGCTGACCTCCTTCACTGATTGGGGCTGAAGTTATTGATCACAATGTTAGTACTATTAGTATACACCCAGTCAGTAAACAAATACCCAGTCAGTGCATGCCACCATACAGTTTTTCATGATGCCACTTTTGTATCTCCATCTCTGCACAGATTGAGAAGAACAGAGACATGCATGGGAACAGCAGACTAGAGTACATAAAAGAATGCCGAGGTAAACATATCTGTTGTTGAGAAAGATGTGTCTGTTTGCATGTTACGTTTGCTGATATTAAAAGTAATTATGTATAATATCTGTACAGCAGTACTACATCTAAAAGTACTGGCATTCTTAATGAACTTAGTATAACTGAACAGTGTTAGAAATGATGCTTTTGCATTCCCCTTCCTGTATAGGTGGACAAGCGGTTCATCATGTTGATTATGTTACGCACACTGAAATGGCTAAGATGGGATCAATTCCTTCCCCAAACATAAAAATTCTGTTGCAGTGGCAGTGTGCATTGACGTTTCATCCAGGACATATGAAGGCACCACTACAATATGTACTCTGCATTCTTATTATTTGGCCAGGCATTTCACAATATGTAATAGATATAGTTGTTCCTTGCCACAGCTGGTGTAATGGATAGCCTTCTCCTCCATGTGCAAGGTACAAGATTCAATCCTGACATTCAGCTAATGCCTGTATGGGGTTTGCATGCTCTTTCTGTGTCACTATGGGGTCCTCCCTCCTCCTAGAAACCTGCTCAGTGTTTCCACCTCAAACTCGTCCAATAATGGAGTTGTGGGCAGCAGCACAGACTCTAGATAGGCCTATTAAAGAAAGAGTTGTATAGATCAAAGTGGCCATTAACTGTGGAGGTCAGTATCCTCTAGATAGGAGTACACAAATGGCACACCATGCACCATATCAAGCTAGCCACTTAGTGCTGTAAAAATTGTCTCTAGGCGATTTGGTTTTGCTTACTAATATTGCACAAATTTGGCATGGGACCCATACTAGCAGTGGTAGGGGTCTGTGTGTCTCTATAGGCAAGTGTGTGCATACCACAAAGCCCAGCAGCCTGTCCTGGGAGGCCAGTGTCCAGTTGCTTGGGTTTCCTGGGATAACTCTGTTGAGCAAAATCTGGACATTAATCCAGTAAACCTACAAAACATAAACTAAGGATTGCTACACTCAATATAGGCTCACTGACAAGACACAGCTTGGAAGTCGATGACATGATAGTTAGGAGGAGGCTGGACATTCTCTGTAGCAAGCAGCAAGATGGAAGAGCTGTGCAGCAAAGCCACCTGGCTTGGGATACACAGTTTACTAAGGAGGCGGACAGACTAGAAATGGCAAGGGAATTGTAGGAAGGGAGAGAGGTTCAGAAGACAGTGAGGGTGTCACCAGAATTAGCGACAGACTCATGGCAATCAGACTTCTTTGTAAGGACAGGGCAGTATTCATAATCACAGCCTGTGTTCCACAACAGTTGTATGATATTGAGGAAAATATTGCATTCAGGCAGCAGTTGCAGGACCTTCTAAATAAAACCGGACAAAATGAGTTGGTGTTGATATGGGGGACATGAATGCACATAGTTGGTAAGACAGAACAAGATATGAGGATTGCCTGAGTCCACGTGGATGGGGAAACAGGAATAAAGAGTGGGACGCCATTCTAGACTTCAGTCTGGAAAATGGCTTGATGGTGGTCAACACATGGCTCAGCAAGATAGACTGTCATATGATCTCATATACAAACATAGCCAACATGCAAGTGGAGTAGATGTCTGCCTAGTAAGGCATGGTCATTGGGGTTGACTCAGCATTTGCAAAGTCATCCCCAGTGAATCATTCAGCCTGCAACTGGTTGCCACAATCAGCTGCAAGCAGTGTTCAGAGAAGGCTCTGAGGTCAACATAAACTAGGCTGGAAACCTGGATGTTGACTGGTGAGGAAGCACAAGAGTTCAAGGAAATACTCAGGGTTCTAGAAAGAAGAGGAAATAGGTGTAGTTGAAGAATGGCAGCACCTCAGAACAGCACATTTGAAATCTGTAGATCAGATATGTGGCTGAGGCATATATTTTAGCTATTCATTTATTTGTTATTGACTTGCTTTTATTTACCAGGAATATCCATCTGGAAAAAAACTGAAATGCCCATTTTCAGTGGACGCCCATGGAAAAAGCTCCAAAACAAAGATATAAATACATTTTTGACAATTTAAAATAAAAACAGTTAACAACTATTGCTTACAAAGTATTTCAAAGCAGTCAATACACAATATTTGCAAAGTATATCAGATTAAGAAAATGTGTGTTTTCAAGATATTGTGAGTAGAATCAAAAATGCTATATTAAAACATTTATATACTATCCATAGTGGACAGAGTTATGATTGCATACTTCAAACTGTAAGTGGTATACTTCAAACTGTAAGTGTACATTTGTGTAGTTTATTAGTTGCCAGGTGATATTTGAGGGTGGATTTGAATTGTTGCATATGGAAATAAGGTTCATAAGGAAATCAGATGGTAGAATGCAGAAGTCCAGGAAGTCATCAAAAGAAGGAGAGTCAGTAAAAAGTGGGAGACAGAAAACATGGACCCGGTTAAGAAGGAATACTGGGTGACTAGCAAAGAATCTAAGAGGGCAGTTGCATTAGCAAGACACAAGGCACCAGAGGCACTCTGCAACCTTCTGAAAAGTGACTGTAGATGACTTAAAGAAACTCTGTCAAGTTGCAAGCAAAGACAGAAAGATAAACAAGAGAGTCTTTAGACACTCTTCATAAGGGATGCTAGCAATAACCTGCTGATCAGTGCACAGGACATCAAAGGCTAAAGGAAAGAGTACAGCTTCTGAATGAAGAAAAGCCCACAGAAGCTGTACTGCCCCAGACATAGCCTATAATGAGAGAAGAGGAGGAACCAACCACAGAAGAAGTAAGAACAGTACTAAGGAAAATGTAATAAGAGAAAAAGGCAGGATCAGATGAGGTCAAGGCAGATATGGTCAAGGTGTTGGGTGAATTAGGGGAGAAATGACTCCTAAAAGGAAACACAGTAGAATGGAGAGAAAAGTGTATTGCAGATGACAGGAGAATAATCATACTAGTGCCAGTATACAGAAACAAAGTGGACACACAACTGTGGGCAGTATAGAGGTATCAAACTCTTGTCACACAGCATGAAAGGTCTGGAGAGAGTGATTGATAAACAAGTATGCAGAGTAGTAGAAAGTAAGTTTGGAGGTGAGCAGTTCAGATGTAGATAAGAATTCAGCACAACTGACCGAAGGTGAGACAGATAGCTGAGCATAAGCAACAGATAAGGAAAGAGTTTAAATAGGCATTCCTAGACTTGAAGAATACATGTATAATTTTGGGCAGTTCTGTGATGGTTTGGAGTCCCAGAAACATTGGAAGAATTAGTGCAGATTATGCACAACGACCCAATAACCCAAGTACAAACAGTGTTTGGGCTCTCTGAGGGGTTCCTTGTGGGTTGAGTGTGCACCAGGATTTAGTTTTGAGCCCACTGCTTTTCATACTGATGACTGGAGTATATTAGCAAACAGGTCAAGGGAAATAGATCAACAAGGTCGGCAAGACAATGTGGCATTACAGATACAGTCTGAAAAGGAACTTCAGCAAATGCTAGGGGAGTGGAATGCAAAACACACAGGATGACAATGAGCACAGATTTGACAGTTATAATAGCAGCAAATGAGAAAAAACCATAAGAAGATGAGAGTGGAGATAGAAGGAAAACAGTGGACCATGTTAACAGCTTCAGGTGTCTGGGAGGGTTGGGTGAGCATAAGGGACATCTGAATGAGAAGGTCAAAGTTAGAATCAGAGGGGGTACAGGCAACTGGCACAGAGCATCAGGTGTAGCATATGACAGAAGAATGCCAAAGAAGCTGAAAAGTAAGGTGTACAAAACAGTGGTTTAACCAATACTACTGTATGCTACAGAAAACTGGGCAGTGAATACAGAGCAGCTGAGGAAGTTAGAGGTGATGGAAATGAAGCACCTGCATTGGGTAGTAGGATGCACACTGTGGGTGAGTTGAACAAATGAGGACATTAGAACAGAAGCCCAAGTAACTCCAACTGCTGGGATTGTTAAGGAGAACAAATTATGCTGGTATGGGCACATGCAGGAAAACAGAAGACAATCTAGTGAATAAGATTTGGGACAGAAAAGAAGGCAGTAAGAGGAAATGAGGGCATCCAGCAAAGTGATGGATGGACTGCGTGTGAGAGAAGACCTGTACAGTTAAGCATGACTGTTCAAGAAGGTAGAAGAGTGGCACTAAATTGAGAAAGATTGAATAATGAACATGCCATCTCAACCTCGTATAGAAAATGGGAAACAGAAGGCTGATGATGATGATGTTGATGTCTGTTACTTGTCTGTCAGCTGTCATTGACATACCTATTGCATGATCAGCATATTTCTTATGTATATGTGCGATTCTACTCTTGTCAAAACTGAAAGTGCATCTCTGGCCACAAGTACAGATGTGCATACCTCTCAGTTACTTAGCGCAAGAAATCTGGACATAACCTAAAATAATAGATGGAGGCCCAGAAATAAGGACAGATTTTTAATTATCGCTCTTATAAACTTAGAAAGTTGCTAGAATAACAGGATTTGTGGTAGCATGCATTTTTCTGAAGGATATGAAGTCTGAAATTCAATTGTATGTCATTATTTAGTGACTTATTGCTCAGTGATTTCCCAGAAAACCACAAATTTTATGAGGAACAGACCAAAAATATAAACAAAAATCGACAGTTGAGAGGTGTGCAGATGTGCTTCCCTGATATGGAACTCCTCCAGGTAGTATCATCTTATATCAGACTCCATGTGAAGATGGCTTTTAGCCTAGTAACCCCTCACCCACCAAATATAATACTCTGAATAAAAGGTTGATGACATACCTGATTAAGTCCTACTATTGCATGATTACTTTCCTTTACTGTATACGTGTTAACATAGTTAGGAATGTAATTGCAATTGTTTGCGTATGCTCTTTTCCTTTTCTGTTGGTTGCTGTCCTTTTTCTTTCATACATTTTTTCTCTATTTCCGTTACTATTATATGTAACATTATAGTTTCATGGATTTAGTGCACTGGCATACACTGCACTCCCCCACAGGTGGCAGCAGCATTACCACCACCAAGGGCACCCAGCACATTTAGGTCCCAGCCTGCCAAAGTTGTATTCATACCTCCTACCCTACCTGCATCATCTGTCAGGTAGCACTGCACAGAGGGGTAGTACACTAGTGTGCACAAGTAGCATTGCAAGTGGAGGTGACAAGTTTGTCACCCTTCAGAAGCAGCAGAGCTTGTGATGAACATATGGGAATCTGGATGACTGCATCATGCGTATAGAGATCATGTTCAGAGGACTCATTGGGTTGCATCCTTGTCCAGCATTATCTGCAGCTTCTGAGGCAGAACCAGTAGGATGTCTCACAAACTGATGAGTAATTTTGTAATGGGTCTAAACTGCCAGCGACTGCATCTGTGAATGTGCCCTCCTATATCCCAGCTGAGTGTTCCCCTGGTTAGCCTACACATGTATGTTGTACATTCCCACCCATACATCATTGTCTTCCCTTTGTTTGCTTGATTTCTACTTCAGTATTGTGTTCCCCCTCTCTCATTGTATTACCTCACACCCTGATAGTCTTTCCCTGTGACCTAACATCCCCCTCTTACCCACTTCTTACTTTCCTGACTTCCTTCCCCAATTTTTCTTCGCAATAAAACAGAACAGGAAACCTTTCCTACAAAAAAGTAGTCCCATCCATACGTCAACTTCTCAGATATGTCAGTAATGTGCACATGATAGGCCACAGTTGTTCAGCCTAAAAAGTGTACTTGTCTGATAAATCACTGATAATTACTGTCTGTAAATAATTACAAATATTGTTGTCATCACCAGTGAGCTAAGAAGTGGAGAGGTATGCCTATGATGTGCACCTGTCATGGCTGCATGTTATATGAAGTCTTGTAAGTATAGCTTCATAGGTTTGACTGCCAAAGTTATATATACTGACCTAAAATAAGTTTGATTAATTTAAGCCTTGATGATATTTTTTGCTTCCTTTATATATGTATCTGGATTATGTGTGAATAAAGTTACTGGCTGATTGTTATGATTATAATGGGAAGCTTACTTCATAATCTTGGAAAGTGCTATTTATTTATTTATTCAGTTCTTTATATTTTTGCGCTGTGTTTTCTATTATGGGGTTAGACACTGTCATAGTGTGTTTCAAGCACAGAATATCAAGAAGTATATCTAGAGGTGGTCAGCATGAAATTCCCTTCATTTTAATTGCCTGAAGCAGAAATTTCCAAGGAACACAACACAACACAGATCACTGTTTTTAATAGGAAATCACTGCGGCAACAATGTTTTAGTGTGTTCTTGAAGCAACTCATTCTTTCTTCACATTTGGAGTTTGATATATATACTTTTGGGAGGTGTGGGGTCTTGACCCCACATTGTGGAATGCAAGGGAGTTTGTTCCCCTACACAAACCTCTTGCAGTTTTTTTTTAAACCTTTGTGTGTCTTGGGCAATATATTTTGTCATTTTGGTTCCTGAACATCTGCACATTTAAGGTTCCTTATCAAAACCCTTTCAAAAAATGTGATTACACTTACACAATAGATAATTTCTACATAAAGTACAAACACATTTCCTGAATCCTTTCAGAATAGTCAAACTTTCAGAATTGATGATTTTATTGTAAGGTATCATACTATACAATTTCATGTTGCTTTAGTTGCTCTGATCAAAGGATAGAGAATGCAGTGTTTTTTTATTCAATTATGTCACCTCAGTGAGATGAGCAGTGCATAAATCAATGTATGCTCTGTCATTTGTAATGCTACATATACAGTAAGTAATCCAGCACTTGCTATTACATATACAGCAGGTAATCCCATCTACAGGATGCTATCATTTACTTAATGTATAACATGGTTACTGAAAGCAGTCCCTGGGATTCATGAAGCAAAGCGCAAGGGCGGCATTAGCCTTGTGCCAGCCGTGTGGTGCAGAGATGGAGCAGCAGCACCACACGCATATTAATGAAGGTGCGCTGCCACAACGTCCACGTGCATAGGAAATGTGCGCGAATGCAGGGGGCGTGTCTAAGCACTGCATGGAGGCATGAACATGTCGGCTGCAGACATGCAACCTAAAATGTTGACTAGTACAGCCTGCCTCTAGTAATAATCACTCCTGTTAGTGTCCATGGATACTGAAATGTATGCAAAGTATGCAAGACAGTTTTGCGAACACCAAAATAAAAAGTAAACACAAAGGCATGTAGCTGAATATTAAGTCCCCATCCCTCAAACAAATGACATTTAAAACCCTGTGCCCGTATTCCATTGTAGTGTTGATTGTTATACCAAGTGGAAGTGAAACACAGCGTGTTACTGCACCACTGCCCTTTGCTAAGCCTAGCCCAATGGTTAGGGTTACCACCTGTCCCACTTTGTGAGGGACAGTCCCTCTTTGGGCAGTTGTGTCCTTACCAAAACTATTAAAAATGTTAAATATCCTGTGATTGTAGGACATAATTATGTCCCATATTTTATGTAATAGTTCCATAAAATAGTTAATTCTGTATCTAAACTACCTAAATGTTACAAGAAACAGAATAAGCAACTAAACCACTAAAAGAATAAGCTGTCACGTAGACATAAAAGTAAAGTACTCTCCTTTGTACTGACCGTGGGCATGTGTCGGCCTGTAAAATCTGATGTGTGTCCCAAAGATGTCCCACTTTGGCCATCTGAAAAGGTTTCAACTCTACCAATGGTCAGAGCATTCATTCAATATCTGCCCATTCATGGTCCAGGTCGTCCCTGTCTGGATGGCCCAAAGATGAATGGGTATTACCCGGGTCTACCTACCATGTCATGAAAGATAGGTATTTGCGTGTACCTATGTGCGTGAAGTACAGCATGTGGAATATCATATATGCCAGGGTTGTCCTCAGAACCATATTGGTACCAGAGATATGTAGAGTATGCAATGTGTTCTGTTGTCTGCACCATGGGCCATCAACCAGAGAAGGGATGGATAGTGTGTGTGGAATATGGGGGTGGGGGGGGTGACGGGTAATGTAATAATTCGCCAAGAGGAGACTGGGTCGGATGCACAATAGGTGAACTGGAGGTGTACGAGGGAGCAATGGGTGAATCAGAAAGGAAACCAAAGAACAAACATTCACATCCGCAACACAACCTGACAGGCCATACTGCAGAACATAAACTCACAAACATATGAACATTAAAATGTGAGATAGACATGTACAGAAACGTTACTGGCTCACACCCACATAATGGTCTGGCCTGAACCGGGCCATCCAACCCCAATACACCTGGATACATAATTGAATACACATCATCTCCTCCACAGCACACCCCCCCCCCCTTGCTGAACGTCCACCAATACTACCCATACATGGGCTGCTAGCTTGGTGCAGCCATATCTGAACATAGTGACCCCTACCCACATCTAGTAGGCAGATGCACCCTAGGCAGTCTCAGGCATGCAAACTAGGTATCCCATACATGCATAACCCTACCACATTTTTGAATAACCAGCTGAATGGGGTCCATCGTTTACAATTTTTGGACATCCTTCATGGGATGTGTCTGTTCTCAAGATTAGACTTTGTGGCATAACACAATGTCCATCCCCGTTGACATCCAGGCACTAGGGCTACCACCTGTCCAACTTTGCGAGGGACAGTCCCTCCTTGGCCAGTTGTGTCCTGCATAAAAATTGGAAAAATAGCAAATGTCCTGAGATATTAGGACAAACATATTTCCTATATTTAATGTAATAGTTGCATAAAACAATTATTCTGTTTCTGAACCACCTAAATGTTATAAGAAACAGAATAAGCAACTAAAGTGCTACAAAAATAAGCATTTATGTAGGCAAAACAATGAAGTTCTGTCCTATGTACTGGCTGTGGGTATGTTTTGCCTTGCAAACTCTGACGTTTGTACAAAACATGTCCCACTGTGGGCATTTGAAAAGGTGGCAACCCTACCGGGCACAAGTCAGATTAGCAGTACCTGACCACAACCCTGCTCAGCCTCCACATGGTCCTGCAGAACCTACGACCTGGGATTAAACACCTGACCATGATGCACGTCTCCCCATGTGCATTATCGGGACTAAATACCTTTCACATGTTCCCATGAAGCTTCCCCATCTGGCAGTCAGAAATAGGGTGATTATGGCACCTAAGAGAGTATGCACGACAGTAACTGGTAGTCATTCAACAGTATGGGAAATGTAAAAATGCATGTAGGTGTATATGCATGTGAATGTACATATATATATATATATATATATATATATATATATATATATATATATATATATCCATGAAGAATGAACATGGACACAATAAAGCAGTCTTTACAAATGTGAAGGGAAACAGCAGCAGAACCCCCCATAGCATTTAGTGCTGTCATATCAAACCACCCAGAGGTGAGCAAACCTCCTCCATCCCTAACCACAGGTAGGCTGCTAACAGTGGAACTAACCATAAGCACGTACTAAGTCTGATTTTCAAACAAGTACAGGGCAGTCCCATTAATGAACACCCTGACCATTATATAAACGTATGTCCCAGGACTATATGCTTGGGACGTCTGAATATACTTGGAGTGAGTCAACATGTAGGATGGGCCCAGAGCAGTAGGGAATGGCGCATGTGTAGTGGTGCGGTTTTCCTAACTGGAGAATGGATGCCTGTTGTGTCAGTGACGTGTTGCGGCATGTGTACGGATAACTATGAGCTATGGGTATACATATAAATGAAGCAGCATACGAATAGTGTAGTGGTTAGAGCATCCGCTTAACGAGCAGGCATTCATGGTTCAAGTTCGACTATAGCACATATCATTTTCCATGTGGAATGAATGTCATCCTGCTGCAAAAATGACATAATAACATGTAAAAGTGAACTTGAGTATTGCATGGGACTTTTAACCAGATCATTTCAATCAAAGGGGTACTGCCATAATGAATAAGGTACAAGTAAGCACAAATAAGTGGCAGTAAACATATATAACAAACAGTAAGCATATGCGACTGCGCTTGCACGGGTATAAGCAGCACCCAGCATAAGAAATGTATATGGGTATGTACAGATGTAATATATATAAATATATACACACACACACACACATATATATATATATATATATATATATATATATATATATATATATATATATATGTATATGTGTGTGTGTGTATATATATATATATATATATATATATATATATATATATATATATATATATATGGTTACAGACATACATATACGTGTGTATATATATATATATATATATATATATATATATATATATATATATATATATATATATATATATACATACACACACACATATATACGTACATATATAGATACATATATATATATATCTATATATATGTGTGTGTGTGTGTGTGTGTAGATATATAGCGATATACAGCTATGATAGGAAAAAGAACACAGGAATGACATATGTCCACAGGCTATGGCAATGGAAGTGAGGAGCCCAGGCAAGACACATGACACACGCAGCATGCCCTTCCACCCCCCCTCCTACAGCCATACACGGGAACTATACACGCAATCAATGTAAAGTTTCCACTGCTCCCCAGACCACAGGCAGGATACAACCGGGGAGGGACACAGTGCACCCATGGATTCTAATCATGGAACACATACTACAGCGTCCCTTGTGGGACACTAAAAATTGGCAAAATAATACATGTATGATAGATTGGCCATCTTGTCTGCAGTGTATACAGACTTGGAATACAAGGGTGGGTAACCCTGATGACCCATGGGCCGAGACAATTGTATAAAATGGGTCCCGTGAAGTGGAGAGTGGGCAGCATGTAGTCGTGTGTCCAGAACCAAACAGGTCCCAGAGTAAGGATGGGTGCTGTCGAGGAGGCGAGGGTGGGGAAACTATGGGTAGCTACTTATAGGTCTAGGTGTACAGGTGTTGGCTGATGTTGGCCAATATGGACAGCCCTAGGGATGCAAGCGAATGTGTTAATTGAGCAGAGGCGTTGCCCAATGAGCAGCCACACCCACTGCGAGACCCACTAAAGCAAAGTGTAATCTATATGGCAAGGAACAGAATAACCAGATATAGACGTCTATATGTAGAGCTATCTGTGTGTATATCCACCCATAGCGAGATAGAGATATGTTTCTCCCTCGCTGTAGTACGAATGTATACATACAGAGAATGAATACAGATACATACCCACATATGAATATATATATATGCAGACAACCATAGACCCATATGTCGTTAGATTTTTATATATATATATATATATATATATATATGTATATATATATGTATACAAATATATATATGTGTGTGTGTGTATATATATATATATATATATGTATATATATATATATATATATATATATATATATATATATATATATATATATATATATATATATATAGAGAGACAGCAAGATATGAATATACATGTAGGAATACATATGCAGATCTGATGTAATATGCATCACAAGGTAATATTGTGGTCCCCGCTTCCACCCAGGGGTGTAAGTGTCAGATGAAAGCAGCAATGTCGGTGCATTTGCAAGTGCAGGAGAGAGTGAGTGTAAGCCTGTTTGGCTACCAGTATGCGAGTATTGCACTGGTAAAGCAATGTAGAGGCTAACCGAGTGTAAGAAGCTGTAACCAGAGGTTAGCATTGCTTAACACCACGCAAACCTACGAACACCCGCTCACATCTGCTTTAATGTGCCTTACTCCCTCCGTATCCAATGGCCTTATTCTGCCCTGTGACCAAATAAACGTCCTCTGCAAGGCTCGGAACCAGAACCCTGCACACAGCTAATGTGATTTATCAATATGCCATGGCAGATATACAGACAACGGACAGTACCACAAACATATCATACAGTGCAGTCATTCAACAGTATAGGAATGTATCCCATCATGTAGATGTATATGTGGGTGGTTATGTCCAGCATATAGATACATACATATATAGAGATATATCAGGAACATACCATGTGGCAATAAAGCATTACAAATGAATGGAACGGGAAACACCAGCGACTCCTGTATTATGTAGTGGTGTTGTTCTATGTAATTTCAAGACTCTCTCAGACAGACATGTGTCATTCATATATGCAAATAGTTGGCCATATACATCACTCTGTGCATGTAATGTACATTAACACAACAGTACCTGCCCAATCATTATGTGTGAACAGTACTCATGCAAGGTGCTGTGTACAACATCCTCATCATGATAAAGGTAAATGGGGTAACCATAGAGGGACTGGTAGCATTGTGTGTACAATGGGTCATCCTCATCACGTGTACCTGGACCATTTAGGAGTGATGTGCATACCAGGATTGTGCGCCTGAGGGACAGGGGTGAGGATAACAGGAGTATGTTGTGATTCATATTACAAGGGTACATGTGTCCAGTGGACATGTGTGTGAAATGGACAGCTATGTATAGGGCAGATGGAGCCGATTGGCCTTATGTTTTCGTAGGGTGAGGGTCGGACGTGGGGGAAGGAGTGTAGGTATGGCTGTGGAGGATAGGGAGGGTAGGATCACAGAAAAGACAGCATACAGGGTTGGTATATGATACATGTAGGGGGATACACCTCGGACGGGGATGGGTGTTTGGCATTCACAAGCCCATGGGAAGAGTGGGATGTAGGTTCCCAGCCATGGGCAACTGCCACTGCACCTAAACAGCTGCAAAGGAGGCAGTGCTGGGGGATGTCCAGGAGGGGCAACATCACCCTGTAAATGTGACACTCTGCCCTTGAGCTTGCGTATCTGGCTTCGGAACCCCTTAGTGAGCCCCCAGCGCAACACATCCAGGACAGCACATCAGCAGACATGTACCTGTCTGGTCCTGCTCCCAGGGGGGACATGCCCCATCCTCAGTGGTGGTACCACCAGAAGGTGGTGCAGAGCCAACAGATGTTGATGTCCAAGGCTGGGCCCCAGATGTGCTTGTGCCATGGTCAGCTGAAGTGGGATAGGAGGTTCTGCTGGGACCTCCCAACCCATTCAGCCTATGGTGTTGCAGATTAAACCCACATATGGCTTAGTGATAGACAACAACATACAGGATTACCTACAACAGTATGCATAGATATCACCATCAACCCAACACAACAGATGGTATACATTTGCAGAGGGAGCACAACACATGCATATATACTGCATGCCATCTGCACAATGTGTAGTAGACGTGTGACCTATGAACAGTCTGAGCTATGAACAGTTGCCCATTATTGGCTTGTCATTGGGAACCCTAGACAGTGTCTTTCATACCACTGTTTCATGTGACATATGTCCAGTCAGGGATGCAATGGCAGTAACACATCCCTATCATCATGTACTGTCTGCAATCCTCACACTATGCTCCTGCTGTGCACAGATGTGTGTTGTGTGTAACACAGGAAACCAATGGTTCCACACACTGACCAGTTCACAGATGGCCCTACAGATGGGGGTCTCTCATGAACAGAGTACTGTCATGTCTGTATTAAAACATGCAGAATAGCCATTACCACACACAACATGTTAAACAGGCAGTAGTCTCAATGCAGCATAGCTACACGTACATGCTGTAGTCATGTGTGGCACATCACCCTCCTGTCTTTAGGCTATTTCCCACTGTGTATGATGTTTGAAGTACATCCAGATATCATCTGTGATGCCGTTTCAGAACACCACATCCAGGTACCACTCACAGTGACTGTCATGGCCAAATACCAACATGTTTTCCATTGATAGTGTACTGTGTTTATCATGCGAATGGCTATGGGAACACCATCACAGCTGTTCCACATGCAATCAGCTAGAGGAGGACTGCAATAGGTGCAGAGGCCATCACCTGACCATGTCCATCACTTACAATACACATGCTGCTGCTGAGCAGGTGTACTCCTGACACACACACACACACACGTCACATCCACCAGAGAGTGTGTGGTGGAAAAGGCAAAGTACACCAGGCAAGGGCTAGGAGACTTAACCCTAAGCATCGTCTGCCACAATCCTAACAGTACAGGGGTCAAACCCCTGACGGACTACTCATTACTATTACATGTGCATGACGTTACTACATGTGCCACAAAGGCGACATCTTGCTGTGCTGTAAGAACATATATTTGTGTAGGTGAGTGACATCTGCAACAGATATATAGTAGACATACATTAGGTGTGGCACACATGGCTGTCCATGTGAACGGATGCCATTGTCACCACAACCACACTCTCTAATGGACACGCTTTGACACTCTTTGCCAGGGCCACAAATACATAACCTAAGTACTTAGTTTGCCACACTGCAGTAATGCACAGGACTACATGCACCACAGGGGATATCTGGAGGTTCTATGAGCTAGGGCATGTGAAAGTGTTTGACATCTGTTGGTATGCCAATGAGGGTTATACTGGGAGTGACTGTGGTTGGGAGCATCATAACCCACATGCAGACGCAAGGTGCCAGTACTGGCATGCATGTATGCATTGCTTCATGGGTGTGTAGTGGTTGGCTGTGCAAGATGGCTGTACAAGGCTGGGTGAGGGGTAATCCTTGGCATCGGGTCACCCGACAATGGTGTGCAGTGCAGGGGTGTAGTGTCTGCAATGTCTCACACAGATGGGTACTGCATGATCTGCCCTGACATCCTGGTTACCAATGTGTATGGCCATAGCTTTGCAATGCATGCCATGTCTGTGTTTGATAGTCCTTCACATGGACATTGCCTGGGATGTGCATGTCCCACAATACTGTACAGTGACATGTACAGGTATACCTGGTTTGGCAGGCACATGTTGTGTACACAGCCTGTTATCCCCGATATGCCAGTACTGGCCTGGTGTGGTGAAACTTGCTTATAGTGAGCAGGTCGACCCTGCACCTGCATTGATAGTATGATACAGGTATTCTGTGGTGTCAGTGGCATGGATCCATACAGGGCACATGCATACAGCATTGTATGGCCTCTGTGGATCACATTTGATGGCACCACATATGTTGCAGCCATCCAGTGTGGAACATAGTGAAGGCACAATGTCCGCATATATGTGCCTATTGTACCGCTGTACAGGGTGCCATGTCCTCTGCAGGCCACTGCATTCACACCATGCCTACTATCTGCCATCAATGTGCATGGTACTAGCAACATAGTGGGATATCCTAGGCAAGTTTGTTTGTGCATGGCACATGGGTGCGGGTCATATACCAGGTACTGGTAGGGTTGCATAATTTGTTCACTAGGCCTTTTGCCAGATGTAGGGGTAGGGCTTGCCAACACAGTCCCATGGCTGACTGACAGCTGTACTCCTTGTGAGGTGGCCAATGTGTCATAAGAAGGACACCATATAGGAAAACTACAAAATCCGCTCCCCAACATGTCCAATGGTAAGACACACACAGCCACCTCTACACAGGCTCTGACAGATAAACACACACTTGAAATGTCCTGTATACAAACCCCTACCTACCGTATCATACTGCAGCAATATGCTTTTAGGGCACGCGCTACTGCGAATACTGGGTTGCAGCACACCTACATGTGTATCTCTAGGTGGGTGACAACAGCAGGAAAGACAAAGGTGGTCATGTGACTTTTACAGAGAGTGTATACTCTACAAAGCACTGTACTTGTCTCACACAGGCAGACACACACATTTGGCATGTCTTGGATTAGAACACCGACCTAAGTACTTTCGCACACTACAGCATTACGCAGTTACAGAACATGCTACCAAGATTACTGGGACACAGCACTCCCAGAGGTGTATTTGTAAGTGGGTGACATCATTAGCCTTACCTAAGGTGGGTATAAGAATTGTATGGAGTGTGAACAGTCCAAAAGCATTATTCAGTCCTCAGGCAGATGGGGACAACCCCCCCACACACACACACTTGGCAAGTCTGGGATTAAAACACTGACCTAACTACTTTATTACACTACAGCATTAGACAGTTACAGAATGCGATACCGAGATTACTGGGACATAGCACTCCCAGAGGTGTATTTGTAGGTGGGTGACATCAGCCTTGCCAAAGGTGGGTATAGGAATTGTATGGAGTATGAGCAGTCTAAAAGCATTATTCAGTCCTCAGGCAGGTGGGGACAAACACATGCACACACGCACACACACACACACACACACACACACACACACACACACTTGGCAAGCCTGGGATTAGAACACCGACCTAACTACTTTATTACACTACAGCATTATGCAGTTACAGAACGCGCTACCAAGATTACTGGGACACAGCACTCCCAGAGGTGTATTTGTAGGTGAGTGACATCATCAGCCTTGCCAAAGGTGGGTATAAGAATTGTATGGAGTGTGAGCAGTCTAAAAGCATTATTCAGTGCTCAGGCAGACAGGTACAAACACACACACACACACACACACACACACACACACACACACACACACACGCTAGTGGTGGGAATGAAACACCTGCCTATCTACAGATCACTATTACAATACTACATAGTTACGGGTCGTGCCACACAGAACACACATTTCAAGGCTGTCATTATGACCTTCTAGGAATGCAGACAACAACAGGGATGCTGGCAGTTAAGATGTACCTACCTGTGAACCTGTGTGTTTAAAGTAGGGATCCATCCTGATCTGGAGTATGCCCATCTGTGGAATGGACGACTACTATCACTATACACGGTTACAATGGCCATGCCCATACACAGAGGCACATAACCAACACAAAGTGTCACTGGGCATGCTGACACACAGTAGCACAGGGCTGTCTGGGATGCACTCTGATTCTAAACACGGAAGGCCACAGTGGCCATGCTATTACAGTTAGACGTAAAGAACACATTGTAATGGGCTCTGGTGTTAGTAGTTGTCATTGTTAGCAAGAACGCTGCTCTACATATATCTGACACCGGTCTTTTACACAATGTCTGCTTCTGTCCGTCACCTTAGATGTACCATCCTATACCAAGCACAATACCACCACTCACAGTGATGTCTTGTTAGGAGTGGAAACTGCTTGACCAACACAATGAGCCTTGCTAGGAGTGGCAAATGTTTGACCAACACAATGAGCCAATGTCCAGCTGTAAGTATGAGGTTGTCCAGTGTTTGTCATTCTGGGATGACATGACTGACAGTAGACAGGCCTTTGACACATATAACATGCATCCATGATTCAAGAGAGTGGGGATAATACCCAAGTCACATCTGCCCATATAGTGCCATTCCAAGGCAAATGTCCTAAACACAGGATAACACCCTGACACCTAGAGGACAACTGCATTGTATGCTTATGCTAACCAGTGCTAGATGTGTAGCATCCATAATCACAGCTGCTCACTGTAGATCAAACAATGGGGAGTACTGACATCTGTGCAGTGAGGAACAACTGGCTGAAGGCTCTGTAGTGCACAATAGCACTACCACCATATACCTCAGAACCAGACATGTGGGCCATAACACAGGTACGGACCACTCCAGGTGGTGGTGTCCCCACATACATAGAGGCCACTCATATGTACTGTCTGGTAACCCCACGAAAGGCATCACAGATGAGTCAGGTGCAGGACACAGTGTCAAATGTTGCATTCTAGGATGTAAACCTCAGACACCACCATGCCCTCAGACCATCAACACACATCCATACATGTTGTAGGACATATAGGAGTACACCACCATGTGACCCTTGACCAGTGGACTGTACCAAGCTCTACATCAACTGTAGAAAGTACCCATGTACTGACACAGTTACATCATGTGTTATACAATGCAATAATACCGCTGTCTGTAACCAGGTCAACTGTACACATACCAGGGGCCCTCGATTATTTACAGCATTAGCAGATGACTGTTGTACACCAATACACACCCTCATGTTTGGATATGACATACATGTAGCTGCCCTGGATATGTACATGCCACACACACACAACATACATGTAAATAGCATAGCTGTTGTTGTCCTTTGTGCAGACAGGTGGCTACAGCCATTACACACATGCACATGGAATATAGGTCCATGGCTGCTGAATGCTAACAGTACATAAGGTGTGATATCAGTGTTGACAGAGGTAACATTCCCTCTGTACAGGTCACCCATTACACCTATCATCTCATACAACAGTCCATGTGTCATGTATGTCATTACACATGTCCACAAATTGCAATGCCTACAAACATGCCCAAATGACAAGACTGTAGGACCTACACAGATGTACATGTAGTGGTGTGTGTTCAGATACCATGCTTGTGCAGTTGCTGATGTATGCAGGTGACGTGTATCTTAGTACATCATGCAGTTGCAATGCAGCCTCAACATTGCCAACTGTATATGGTGATATGCTGAATGTACGGAAAGATATACCTCAGGTATGGACAGATGTGTGGAAATAATTAAGTGGTGGGGCATCTTTGCAGATGGATGTTTGCTGAAGACAACTCACAGGTGTGTCACAAGGGGTCCTACAATAACCTGTGTAACCGGTAAGCAATGGTTTTGTTAATTGAAGGACATAACACACAACATAGACAGCAGTCAGGGAGACACCGAAGGTAAATCACTTCACACCTGTTACAATTAAGACGTCCCATGTGCATATATCAGCACTGTTAGCAAAGGAAGCATCAGTACACTTTGTAACGAGTGCAATACTGCTGTAAGTCTGTCATACATATCATGAGCTAGGCAGGTGTTTGATTCACAGTACTGGCATGTGTGGTTGCGTGTGTGTCCATATATGTCACGTATGGTGGGAAATATATCTCAATTGTTACTCATTCTCCTGTACACTAGTGTACACATCTGTACAGACTGCAATGTAGAAGGCAGGACATGGGCAGGAGTGTGTATCTCACACATGTGAGGTATCTGTATGTGCATGACATAGGTGTATTCAATAGTGAATGCCACAGTGTGTGTGTGTGTGTGTGTGTGTGTGTGTGTGTGTGTGTGTGTGTGTGTGTGTGTGTGTGTGTGTGTGTGTGTGTGTGTGTGTGTGTGTGTGTGTGTGTGTGTGTGTGTGTGTGTGTGTGTGTGTGTGTGTGTGTGTGTGGCTGTCTGGTCCCTGGAGTGAGGATGTATGTTACCATACTGAACTGATAAGACCCCTCCCCCCATTCAGGCGATGCAATCTACTATCCGTGTTGATGTCCCCGATCTTAGGCCATACCGACTACCTGTATGTGTGTAGTCTCTGTCACGCATCATGTAGGTGCACAGTACTGTAATGATGATTTGCACATAGGCAGGGGTCCTCACCTCAACAGTAGCAACTGTGTGTGAGTGTGTGCTACTGTGTTGGTGAATCCATGAGTGTGTGGGTGTGTTACTGTGTCACTGAATACATGTGTGTCAATACCTGAGTGTGTGGGTGCAGTTGTGTGTTGGCATCCTGTCATGGGAACGTGTATTACTGCTTCCCAATGAAGCATCACACTTCACACTGGCCTCTACCCTTGTAATCAGCTAGACCGCTCTCTTACCTCACCACTCTTTGTAACTGTACCTGTGATGTTACCCAGTATGGATGTCACGTCTCTAGCCACAGTAGCTTAATACACAGCTCATAGCCATGACTGTGTTCAGATACAATACATATATACTGTGGAATGTGACCCATGTCACTGAGGTGTATACACACTAAACCATGATGTGGAATGTGTGACACAGGTCACTGAAGGGTATACGGATGACACCCCTGCACATCTGCAACCATATTGCTGCTGCCTGGCAACTATGGCCAAACATGGCGAACACGTCAGTACACCATGTCCCACATGACATCTGTGTACCGCACACACACACACACACACACACACACACACACACACACACACACACACACACACACACATACACACACATGAGGAGCAAGTATGACATTGATGTCTGACACCAGCAAAGGGAATTTACTGTATCTATGGGTTGATGTGGATACTGTACAGGTGACTGCTGTCATGTCGTGACACACTCAAGATGTTCAACACATCTTATTTGGTGGATTGATGTCATGCCTACACAAGATTTGCACAGGCCTGTAGGATGTCTAGTGTTCCACATCCGCAAGATAACCATTACACAAAGGCCATAGTTGGACCATGTGTAGTCATTGTAGGACAGGGTGTACACATAAGCACATCATGTCTACTGTGTGTGTTGCTTCATGTCTCTGGTCATCCTCCACGGCCATGTGTGTACATGTGTTGGCCAAATTATTGTGACGGGCATCTATTTCACATGTCTGTGTTGTCCCATATGACATACACCCATAGATGTCTTATGCTCCACTGACAACAGGGTTATGCAGACAAAGGGTGGTATGATTGGTATGTGGGATATGTTTTTCAGGATAGTTAGGCAGTGTTGCAGCCAGGCCACTAGATGTCATGGACATGTCAAGATAGCACATCACATTGTGTGACATTCATAGCAGGGCTATGATCCACACCAGTGAATCCTGTGGGTTGGCCATACTCCAGCTCACTGTGTAGTACTGTTTGTATTCCCCACATGTGTAGTTCTGATCTGTAGTGCATGTCTCTACAGTGAACAGTACCTCCACCATTGTATGCACAGCTGTCCACACATCTGGCAATGACAGCTTGTGAGGATTCATGTCGGTGATTCACATAGTTTGCAAGTGTTGCACATGGGTGGCCATTGTGATGCATTGCAGGTCCGACCTGTATATTGTGAGAGGACCATACATTATGTGTATATGTGGTAAATGGCCACATGGCAGATAGATGTGTGCATTATGATGGCTGATAAATAATAACAGTCTCACCTGCAACGGGCTGCTGTCACAACAGAATGCCAGAGGAACCTAAATAGGAGTAACGCAGTAGTATGAGCATTATCCACACCTAAATAGGAGTAACACAGTAGTATGAGCATTATCCACACCTGTATGATAGCTACAGGGTGCAATGTGCATGTTAACACATACACCAGTACATTAGACTATACTATGGTGTATGCATATGTGTGCATACACAGAGTAGCATACTATAGTATGCGGCATGTGTGTATACATGCCTTGCATATGATGTTACATTACATATTGTACAGTGACACATGCAACTATATGGAATATAGTTGTTATAGGTGCAGTAGTAACTTACCAAGCAACTCCAGGCTCGGTGGTTGACAGACACCCACATCTACAATATCTGCTAAAGCTTGTGGATGTTGTTCTGTAGGTGTCCCCAGGTTGGCCAGTAGCTACTCGGTACATGTGAGTGGGGGCTGGGTTGGTGGTCCATCACCTGTTGCACCTTGTTCCCTGGCGATTGCATTCACATGCTGTTTCACCCATCTAATGAGGTCTGTACAGTGTCTGTGCACCTGCTGGTATGTGCGGTTGTGGCCACCCACATCATTAACCCTCCTGCGAAGTTCCATCCACAGGGCATCCTGCTGCTGTGCATCCTGTGGCACATGGCTGAACAGGATATCATGATTGTCATGTAGGTATGGGATGAGGGCCTCATCCTCCAAGCGGGTATAAGGGGGTAGCCTTGTACGCAGCATACCTGGAAGACATAATGATGGAGACAGGTCACAGTAACTCACAGAGGCATACAAAGCTACAGCTGAACATACATGTGTGTCGCATTTATTATGATTAAATTGTTGTCTTTGCAAATCTACATGGCACTGACACCACTGACATGTTTGTGTCACACACATGTGACACTCAATGGTGAGTGGATATTATCACCATATATATGTGTGTGTCACCTGATTACATTGCTTATACTCCATGTGGATGCTGTCTTGATGTGGGCATGTCTGTTTGCCTGTACTGGTGTTCCCACCTATCAGCTCATGGCTGGATGTGTCCACATTAATGCAATCAACCTTCATGCTGTGTATATGTCACATATAAAGACTTACACTGCCTTAATGGACATGACCTGTGACCCTGCAGAAATGCTCATGGAAGGTTTTACATGTACGTGTTCTGCCATATACATCTACACGACACTGTACAGCAATTCAACATCCTGCTTTGTATCACCTGTGTTGCACATGTGATACACATGGGACACTGGCTAGCCAGATGGTATTTGCAGGGATAGATATCAACTATAGCATGTACAGTCAAAGTCAACTAGTAAGCTATATGCCCTGGGCCATGTATGAATCTGGGATGAAATGTTCATAGGTTCATACTAGGCTATCTGCCCTAGGGCATTTATAAGCCTAGCCAGAGTGTGTTTGGCTTTCGCCACCCATTTTAAATGAATTTTGCTATGCCCTTTTCCGAGGTTAGTATACTGTGCCTCTGTCTAACAGTGACACAGAAGTGATACCCGGGGTAAACCTACTATCTCCCATCCACTCATCAAGATTCCTCTTGAAGAGAGTCAATGAGGGACTCTGCCTAACCTGGACTGGGATTTTATTCCAGAGTGAAGGGAGCCTCTGGGTTATGAATCTGTCCCTCCAGCATGTCCTATTTATTTCAGTGCTGAGGTTCAAGTCTCTTGAGCATGTAGCTCGATGGGATTTGGATTTTCTGAGGTGCAGCATGTCCATTAATTCCGGGTTGGGCATGGCTTTATACGTCAGGCACAGATTGCCTCTGAGCAGGCGGTATGCCACTGAGTAGAGCTGGAGTTTCTTTAACCGGGCAGCATATGGCATCTGTTTGAGCCTTTTGATCCTCTTGGTGAGGTACTTTTGGGGTCTTTCCAGTTGCTGCAGGTGTCTGGTAAGGTACATCCCAAAAGGGGCATTGTACTCAATTATGGGCCTGATGAGGGATGAGTAAAGAGGCACGATGACCTCCCCTGATCTAGATGTGAATCCCTTCATGATTAGGTGGGCTATATAAAATGTTTTTCTAACCACTTTGGCCACGTGGCTGTCAAATGAGAGATTGCTATCAACTTGAGTCCCCAGGTCCCTAATTACTTCTTCCGTACTTAATTTGTGGGCACTTTGTTTTTGCCAAAGGGGATGACTATACACTTTTTGGCATTTAGCTTGAGGCCATGGCTCTGGCACCAGTTGTCTGTTTCTATGAGGCCCTTTTGTAGGATGCTTGTGTCGGCTGGAGAGTCTATTATGGCGCCCAGTTTGCAGTCATCTGCGAACTTGGTCAGCCACAGTCCTTCCGTGTTAGCCTGTACCTCTGAGAAATATATACCGAACAAGAGAGGTCCCAGGACTGAGCCTTGTGGGACGCCACTTGTAACTGGTTTGGAGTCTGACATGGCTCCAGCAATTCTAACCATGTGGGTTCTGTCCTTGAGCCAGTTTACAACCCATCTAGTGACATAGGGTTTTATATTTAAGCTGGTGAGCTTATCTATAATGCCCAAGTGGGGTATTGTATCGAAGGCTTTTGCAAGGTCCAGATAGGCTGTGTGGACCACCTTCCCCTCATCAATGGCCTTGGTGACTGTTTCAAAGAAATCGACCAGGTTTAAGAGGCAGGATCTGCCCTTAACAAAGCCGAACTGGATAGGATCCAGTGTCTGTAGGTCCCCAATATCTTTATTTATGAGGGTCCATGATGATCCTTTCCATAGCTTTGCAGACCAAGCTAGTCAAGCTTATGGGGCAATAGTTTCCAGGATCCATTGAGGCACCACCTTTGTGGAGAGGGACCACTGTTGCTGTACGCCACTCTTTGGGTACATATCCTGTAGTAAGGCTGAGATTGAACAGTAGTTTTATGTTTGGGTTTAGTTCTTCTTGGAGTTCATGTAGGACGCAGCCCGGGACACCGTCTGGTCCCATTGATGCTGTGTTTTTTGCTTTGGAGAGGGCGGCTCTTACTTGAGCATCTGAGATGTCAGGGGGGCAGCACTCTGCTGAGATAGATATTTGCCCTTTTGGTGCGGAAGGGGGGGAGAAGTTTGCACCGAACCTGTCAGCTAGGATGTTGGCAATGTCTGTGGGTTCGGTGTATTTTTTGTCATTTTGGACTAATTCTGAGCATATCTGGGAATTCCCACCCAGGTTCCTAACATAACTAAAGAAAGCCTTGTGATTATCCTGTATCCGACAGGTGCATCCCTGGGGCCAGGTGGAGCAGTGCCACATAACTGATCCACAGGGTTAATGATACATTTACCATGTGGTCATCACACTATGTCTGAGAGGGGGGCGATGTGCAGCTCTGCTGGACAGGAATGCATAGTATGGCAGGACTATGTAAAGTGTATGGGACAAGGATCTGTCCAACATGTGGTGATCCTAGTATTAGGAAGGTGGATGTCCATGAAGTATGTGTTTGAGATCTGGATGTGTACGTGTAGCATGTCCAACATCACTGGGTTGGACATGGATTTAGTCAGGGTATGCATCATGCTACATAGTGGAGATGGGGAATGGGAAGGCTGGTGTAGGCCATCTGAACATGGCCAATACCCCTTAAAGGAAATATGCGATCTGATATGGGTCACTTGAGTGTTGTGTATGGCTGGAAAGTGATCTCTATATTCATGGATGGCACCCTGTCATGATTAGGGTTGCCACATATGACTACCTGACAGGTGTGGTGACGTAGCTATCACAGGAAAGACAACTGCCCAGCTGTATCCCTTACACACAGTGTCCATTATGTTGACCACTGCCTAGGTGGTAGTTCATGGGTACAGGGTTATTAACATAGGGGTGACAATGCAATATGTAGCTGTCAGATTGTGGCCATATGTCATACACACCTCACCCACAAAGCCCCTTCTTTATTTTGTCCACAACACTCTGAGTCGGCTATTACTCCTAGGTCATAGTCATTCACATACTTCAATAGGCAGATGCCTTCTGTTAGTCTGTGTGGTATGGACTACAATGAGGGGGAATACAATTAATTAACCCTGTCTTACTGTAGCTGGCACTGGTGTGATTTGCATGTATTATTCAGACACCTTCTGTAGTGTTGGTTCTGCGAGCAGTCCCGTTGCAAAACACTCCTGTGACATAGGAATGTACATCTAGTATACCGAGTGTAGGTGGAACACAGTATGGGTGATGATGTACTATGACCTGGCAAGGTTATGATATGCAGTGTGAAATTAACCTTACTGTCATCTACATCTGTACTGCTGACATCAAATAATTTGATCAAGGTTCATGGCCTTTCAGACCAGACTCAACAGGGTAGTAGTGCAGTACTTCCCATTATCAGTGGTGTCTCCCCCTTTGTGGGTTGTGATACCTGTTGGTGTGCACCATTCAGTGTGTACACAGCCTGACATGAAGCTATGTTTTACATGATGTGTATGTGGAGAGCAACTTGTTTTGCATATGTGTATGATACAACCTGGGATGTGGACAGGTCCTATGCAGCCTGAGTGCAGCTTGTACCTGCATAGTTGTGAGTACAGGGGCTCTGTGGTGTACATGGATATATGATTGTGTACCTGTTGGGGGGGGGCAGTGTGTTTACGTTATCCAAGACCCTATCTGGATTGATTATTCATGCTCAGCACTTGTTCAGAATTTGTAAGCACTACGTAAGCTACTAATTACTATAGCACTCAATCTTCCTCATTACCTAGGAGTAAATAGGTTTTGTACATACTTTTCTCACTTGCTTAGAGTAAAATAGCTCTTGTACTCACTTTCTTCACTTATCTAGGGGAAATTAGTTTTATATTCAGGCATGTCCAAGGGTCAGCTACCAGTGTTCTCTCCTGTCTATCTGATGAATCTGGACATCTTGAGGCAATGTAGACATTGCCTCATGTACACAGGCAACCCTCTCCACCTACCACCCAACACTACAACCTGTGACAGATGCACTTATCTAGCCAAACTGGAGGTAAAGCTCTCTCCAACCAAGCCTGACCCTGACAGTCATGTGGAGAAGGTAAACATTCGCACCACACCACACTCATCACATAGTCTCACTGAATCTACCCCACCATTAACTGAGAAAACTACTCGTGTACCAACTCATTAGCTCAACTCTTTCTGGAATTCATAAGCACCAATTCCCTGGATCAACTTATCCACACACCCACCAGGGACAACAATATCCTAGACCTAGGCATTACCAACATGAGTGACCGGTGTTCCACACCTGAAGTCAACTCCTCATTGGTCCGATCCGACCATAAGCTGAACACCCTTGATATCCACATCCTGCCCCCACCCCACATTAAGGAAACCACAGTATAATATGTCTACAAAGCCAACTTCATGCTTCTTAAGACAGACATAGTGAACTTTATGACACCCATGCAGATGGACAATACTGTTACAACTGATGAATCCTACACAAATGCACTCTATAAGCACTTACACGAGTGCATGGATCATGCTATCCCAAAGAGAACCAAGATGCTATACTCCTAAGGAAGCCAATCTGGTGGTCCCCTGCCATAAACAAACTGTACAACAGAAGGAAAACACTGTTGCAAAAGAGAGTACAATCCCATGTGTGGGGGAGCTCCCTGGTCAGCCTCAGTAAGAAGGTGAGATCCTTTATAAGATCCTCCAAAGCTAGCTATGGAAATAAAACCACCACTAATTCCAACGACAACCACAAAACTTTCTATAGCTATGTCAAATATCTCAATGTCACACCCAGATCTGCCCTGAGTTACAGCACAAAGGCACGAACATTACAGAACCAACTGATATTGCCAACATCCTGGCAGATAGGTTCAGTGCTACTTTTCCCCCCTCTCACCCCCTAAAGGGCCCATATCTTTACAGGAAGAGTGCAGAGTCCCTGTAATCACAACTATGCAGGTAAAAGCTGCACACTCTAAAGACAATGTCACAGCATCCATGGAACCAGACAACATCAAAATCTGCATTTTACATGAACTTCAGAATGTACTGGCTCCTCACCTATGTACCATGTTCAGTAATAGTCTTGCATCAGGCTTTGTGCCCCCTGAATGGTGCACAGCAACAGTTATCCCACTCCACAAAAGTGGCACCAGAATGGACCACGGGACCTATTGCCCTATAGGCCTGACTAGCCTGGTCTGCAAGGCTATGGCGCACATCATCATGGATCTCAGTCACAGAGACATTGGGTACTTCCAAACCTTTGACCCCTCCTAGTTTGGCTTTGTTAAGGGCAGACCATGCCTCCTAAACCTGGTGGACTTCTTAGAGACAGTTTCCAAGGCATTAGATGAGGGAAAGGAGGTCCACACAGCCTACCTTGATCTCTCAAAGGCTTTCAACACTATTCCCCATTCTGGTATTATCGACATACCCATCCGCCTGAACAGTAACCCCTGTGTCATGTGATGGTTTACAAAGTGGCTCATGGACAGAACCCACACAGTGGGATTTGTATACCCTAGGTCCGACTGTATACCAGTTACAAGTGGCGTCCCCCATGGCTCAGTCCTAGGACCCTTCATGTTCGGTATATAATTACCTGGCATACAGGTAAGCACAGGAGGGCTTTGGCTGAAATGGTTTGCAGACGACTGCAAACTAGGGGCCATAATTGTTTCCCCAGCTGATACAGACACCCTCCAGAAGGGTCACACTGAGACGGATACCTGGTGTCAATATCATGGCCTCAAGCTGAATGCCAAAAAGTGCATAGTCATCCCCTTTGGATATAACTAATTACCTGCAGACTACCACATAGGTGCTAGTCCCCTACATACAGAAAAGGTAATAAGGGATCTGGGAACCCCAGTAGATAGCAATCTCTCCTTCGATACCCATAATGACAAGGTGGTTAGAATATCCTTCTATGTGGCCCCCCTAATCTCTAATGGGTTCACATCCAGAACAAAGGAGACCATTGTGCCTCTCTACTCATGACTTATTAGACCCATTAAAGCATACAAAACCCCATTTGGGATGTACCTTACAAGACAACTGCAACAGCTTGGAAGACCACAACAGTACCACACCAAGAGGATTACTGACCTCAAACAGATGACCTATGCAGCCCAACCTAAGAAACTCCAGCTGTACTCGGTTGCATACCGCATACTCACAGGTGATCTCTGCTTGACATATAAGGCCCATGTCCAACCCAGTATTGCTGGATATGCCCCACCTAAACAGAAGCCCCTGAGAGCCACATGCTCTAGGGATATACACCTAACCACAACAATGACTAGGACGTGCTGGATGGATAGATTCCTGACCTGGAGACTCCCCATGCTTTGGAACATGATTCCAATGTACATCAGGCAGGGCCCCTCACTAGCACTATTCAAGAGGAACCTTGACGGGTGGATGGGAGACAGACATGTACCCCGGGGATCACTGCAGTGGCTCTTCTGGACAGAGGCACAGGGAACTAATGGCTCCGCCATTCAGAGGCACAGGGAACTAACCTAAGGGGGTGGTGAAAGCCAACACACTCTAGCTAGGCTTATAAATACCCTTGGGCAGACAGCCTAGTGCCTACCTTTGCAGTTATTACATGTCTTATGTGCATGGATAGTTAACTAGCTCTTCCATTTTACTTTGCTATCATGCTGATAAACTGTTGGGTGACTACAAGTCATATGTATCCTGTTATTGTGTATTGTAAATGCCAATAGACATAACTAATGTTTGCCTAACATAACAGTAAAGCTATGTAACCTGTAATACATATCTGCCTACAATACTGTAAATTACACAGTTATTGGCACAATATCCTACAATGCAAATCCTAATTGCACAGTGGGACAACCTTCGACATGTTATTCTCAGTAATACACCCATACATATGCCTACTGTTACAATATATCAACATATACAATCCCCTGTTATAGCACATATTGTAAAAACAAGCGCTGCTACCGTCTAAAGGTATGAGTCCCAAAACAAAAAAATTCAGGAAAAAGACTGGACGCAGCCACAGCACATACTTGTTGGACCAGCCATGCCACTGACAGCGGCTGGTGAGGAATATTTGGGTTCAAAGCCCTTATATAGCATCCCTTGTGGTGTATGCGGTGTTTGCCTTGTGGCCTACAGCAGTACACACATAAATACTACAAGCATTACTATGCTCAACAATACATCACTACAAGATAACTGTTTCCACTATATGGATTGCGTGCACTTTAAATATTACAGAACAGGTACTGCATACACAGACATACTGAGTGTTCTACATACCTTATTATTAACCTGAGGTGTCATTGACTGTTAATTCAATCCTTTTCAGTTTGTGTTTCAATCTTCTTTGTAACGTTCTGCTGGTATATACAGATGGTTTGAATGTGTGATAAGCCATCCTTTTCTAGCTAAATATCGGTTACATGTGCTATCCTGACCACCAATTCATGTTCCAAAGTAGTTAATTAGATGCACATCAGCTGTGCAGCTACTCCATTAGCCAATACCATGGCAATAGTGGTGAATAATTGAGTACTCCACTTGGGCGTTGTCTGTTTGCCTTACTTTCAAGGAAGACGGCCTGGATGTGTTTTTGTGATGTATTTCAACAGCTATATGGAGACAGACAGAGATATATTAGCTTCATGACTCCCGTGGATTGTGTGTAATGGCTAGAAGATGTTGTTCTACATGTGAGTACAGCTGTTATATTTCAGAACATTGCTACTTATGCAGGGTTTATTTGTACCTGATACTTCTGCAGATGTTTCAGTCTGGCAAGGATGTTTGGGCAGATCAAGGCTGTATGCCTATGCATAAACTGTTAGGTGGTTTACAGAGTGCTCACCAGACATCCTTGATTTGGTGTACATGTGTATCATACTGTGCTGTTAATCAGTAATTGGTAATACTTCTCGGTGTACACACAACCCTCTGAAATGGGATTAGTGCAAACAAACTCTGTTACATCAGCAGCTGTTCCATTGTATAACAGCAGCTATTTCACATAGGGCCATGTTAGTGTGTCTCTGACAAGGTATGTTAAGGCTTCTGCAGATGTCATACAGTGAGTGAATGATTTGTGATGTTACTACAGTTTGTATTTTAATTTTTTTGGGTGTGGGTGTGATGTTGGTGGGTGTACATAGCAGATGCAGGTGTGTAGGAACTGCTTTTATACATAATCGATATGTGTGTGAGGGTTCCTTCCCTATTTGAACACCTATCCTTTAGTGGACTAATACTATGGTAATTGCAGGCTGATTCATTAAGGCACTGTTAAATGGTTCCTGCATAGCATGCAGGTGATGTTAGTCCTTGAATCCTTTCAGCAATACATCGGAATGTAATAAAGTGTTGCTACATGAAAGCTGTGTATTTCTGTCGTAGGTATTTGCAGTCATTGGAGTTGTGTTCGTGACTGACCCTCTTTGGCTAGGGTAGCCACCTTTTCATATGGCCATAGTGGGACATTTTCAGGACACACATCAGATTTTACAGGCCGACACAAACCCATGGTCAGTACAAGGGATAGAACTTTTCTTTTTTGCCTAAATATAAGCTTATTCTTGTAGCAGTTTAGTTGCTTATCCTGTTTCTTGTAACATGTAGGTATTTTAGATACAGAAAGAACTATTGTATGCAACTATTGCATTACATATGGGACATAATTATGTCCTACAACCTCAGGACATTTGCCATGTTTAATATTTTTGGTCAGGACAAAGCCGTCCAAAGAGGAATTGTCCCTCGCAAAGTGGGACAGGTGGTAACCCTATCATTGGCTCATGTCCATAGCACATATTTGTAATAGTGTATAGGCATATACTCGCCATGTCCTTTGTTCATAAAGTTTGGCCATGGCAGAATGTGTGATTGCTATGGTCCATGTTATACTCATATATAAACACTTCAACTGCTGTATATGGGATACCTACGGAATCCCGAAACCACACAATTCTGACGCCCACAGTACCGGGCCCAGACTCCCATACCCCACCTTACCGACAGCGACAGTAACTCGTGAAAGTAAGACAAACATGGAACACACACACGCAGACACAGACACACTGCTACCGGCCATATCCAAACAAACCATCCTACACTACGTATGAGCAGGTGGGCAAGCCCCCCTACACCCCCCATGTGGGTGTCTGCACCCCCACACCCCCCTACTTTAATATTCTACCTCCTAGATCACACAAACAGACTCACAAAGCAAACCCACACCCACACATTACAGTCCCCCAGGAACACACAGCACACTCAGAACACACACTTACACACACTACAGTCCTCAGAAACACACTTACACACAGTAACCTACCTGAACCGCAACACCAGAAGCACTGACTAAATGTCCCTTAACATCGGGATTTTAAACCTCGTGCTTCTGGTGTTTTGGTACTGTGGTCTTTCAGACTTTAAGCCTCGTGATTACTTGCGTCGGTATGTCAAGCAGTCGGTATGTGGTAGGTATCCCATTTATATGTACCTCTATGGTTATGTAGATGTTGTTAACCTATCTATATATCTACATAAATATGTATATCCCTATATATCGACATATATCTCTCTCTCTCCCTCTCTCTCTCTCTATATATATATATATATATATATATATATATATATATATATATATATATGTTGATTTATATATATATATATATATATATATATATATATATATATATATATATATATAGAGCATACACCTTTCATTGGGTACATGCCGGTTTGTCCGATTTCCACACATTCCTACCTTTTGTGTTTTAACCTGTCAGTATACACAGCTGCCATTGGTACATCTCAGGTAGCTTAGTGGTAGGTTATTGTGAAGATTGTGTACATGGTTGCATGTTCTAATCCTGGCAGTGGTAATTTTACCTCTCAGAGCAGGCACTGGTAGTGCAAGGGTGATTAATGCACATTTCAGTGGTTGTGTGTTCCAAATGTTTATTATTTTGTGGAATACTACCTATATATGCAAGCTGTGGTTAAGGTATACTATGTAACATGTAAATCATCTGAGAAGATTCCTGTCATGGATACTCCCCATTATTTGGAACTACATCCCTGATTACATTATATGAAATCCCTCACTAACACTCCAGGGAATCCTTGCAGAGTGGGTAGGGAACAGTGGATACACCCCAGGGATCCCGCAATTGGCTCTGCTCCACAGAGGGTCAGTTAGTTAATCAATGGGGTGCCGACAGCAGACACTTTTTGGCTATGCTTATGAGTGGCCTCGGGCAGTTAGGCATGTACCTACCTATGTATCTATGAACCTATACATACAGTATGGACACATGCTGATAGCTTAATTTACTGTTCAGGTATTGACTTACCTTTTGCCAATGGTAGTTGTGTGTACAATAGTTGAGGGCTACCTATGTAGGATGCACACAGTAGACCACCTATACATGACAATTTACAGGTGGTCGTGTGTGTGTGTCATCCATGTTTGCTGTGTGTGCAGGTGGAGAAGCGTGTCAGTCCATAAGTGCCTACACTCTCAGTGTGTGTTATACGTTCCCTCTTTGCCAAGGCATGGGCATACTGGGCATGCCTCCATTTGCCTACTGGGGCTGGCACAGGGTGCTCATGGTCTGAGTCCCTCTGTGCCTGTGGGGCCCTTGGCAATGGTGGTGGGCTGTGAGGGCCTTCACCATCCTGTCCCTGCTGCAGCTGTTCCGCAGGATCATATTGTGTAGCATGGCACATACTATGAAGATGTGGGCACACATGCCTGGAGAGTACTGCAAGGCTCCACCAGATATGTCCAAGCAACAGAACTGTGATTTCAGCATCCCAAACATGTGCTCTATGATGATTCTGGTTTCTGCGTGTGCCTCATTATGGCGTTCTTGCATGGCTGTGTGTGCATTTCTGATGGGAGTCATCATCAACGGTTCCAGTGCATAGCCAGCATCCCCCACCAGGTGGCCATATGGGATGTCCCCCCTGGCAAATACCTGATACAGCTGTGAGGCATGCCAGATGTGGGAGTCGTGATAGCTTCCAGGGCTGCCAGTACACACATCCATGATAATGCCCTGGGCATTGCACACGACCTGGCAGTTGATGGAGGGGTATCCCTTGCGGTTTATGTAGCACCTACCCTGCTCACCGGGTGGTGTCTTCATGTATATGTTAGCGCAGTCTATTGCACCCAGTACCTCTGGGTAGTCTGCCACACTGTGGAAGAGACGCGTATTGCTGGCCAACTCCTCCTGCATTCGGGGGAAGTATATGTGCTCGTTAGCATGTGGTAACATGGCATCCAGGAACTGGTGGAGTACCCTGGATGCTGATGCCTGTGAGATCCCCACGATATCCCCAGTTGGCC